>NC_087349.1:46111678-46417234 GCF_030014295.1 Loxodonta africana | reverse complement strand
TTGTTTTTTCGGGTCTTTGTTGTATAGAGGGCTCGACGGAAGCGTCTGTCTATTCCGCCATCTTGGCTTCTTCTCAGTTCATTCTTAATTCATCTTAATTAAGTTGGTAACTATTTATTTAGCATCTACTACATTGACCAGGCTCTGGGACAGGGACTGTGTGTATCAAGGTCAATGAAATGTTTGCTGTCAAGGAACCCACAATCTAGCGTGGAAGATAGATGTGTACAACAGATCATTACAATCCAGTGAAAGGTAAGTACTGTGCACAATGGTGGCACCAAAGAAAGATGATGGGCCAGCTACTGTGGGTTAGAGAAGGCTGCGTGGAGGAAGTTCATGAAAGGGGAAGTATTAGCTGCCAGGAAAATTATAGAGGGAAGGACATTCTAGTCAGAAGGAAAAGAATGTGCAAAGGCATGACAAGTATGGGGAACTATACAGCTTGGCATGTGTGTGTGAAAGACTTTTAAAATTTATTTTAACACCTGGCCCTAGACTTCCCCTTTAGGAGGAAAATGTGGGACTTCATTGTTGTTGTTTTTTTAATACCCTGTTAAGTGCTTGGGATAAAAGTCCAAGGGGCTGGCTGGTGCCAAGGTTTTACTTCTGGGAAAGACAGAAAGAGGAGATTAGGAAGGCAAAACTCAGGAGGAAAGAATAGCCAGCAAAATGTAGAGGGACTGGGCATCAGGGAGGCAGAGGGCAAGTTGGTGCTTGCTTTTCAGGGAAGCTGTGGCATCTTTACAATGTAAATCCTTTTTGGTCTCCTCCAAAAGTCAGCCAAACTCATGAATGCTTTGCAAGAGAGAGGTTTTGTGTTCCAAAAGTTTAATAAGGGACTAAATTTCACAATCAGACAAGGCACAAAGGAAGGCGGCTGGCATGGTAGCCTAGAGGAGAAGGCATTAAGTTGTATGAGAGTGCAAGGCCCCGGGAATTCACAGGAATACCCTCTATAGGCCATAGGATTGAGGGGCCTGGATCTGAGGGACCCAAGAGGCTCCATTGCAAAATTGGCTTGCTTGGTATCAGTTCCATTGAGGGGATTGTCAAAATAAAGCTCAAAAGAAAGCAGGCACCAAGTCACAGAGAGCCTTGTATGTTATTCTGAGGAATTTGGATTTCATCCTCTGCAACAGAATTAAACGAGACTTGCCCTCTCTTGCAGGGAATATGAATTGGTACATAAACAGCCATAATGCAAAAAAGAATCAGGTATGTGTTTCAAGAGAGGCATAGGGACCACAGAGCAGGGAGCAATTGATTCCAGTTGGTGGACAGAAGTCTAGAAAAGACTTTCATGGAGGAAGGAAGAATTTGACTTGAGCCTTAGAGATTGACAAACTGAGTAATGGGAACAATGTTTCAGGCCGAGGAAACAGTATGAACAAAGACTTCATTTGGAAAGTGTTAGTTGCTTGAGAAGTAGTTCAGTTTGAGGTCTCTAGGAGTAGTGGGAGGAAAGATTGAGTATTGCCAGGAACTGATACTTGTACAGGAAGACGTGCCAGCAGACCAAGCCTTGAAAAGTACATATATATTTTTTTTTCAATTTTACATCTGGAATTGATTAGCTGATGTAGATAGACATCAGCAATGAACTAGTTACCAAATGTTGGAATTGAATGTGTACGTTTGTGTGCATACTTACTATATGGCTGAGTCACTTTACTCCTGGTTTCAATATCAACAACATAAACATAAAACACCGCTTCCTCAACTTTTTATCCTGAAAATATTCACATCTACAGGAAAGTTCAAAAATGAGATGATGATTATCTATATGCTCTTCACCTGTATTTACCAGTTATAAACATTTTGCCACATTTGCTTAACTGCTGTATGTATATGAATATACATAATTTTATACATATATAAATATAGTTTTATATATACAGGTAGTCCCCAGGTTACGAATGTCTGACTTACGGACAACTCCTACTTGCCTTCAATGTTATGTAAATTTTCCCTCATTTTGAAACCATTGAACCATCCCCTACTTGCAACAAATTCTTCATCACAATCACCTGCATGTACAGCTTTTAAATCATTGAAAAGGCTTCAAGCCTTTTCTTTCACTAAAGTAAGGCTTAGTAAGAACCGGAGGCATCTGTTCCGATTTCCTTACAAGTTTGACTTAAAGACACAGTTAGGAACAGATCTTTTCACAACCCAGGGACTGCCTGCATACGTGTGTGTGTGAGTGTGAATGCCCATTGCTGTCATGACAATTCCAACTGATAGTGACCCTATAGGGCAGAGTAGAACTGGCCCATAGGATTTCTCTATGGAAGCAGACTGCCACATCTTTTTCCGGTGGAGCAGCTGGTGGGTTCAAACTGCCAACCTTTTGGTTAGCGGCTGAGCCCTAAATGACTGTGCCACAAGGGTTCTCTCTCTGTCTCTCTCTCTATACATATATATACTTTATTATCCCTGAACCTTTGGAAAATAAGTTTCAAATATCATGATGCTTCAGCCCTAAATATTCTATATGCAAGTCCTTAGGAAAGAGGACATTTCCTATGTAACCTTACAGTATTGTGATACCTAAGAAAATTAACAGTAATTCCATAATACCATCTAATGTAAAGTCAATATTTAAGTGTTTTTTTGGCTTCCAAGAACCAGAGTTCATGCATTGTATTTGATTGCCATCTCTTTAGCCTCCTTTTAAATTTTGTCTTTCAAGACATTGACTTGTTATTATGTAGAATGTCCCACATTCTGGATTTTGTCTGATTTTTCCTTATTATTAAAGTCCAGGTAAACATTTTTTGCAAGAAGACTATCTAGATGCTGTCAGGTTGTCCCCTGTCATGCTGCTGGGTCAATCAGCTCAGTTGCTGATGCCTTCACTAAAAGAGGTATATTTTCCCTTTTTAAATTAATAAGAAGGTAATCTGTGATGTGATTCTTTGAGACCATGTGATACCATTTTCCAACAATCTTCCAGTTAATGGTTTTAGCATTCATTGACGATCCTCGCCTAAAACATTTATTACACTGGGAGTTGCAAATCAGTAATTTTTTTTTTTTTTATCTACACTTATTAGCTGGTATTCATTTAAACCTTTTTTGTTACTTTTCTCTTTAATTCTACTGAATATTTTGGGAGGTGTTTTGAATAAAAAAAGTTAATTTTAGACATAATAACTAACTGTCCTAATTAATTTTTTTGTACAACTATTAACAGTCTTTTTATTTCTCCCATTTCTTGCTGGGAGACAGTTACAAAATGAAGTTATTGTTTTTGCTGGTGTGATTATGTTGTTGGTAAAAGATGACATAGTAAGAAAAACAAAAACATGAATACCTTGCCTCATTATAAGACTAAGCATTGACCATAATTTAAAAATAAACAAACAAACCATGTTTTGTATATGAAAATGTAATGGATGAAACCTTGCTAAACAGAGCTTAACATTCTGAAAGTAAGGTTTAGTCTTTAAAACTTGCCTGTGACTTTTCTTCTGAGACACTTTGCTTTTAGAAAAAGTCTGAAAAGATGATGTAGGCATTATGGAATACGGAATATCAACACTGGAAAAAACTGTAATGTAGCTTATCTGACAGCCACATTGTTACAAGTCATCTGTTAGCAGTATGCTTCAGTTTTGGAGACTGTTAACACTTTAATACAGTTACACCAGGACAGTAAATAAGCATAAACTTTATAGTCTCTCCTGCATATGATTAAAGAAGCAGTCTCTTGAAAATATCTATGTAAAATTATATAATATTGTAATTTTTCCAACTTCTAATTCGTTTTCTTAAATAGTCTTTACAAGTAGTAGCCTATGGACTTTTGAGACAAAAATACAAAAACAAATCTCTTATCTATAGTTGTGAAATGAGCCATTGTAAATGTATGGAGAAAATAATTTGAAATACTGCATAACATCTTAAAAACCCTAAATATAAGTTTTGCCACAAATATAACAATGAGTTATAAGGAGTTCATACATATTGCCAGGAGTATGGAGGACCTGGACAGAAAATTCACATAAGAGAAAATACAATTACAACGGTAAGCAAATATAGGGAAAATTATTAATATTACTAGAATTTTTTTAAATGTAAATTCAAATAACAATACAATTTTATTTTCTGTCTATTGTTGAAATTATGCAACCAATACTGGTGAACGAATGTAAGGCTACCATACTAATTTTATTGCTGATAACAATAAAAATTGCTACAGCACACTAGGAAAGCAATTGGCCAAAAAAAAACCAGACCAAACCTGCTGCCACCTAGTCGATTCCAACTCATAGTGACCCTACAGGACAGAGTAGAACTGCCCCGCAGGGTTTCTAAGCAGCACCTGGTGGATTTGAACTGGCGACCTTTTTGTTAGCAACTGTAGGTCTTAGCCACTATGCCACCAGGGTTTCCTAAATAACAGGTAAGAAACAGGATTGTAAAAATTTATGGGCAGGCCCCGTGTCTTATTCCTATTTGTATGCAAAACCCTATAGTACTGCAGTAGGAACTAGATAACTATCAAACAAAGGAGAAAAGGTGTAAGAAAAGAATGAATGAAATTTCTCAATAGGAGAAAAATTGAGTGAATTATAGTATACTCACTTGGAATGTTCTATAATCATGAAAAGTGCTATAAAGAATATATAGTAACACACTTAGGTTTAAAAAGCAGAATGCAGGATTATATTTATGTGTGTGCGTGCATGTAAGAACACTCAGATAAAATGAAAATAGATTGCTTTTTTGAAGTAGGCAATGGTATGGTTATATTTTTCCATCATGCATATTTCTTTTAGTGTTGTTAGAATGTTTGTGAAAAATAATTTAGAAAAATCTCAATACATGAGTCTATTATTAAATCTTTTTTTCTGTATCACCAAATAATTACATAAAACATTAATACCATGCTTAACACCTTTATACAATGTCACACAGTTCTAGAAAGTTTACCACCTGTTCCAAACAAAGTTGCCCTATAACAGTCCAAGAACCAATATTCAAGCAAAATACTAAACTATGAATGTGAGCATATACAAGTATTATATACATCGATGAAAATTTGTTTGACAAAAATTGACAGGCACTTCTCTTCACATTACTTGATCAATCTGTGAAGCTGGACCCTGCTGACTGCCCCCTGCATTTTGAAACACCATCTCCCATGGTTGCCATGACATCACTTTGAACTCTTTCTCCACCTACTTCTCTGCTCATTTATTTTCAGTTTTTTTTTTGGTGTGTGTGTGGGTTCATCTTCCAAATCCATCCTATAAGTATTAGTGTTTCCTTGAGCTCTGAACTTGTCTTTCTGTTCTCTTATCTCTCACCCTTGGTTTCAAACACTTCCACATCTCCACATTTAGCCCAGATCTCTCCCCTAAGCTCCAGATGTGTTTCTCTAACTCATAACAAGACAGCTGAATTTACCGTTAAAAAAAAACAAAAAAACTGTTGGGGTACAGCCTATGTCAACTCATGGCAACCCCATGTGACAGAGTAGAACTGCCCCACAGGGTTTCTAAGGCCATAGTCTTTACAGAAGTAGGCTGCCACATCTTTCTCCCAGGGAGCAGATGGTGGGTTCAAACTGCCAACTTCTCGGTTAGCAGATAAGCGCTTAATTAACCACTGCGCCAGCAGGGCTCCTTGAATGTGCCATAAACACCTCAAACAGGGTGCTGTTACTATCAGAGGACTGATTTTCAAACTGGAGGTCAAGAGGTTTTAATAGATTCTTCCACCTCTTTCTCCTCACTTCGATCAGAAGTCTGCTCTAAAGCTGAATGAATGGCTCATGATGGAATTTTCATTGATCTAAGGAAATAACACCTTGCTCTGTATTTTACATACTTTGAGCCTTTTTATAGGGAATGTTTTCCTGATTTGATCTATAAAACCTATATAACTGATCTATAAAATCTATAGAAATGATCTATAAAACCTATATAACTGAGTATATGTAACATGAGAACACAGGCTACTGGAAAAACAACCCTATGAAATAAGATGGAATGGTAAACCAGGAGTTGAGAATAACTGGGAACCTTGATGTAATTACTGGGATGATGATCATGGGAAATCTAAAAAGAACATAAGGCCCCTTACAGTCAGAAAATATAAGAGGCCTCTCTTCCTGCTGCTTTTATTAATGGTAAAATGTAATGTGAGTTATTATGATGCAGGGAATAGAATTAGGTGGAGACGGTTGAAAATCCTTGTGAAAATCTTCTGCTTTGAGTAATACTTGAATTGGAATATACCTAATTCCTATGATTCCATCCCAGATATCCTAAGAACCGCCCCTCCCCCCCCCAAAATCTAAGATTCTAAAAGTTAGGTGGGCATCTGTCTTCTCTTTGGCACACACACACACACACAAACCCAAACCCATTGCCATCGAGTTGATTCTGACAGGGACTCACAATCTAGAGAGATGTATCCTGATACTGGTATTAAACGTGTGCAAAATGGAGTTCGGCATTGGTCTCCAAGCCCTAATCCCTCTCCTAGGTTCTATTCCTGTTAATGGTACCACCATGTCCACAACTGACCAAGTAAAAAACCTGGGCATTGTCTATGTCTCTTCCTTCCTCTTACTCCCCATATCTGGCCAACCACTAATCCCTATCAATATTATCTCCTAAATACTTTTCATATCAGTCCCTTCTGCCACTACCCTGGTTAAAATTTCATTATTTCTAGCTGTCTTTGTAATAGCTCACCAGAGGTATTATGATAGATCTTCCTCACTGCCACCAGAGTTGTATTTCTTGTACACAAATCAATACATATTCTTCCCTTCAGAGTTCTTCAGTTCCTTCCACTGCATACAGCATGTAGTCTGAATCACTTTGCAGGGCACATAAGGCCATTCACGCTCTGCCCTCCACCTCTTTCTTCAGTTCCATTTCCTGCTATATTCCCTACGTTCTCAGGTCAGACTCTGAACACTACTGAATCACCTGTGGAATCCCCAACACATAACCCTCTTTCATGTCTCCATGCCTTCCTGCATACTACTTCTTTCACTGAAGATGTCTTTCCCCTCTTCTTTATCGGCAAACTTAACGCTGAAGCTTTCAGTTGCACTCAAAAGCTGCAAAACCTCTCCTGACTCCTCCATAAGAGACAGCAGACACGTAAGAGCTCATTTTCCAACTCAGCCTTGTAGTCATGATGTGGTGCGCATATCTCCATCACAGCAAATACACCTCATTATGTCATAATTCTAATAAATAATTGCAAAGGTATATTGACCGCTTACCGTGTGCCACGCACTATGTTAGGCACCTTACACGCATTATCTTATTTAGTGCTCACAACACTATGAGGTAAGTAATACAGTAATACCTGGGAAAGCCTGAAACTGTGTAAGGCAGAAACCTGTCAGAGAAGGAAAAATTCAAATATTTTCCACTAAAATGAGTGATAGAAAAGTGGTAAGACCACACCCTATCAAAGGTGGAAAACTTGTGAGACCCAGAAAAACAAGGCAGTCCTGTTGAGTTCCGGCTCTCACCAATTTCACTGTATTATAAATCCTGTTTTAAAGAGAAGGAAACGCAGGCAAGAGAGGCTGAATAACTTACCCATAGTCTCATAGTATGGTGGCACCAGGCAGGACATGAACCCACACTCTGAACTTGTGCTTTCAGTCATGACACCAGACAGTCTTCTCGCTTTGCTACCAGACTATACCTTGAGAGGACAACTCTGTCTAGAATTTAGATACTCCCAGAACCCAGCATAGAGCCTGACACACACTTGGCAATGAATAAATATTTCTTGAAGGAATGGTCATTTATAAAATGATCTGTTTTTGTGGATCCAATTTTCTCTTATCTTACTGGCATACTCTCAGAATTCTTTGATGGAATCTACTTCTGTTTGGAATTGTTTACATTTCTTAGGTTTCTTTCTGAAAGGCTAGCTCTCTTTGGTACTGCCTACCACATCCTTTTAGGAGTAAAGAACAAAACTTAGACTTGGGAATATGTATTACCTCAATTAATACCTCCTCTTTCTATCACTGATAACATTATCTTGTATATCATCCTTAAAAAATGTATCTTAATCTCACAAGTGATCTTTGCTTTTATATTCTGGTTAGCAATTACGGTTTAATAAAAATTGTTTACCTTTTTCTCATTTGTTTTTGTTTATTTCTATTTACTTGATTATTAGAATGAATTTTATAATCATTTTTCTTTTTAAAATGTATCAACCTCTTCAACCTAATTTACTGATGTAGAAGTCTAAAGGAAAGCAGGCTTTGGTCAACACACAGAAATGGTTCTATGTTTGGGGCGGGGCTGGGGGGGTGAGGGTGTCAGTATCTCTGTTACCTGGAATACAACAGCTCACCTTGAGACTGCTTGCCTTCTACCTAATGGGAGCTAAGAAGAGGTTTATGCCACCAAAGAGTCTCCTTGGGGGAAGTAACAGGCTCAAGCTGGTCACTTCTGTTTGCACTGTTTCTAGAGGTCTGTTTTCTGAAAACAGGAGACAACTGACTTTAACATCTTTGAGGAAAACCCACTAGTGATGGGACCACCAGATTCTCCTAAGGCTGCTGACTGGGGAGAAGACACTAAGGAGGGTTCCAGCCAACTCCATATGAAAATCTACAGTAGGGAAGACTTCTCATTATGTGCCGATCCTGGGTGGTGCAAATAGTTAATGAGCTGCTAACTAAAAGGTTGGAGTTTCAAGTCCACCAGAGGTACCTCGGAAGGAAGGCCTGGAGATCTATAACTGAAAAATCAGCTATCGAAAATCCCATGGCGCACAGCTCTACGCTGACACACATGGGATCAACAGGAGTGAGTTGACTTGACAGCAACTGGTTTTTCTTGTTATGTGCTTTTTGAAAATCCAAGGCCAATTCATTTGTCTCAAAATTACCATGTTCCCTTTTAACTCTCATTCTTCCTATTTCCTGAATCCCAAGTGATTTCATATGTTTCCTGCTTCAGAGGTTTTGCTGCACTGAACCTCAGGCTTTATTTGTTATGTGTTCCATGCAGATGGGTGGTCTATTAAAACTGTATCATCAAATTATGACATGCTTTAACTGTAGGTACTCCCACTCAAGCTCAGACCATAGCTGAGAAAATGTGGAATTTAAAGAAACCTTAAGTGTTGGGTTGAGAGTAAGGAAGTGGTACCAGATTCATTGACTCACTCACTCATTGATCATTCAGAATCAAAGATGAGATGGCCCAGTCTCTGCCCCCTAGAAGCTTACAGTGCTTAGGGAGCCAGGCATGGAACAAACATTAAGAGATAATGAGCTGATTGCTTTAGTGGAGGCATATATAAAGTACAGTGGAAACACAGAGAAGGAGCTCCTAAGCCTGCCTGGGAATTCCAGGAAAGCTCCACAGAGCTGAGACTTGAGGGAAAAGTGAGAATTTACCAGGTGGACAAGTAAAGGCGAGGGTGTTTCAATTAGAGGGAATGAATAACTTGCCGAAAGATGGAGGCAGGGAGCACATGACATGTTTCAGGAGGTGTAGGAGAGTCAGTTCTGTATCCCTGGAGCCAAAGATGAAAGGTGGGGAGTTATCTGGAAGTGAGGCTGCAGAGGTAGGCAGGGGCAACTTCAGGAACAGCTTGGTCGGGGAACCTGACACTAGATGGTTTAGATTTTATCCTGTAAGCAAGGGGGAGCCCCTGAAAGAGTCCAAGCAAGGAAGTAATAGGTTCACGTTGGAAACATCACAATGCAGCAGAGTGTAGTTTGGAGGACAGTGATAGTTAAGGCAGAAGAAGCCAGCAAGGAGATAACAGTGCTTGAACTAAGGATTGGCAGTGGGGATGGAGAGGGGCTCAAAATCCATTGCTATAGAGTCTATTTGAACTCACAGAGACCCCACAGGACAGAGCAGAACTGCCCCCATCTTTTTTAAGTCTTTACGGAAGCAGACTGCCACATCTTCCTCCCATGGAGAGGGGCACAGGAACAGATACAGGAGATATTTGGACTATACCAATGATTGCTAAAGTTCTCAAGCTGGCTTCTTTCTATGTCATAGAGAGGTTTATGTGTATGTGTGTGTTTTAGCTAGAAATATCTGAAACGAGATAACTTTATAGCATATAATTAAAATTAACATGGAAACGACATGCCAATATTCAACTAGTTGTTTTTTTTTTTTTGCAGTACAATTTGAAAATCATTTATGTGAAACCAATAATTAAGAGCCATTATAATTGTGAGGCCATCTAAACAGATAATGCTCCCCTCGGGAATTATGCTATAATGTGGCACAGATAAGATACGGTATATTAGAAACTAAGCAAACTTTACTTATTTTAAAAATATCTAGAGACATTAATCTCACCATGGGAGTTATGTTTTTTTAAGAGAGAATGCATCAATAAAATGAAATTCATTGACTTTGCCTCAGAATGATCTAGATTGAGTAGGATTTTTTTAATAATTATGTACAGCACCAATGTTCATTATAGATAAAATTATATCAAAAATATTAAAAGACATTATTAGCTTATGTCACAAGGCTTTAATTGTGTCACTATCATCAGTGATTACTTGCTCAGTATCTACCTGCTCAGCCACATGAAGACTGGAAGATGGAGCATCCCAGGCAGAAGTTAAGTTACAAGACATGTAAAGGCTCTGAGACGCGAAAGAATTTGGCTTGTGTGAAGAACTGAAAGAAGGCAGTAGAGCTGGAGGAACATGAATGAGAGGGGCAGGGCTTGAGATGATATCAGAGAGATAAGAAGGGTTCTGTTTAATTAATGGTAAATGTTCTTTAATTTTTCATCTTTTCCTGATTCGGCCTCTCTCTTTTATTAGACACCATTGGCTCTTTTACTTCCTCTGTACTCCACACATGACTCCATTCACCTGGTTCTCTTACAATCTTTTTGACCTTCTTTCTTAGTCTCCTTTATAATTCATCTTCTTCTTCCCATTCCTTAAATATTGACATTCTGCCATGTTCTTGCTGGGTGCATTTTTTTTCTCACCGCACACACTTTCCCTGAGCAACTCGGCCACACTCACACCTCCATGCTAAGGGTTCCCACATCCGAATCTCCAGTCTCCATGTCTCTCCCAAGCTTTTGGCCTAAATGTCCCAAAGATTCTAGGTCAGTCTGATAAATATGAAATCATCTTTCCCTCAAAACCTGTTACTCTTCTTATATTCCCTATCTTTTTTGAGGTAGGACCTCCATCCATCCAGAGTCAGGTTTTCAATCCACATCCTTGACTCCCCCTCCCAGGTCCTCAACTTCACAACTAATCAATCAATCATTTCAAGTTTTCTCAGTTTTGCCTCCTAAATATTCTTGAATATGTCTTTTCCACACTAACTCTGGAACACTTAATGACTCATCATCTCATTCCTTAACTATGAAAATACCTCCTACTGGTCTCCTTGTCCCCAGTCTTTTTTCCCTTCATTCTATTCCCCAGAGAACTATTGAAGTCATCCAAAATAGAAATCTGTCTATGACTATGACTCCCCAACTAAGTGCTATTTTATCATCGATTGGTTCAAGTCCAAGCTCTTTGGCATGGCATGAAATTCTCTAAGTGGCACCTCCTTTATAGTATATTCTAGCAGGACTGAGCTGAAGAGAATTCCCTGAACAAGCCATGGATTTGCACGCCTCTGTGTTGGGAAGCCTGAGTTAAGAATCCTTACCTCTGCTTATCTCGATCACTATACCTACCACATCATACGGAAATTACCCCACCCACCCTTCCAAATCAGATGGTAGGGAATAAGTCTTATTCTCACTTGGCAACACTAACCCACCCAGTGGCAACACTAGAGCCCAGCATTTATCACTTCATTTAATGAGTATTTGTCAAGTGTCTACTACCTCCAAAGGTGCCAAGGAAACAGCGGTGAATAAAGTCTCAGTCCTTGTGATTCTTACATCCTAGGGAGGGGACTCCAGGAGATTGCCTACTATATAAGAGGCAATCAAGATCTATTATTTGAAATGAGGGATTTTGAAAATCAAGCAAATGAAAGATTCTTCTTAAACCACTGTCTAAGCACACCATCTGGAACATTGCTCTAACTCATTTTTCCCTTAAACAACAAATATGGCAGTGAGTAAGGCAACCTTAGCAACAGATTGAACTGCCCTAAGTCTAGATTCTGTAGTCTTTAGTAGATGATAATTCTCTTAACTAGTGGAACACATTTCCCTATATTTGTGGAGATACAACTTTATATTTTCTGTGCTAGGGAGGAAATGACATTAAAACAAGCTGTAAAAGATTAAAGACTTTTAAAGATACTTTAAGATACCATCATATTAGCAAGCTCTTGCCCTCACCCTGTTCTCTTTATATTACCCATTGCTGTCGAGTCGATTCCAACTCATAATGACCCTATAGGACAGAGTAGAACTGCCCCATAGGGTTTCCAAAGAGCGCCTGGTAGACCTGAACTGCCGACCTTTTGGTTAGCAGCCATAACTCTTAACTACTATGCTACCAGGGTTTCCTCTCTTTATATTAGAAGAAGTAAATTGACATATTTCTTCCTTCCCTAAAATGTGCTTATTAGGTAACTTCCTAAACAATTTTTACTCATGGGCGATACAATAAATTAGTCATTATTTTCCACAAAAGGAGTGACTTAGGACAATAATATTATCATAAAAAAAAAAGAAACATATAAAGTTTGAAATATCTGTATTCTCCTCTTTGCTTTCCCCATTTGAATTAATTTTCAATTAGACATCTCTCCAGATGTCCAAATATCTGAATTTTTGCCTTTGCTTGTTAACTTCCTCATGAGTTTCCATGATTTTTCAGAACTCAATGCTTCTTCACACTCTGCAACCCTAAAAGCTCTTCTCCCTCTGAGGAGTAAATTTAAATTATTTTCCTTTTTCTTTCCTGAGTTCCTCCACATCTTTATAAAGCCTTTTTGCAGGTACTGCAAACTAAAAATTAAACATGCCCATCTTTCCCAACTGCAGTAAACCTATTCCTCCCACTGTGTCCCCCAGCTCAGGAAGTGACTCTCCCATTTATCTAGATGCTCAAGCCAAAGATCTTGGCACCATTCTTGATTCCCTCTCTCTTCCTTACCCACTCACACACCTTATCTATATCTCATGTTGATTCTTCTTCCTAAATGTTTCTCAAATTGACTATGCTTTATCCCTACTACCATCTCCACCTTATAACTTTTCACCTGGATTTCTGCTTTATAATCAGTCACTAAAAAAAAGTCACTAGTGCATATATTATTCTCAGATCTGCCCAGCAAATACAGTGGTCTATTTAAAGTGTAATGTAAAATATAATGATCATGTTACTGCCTAGTTAACAATACTGAATGTCCTCCCATTGACAAAA
Organism: Loxodonta africana; assembly: GCF_030014295.1. Lineage (NCBI taxonomy): Eukaryota > Metazoa > Chordata > Mammalia > Proboscidea > Elephantidae > Loxodonta > Loxodonta africana. The sequence continues at coordinate 46,403,883 of NC_087349.1, read as the reverse complement.
GGGCAGAAACCAAATTCCTTAAGGTAGCTTATGGGCCCCTAGTGACCCACGCCTCTGCCTACCTTTCAAATATAATAATTCCACTATCAAGTCATAACCAAATGCTCAAATTTCCTTGATGCCACCATGTTTTAAACCTTCATACTTTTATGTGGGCTGTTCTTTGGTTCACAGCACACCCCTTCTCCTTCTCTTCAAAAAGAATGTTATTGTGACTTTTTGAGCCAGGATAGCTTTCCTTTCTCTTTGTTCCCCAAATGTATCCTACTTTATAACCACTTGCTCCATGCCTGTCTTCCCACCAGGACATAAGTGCTAGGAGAAAAGGCCATGTCTGTTTTGTTCATTCCAGCATACCAGCACAAAACACAATGAAGTCAGAATAGACATTTGTTAACGAAATGAGGAGTGTAATTCTAACTGAAAAGTCATCATTAAAAAAGAATTAAGAGTGAACATATTATTAGAAAACTTAACAAATACTTTTTTTTCCCAAAAGGCACAACTGGTGACATTTGATCTTTGGTGAATACCTGTAACATTCCACATTTAAATCTCGTGTTCAGTCTGCAGTCAATTTTGCTCTTCATCAGACCTACAATCAGGCGGTGTTTAGCTCCCCAAGTTGGACATCTGAGCTGACTCATTTTAATTTGACTGTGAGGTTAGCTTCCACAGCTGTTCTAGAGTTGTCAGTGTCAATCATTTGGCTTTTAGAGCAGATTTTAACTGACTCAGAGGAAGAAAACAACAGGTTTTCAGACTTATTTTTCAGTCTTTCAGCAGAGAACAACTAGCATCCTTCCCCACAGATGTCCATTGGCAGCTGTCACAGATGACATATATTCTTTACAAGAAAACAAAAACAGTGAATGGAACCTGGGGGGTATATCCCTAAGTTTCTAACTTGTCCTTAGTAGATGAAATTTTAATATATGGTGTTTGAAAATAAAAACTGAGTTTTTCCCAAAAGCTAAAAACAAAGGTAGAGTGTTCTCTCTAGGTACCAAAAAAAAAAAAAAAAAAAACCCGTTGCCAGTTGAGTTGATTCCGACTCATAGCACCCTATAGGACAGAGTAGAACTGCTGCATACAATTTCCAAGGCTGTAAATTTTTACGGAAGCAGACTGCGGCATCTTTCTCCTGCAGAGCAACTAGTGGGTTTGAACCAACGACCTTTCAGCTAGCAACTGAGCACTTAACCACTGTGCCACCAGGGCTCCTTCTTTCTAGGTAGAAGGGTAGAAACTTCACTCTGTTCATTTAACAAATATTCACTGGGCACTTGAGGCATGTAATAAAAGCTATGGTGGAATTATATTTTGATATATTTAATAATGTGCTTTGGTTTTCTATTTGTTGTTATCCTGAGACCCTTCAGACAACAGCTGGGAATTCTACTTGTATGTGTCAGAGAAGGGATTTTACAGAACACAGGAGGAAAAAAAAAAATCCTGGACCTATGAGCTTCAAAAGAAAGACTTGGGGCATAACATTTTGAAAAGCCATGTAATCAGTGGAACATTTTTTCCACCCCTAGACTGGGTGAAGAGTCTATGCCAAGAAAAAGGAAAAGAGTGGAGAAGGGAAGAGAGGGAGGGAGAGGAGGGGAGGAGAAGGGAGAGAGGAAATGAAAGGAGGAGAAAGAAGGGGAGAAGATGGAAAGGGGGAGCCGGAGGGAAGCAAAAGCATGAGATGCTGGGGGATCCCCCATATGGGGCTCTGTTCTAACCTCCCTGGACTTTACTCAGCTGTAGAGAAAGATGGAACCTCCATATAGGTTTAGCGACCTAGGGTGAAACAGGAACCCATTCTACCTTTCCCTGGTACGGTGGGGAACAAGCATCATGGTAGAGGGCAGCAACAAGACATCAGAGTTTTCCTGTGCTCATTGTTGTATCACATAAGATCCAATGAGGGAAACAAAAATCACTGATTATTCAAAACTAAGGAATTTTTAATTGTAATTGGAAATTGGTTACATAGGTGATAGAGAATCTGAGAAGCCAACCAGGATAATGACAAAATCTAGAGATTAGCAGCAACAGGAAGCCACTGCTACACCTATGGTGGAAGGACAGAGGGAAGAGGGGCCAAGGTCACCCAGTGAAGCTGGAGCCACAGCAGGCTGGTTCAAAGGCAGTGGACCACACAGACGAAATGCAACTGCTGATGATGATACAAAGAAAGATAGGGAAAACCCTGGCCTCTCCCTTCTTCTGACTTTCCAGTCTCTCATAAATGCCTCTCAAGCCCAACATGAGAAGTTAAACCTGCATGGGTCAGCCACTCTGTACCAGAGCAGGGAGGGGAAGGGTCAGGAATGGGTCTGAGGACAAGCACATCCAAGAGAAAATGTCTGCATGGGATATCTAGGACTATGGATCTAAGCCTCATAGATGCCCCATGTTCCAGCAAGGCCCACACATGACAAGGGTGCTTGAAAACTTGAAGGCATCTACTTCAATAGAAAATCAAAAATGCATAGGCCCTTGGACATCTCGGGGGATTCCAGATGGACAGAAGACAACTCTGAGAGGACCAGACACTGACCCCACCATGCACCGGCTTCATGTTACCGCTCCCCGCTTCCACTCAAATACCACACTTAGATGATACTCCAAAGAAGAGGGGAGGAGACCATTTAGGAAAATGGAGGCTGAGTTAAAGTTCACTGGTAGATAAGAAAGGAAGGAACCCAAGCTGATGAACAGAGACACAGTCCTTCATGTGAAAGAGCTCACTGAATGGTGGGGAAGGACGGACACTGTGCAGTCAGAAACAGACTATGTTAAAAGAGGCACGGGAGCTGGAGATGCATGTAGAGAAGTTCCTCACAGACCGGTGATATTTGATCTGAGCCTTGAGAAATGAAGAAGGATTTAACAAGCAGATCCATGGAAGGATGGAGATTATTAACGTCAGAGGAAATAGCAATACAGGGAGGCATGGGGATATTTCAGGAAAAGCATTAAAATGTAGCTTGAGATGGTACTTAGTTGACAGATATTTGTGTGCATGTGATATTTTTGCAATATGAAACTTGGAATAAAGTTTCCAGGAAACAGGAATGAAGAGAGAGAGGAAGCAAGATCAGTAAAACAAAATAAAAAGGAAGACTCGAGAATACAATTAGACTTGGAATTTCCACATCAATATCTTTTTAACTTTCAGAGTCTCTTTCTAAAGGATACTCACCTCTCTGTTATCTTCCTGTATCCCTCCCATGGCACTGCTTTTGAACAGAAACCAGTATACTCCTTACCTAACTCCCATTACTTTGGGTCGATTCTGACTCATGGTAACCCCATGTGTTACAGAGTAAAACTGCTCCCATAGGGTGTTCTTGGCTGTAATCTTAACGGAAGCAGACTGCTAGGCCTTTCTTTCATGGTACCAGTGAGTGAGCTTGAACCTCCAACCTTTAGGTTAATAGTTTAGCACAAATTATTTGCACCACCTAGGGACAATTAAAGTCTTTCAGAAACATGGCAGATCTCCCAGAGTTTATCCTTTTGATTAATAAATGACACGTCATTGGAGAGAGTAGGATGGGAACAACCTAAGTTTCAACTATGAGGAGCATCAGTGGCAGCTTACAGGAAACAAGTTCCTCAAAATTTATCATTGTATATTTGATGGGGCCTATATAAAAAGAAAAAAAAAATTTTTTTTTTTTTTATACTAGACTTTATACTTTTTATACTAGACTTCAGCCTTGAACTAAAGACTTAGACCTCGAGGCACCCAGGTAGTCTTACAGAATGTGCAATCCACAAGAAAAATATACTTAAGCCATATAAAATATATTATCTCTTTACTGACTAAACTTCTATAATAAAACAAATTTCAGATCTGTCATGTAACTTTTCAATTTGTCAGGACTTTCCTCAAAAGACTGAGTTTTGCTACTGTTATGGATTGAATTATGTCCCACAAAAATATGTATTGTAAATCCTAACCTCTATGCTTGTGGTTATAACTCCATTTAGGAATGAGTTGCCTTTGTTAAGTGAATGAGGCAGGATTAGTGTAGGGTATATTTTGAGTCAATCTCTTTTTAGATATAAAAGAGATTAAACAAGCAAGCAGAGCAGAGATAGGGGAAGAAAGATGCCAACGCACATGAAGATCGCCCAGGAGCAGGAACTCAAAGAAACAAGGACCTTCCTCCGGAGGTGGCAGAGACACAAAGCTTTCCCCTAGAGCTGCCACCCTGAATTCAGACTTCTGCCCTCCTAAACTGTGAGAAAATAAATTTCTGCCTGTTAAAGCCACCCCACTTGTGGTATTTCTGTTACAGCAACACTAGAGAATTAAGGCAGCTACTTTTTAAAGAGAGAAACAAGACCATTAATTTACAAATATCTTCATCTAAAAAAAATTCTCACAACTGGATCAATAAGCAACAGCACAATAAATGGAGAAAACATTGACAATGTCAAGGATTTCATTTTAATGGATCCACAATCAACAACCATGGAAGCAGCAGTCAAGAAATCAAACGAAGCATTGCATTGGGCAAATCTGCTGCAAAAGACCTCTGTAAAGTGCTAAAAAGCAAAGAAGTCACTTTGAGGACTAAGGTGTGACTACCCAAGCCATGGTGTTTTCAATCACTTCATGTGCATGAGGAAGTTGGGCAATGAATAAGGAAGACCGAAGAAGAACAGATGCCTTTGAATTGTGGTGGTGGCAAAGAATATTGGATATAACATGGACTGCCAAAAGAGCGAACAAATCTGACTTGGAAGAAGTACAGCAAGAATGTTCCTTAGAAGCAAGGATGGCGAGACTTCATCTCACATACTTTGGACACGTTATCAGGAGGCCAGTCCCTGGAGAACGACATCGTACTTGGTCAAACAGAGGGTCAGAGAAAAAGAGGAAGACCCTCAAAGAGATGAATTGACACAGTGGCTGCAACAATGTGTTCAAGCATAACAATGATTGTGAGAATGGCTCAGGACTGTGCAGTGTTTTGTTCTGTTGTACACAGGGTCACCATGAGTCAGAACTGACTTAATGGCACCTAACAACATCACTCTTCCAGAAACAGTATTCATAAATTTGCGTTCTATAATTTAAGAAATAAAATTGTGGTTCTAGCCATTGTTTAAAAAATGTCAAATGGTATATTACAGAAAACAATAAAAGTCACTAAACTGTTTTGAATTGTTTTGTTTTGTTTACCTCATTAGAGATGACTGTTCCGGAGAGATCTACAGATACCAAGGAAAAGATGTTTACAATATGCTCAATTCCCAGGTCAGTCAAATGTTCACAATTTCGTAAATTCAGGTAGTTTAAATTAGGGCACCTGAAAGAAAATAGCATGAAGAATTAATTTTAGCTTTCACCATGTTATCAGTAGCAATTTCTTCATATCAAAACTACCTGGGGAAAGTAAATGATATTGAAGCAAGGAGTTCCCTTCACATAAAAGTAAGCTTAAAAGTAAAAAATAATTTGGAATTACAAAATTGGAAGAAAAGGTGGAGAATTAGTATATATAGGTATTTCTTTCTATGATTTAGTTTCCTATTGCAATTACAATTTCTAATAAAAAAAAAGTACACACAAAAAAGTATCAAGTAAGTACTATGGTAAATGACCACTAAAAGTGCAAGGTTAAGTTTTTCACTTATACTTTACAAGTTTGCTATAGAAATTGGGCTTGACCTTTAGTGAACATTGACCTCGGACAAGTACGAAGGGGTAAGGATAAACCCACCAGCCATAACATCCCTAGGCAAACACCAGAACAGAGGTTTACATAGAGATAACATCCTTGAAAAGTACACAGATGTCACCATGTCTAGACATAAAATGACTATCCCAAACTCTCTCTTAGTTGAAAGTGACATATCAGATATAATTAAGAGGTTAGTACAATCTGTGACTTCTATGTCTTTTATCTGCTTTCACTGAGCATTGGACCAATTTCTGGGCATCCCTGATATTTTCCAAATGATTTAAGTCTTTCTTTTAGGTCTATCTCTGATCTCTCCTATTAGCAAATATGCAATTGCTAGTGACACGATCATAAGATAGTGTTCTGTCATACCGCTCCGATAGTCTCACAATGGAAGCATCACCCAAGTGGATACAGTTATTTAAATTTAGCTCTCTTATCTTTGTGCTCACAGGACCATCAAGCAGTTGCTTGAGTCCTACATCACCAATTCTGTAGGAAAGAGTGAGAAAAACATTACATATGATTTTATATATAAATACACAGAATACTATTAAAAGAATAGTTACTATACTCAATACATTTCAAAGTAACTAATATCTATACATTGGTATTTTTTCAACATTTTAAAATCAAATTTGATTATATAGTTTTTAATGTAATATAAAAAGTATAAATGATAGTAATGGAAGAGTATTAATCACAATGTTCACTAAATTAGGTAGCATGATTATAAGACAGATGGCCATTAAGGTCTCTTTCTCTTGAATTAAAATGTGATCAGGTTAAGCAGCCCCTGCTGCAATTGCCCGTAATAGGAAAATACAAAAACTTATGAGAGGGAGAACAAAGACTAAGAGTGAAACTACTGCCACAATCTGGGAGGATTTTCCACAAAACACAAGGTCAATGAAACTGGACGGCAAACTCAACAATGACCTGTGAATTCTTTCCCTCTGAATCTGAGAAAACCTGAGGCTGAAAGAAGGCTCTGACCTCAGCCTTCCCACAACGTCTGTCCCTAAACAGAGATGCATTTTGCATTTGAGGAAGTAAAGCAGGACAGGAGATTGCACATTACATTCTGAGAGAGGCAGTTTTCACCCACAACAACCCTGAAGGTGGGTGTACAGATGGGAAGAGCCTGAGAAGCACGACATGCTGAGAAGTGACATTTTGTATAGCTTCCATACAGTCGGGTTCACGAAGAACTGAGCAGCACAGGCAGAAGGAGAGCCCATTTCAGTTGAATTGAAAGAGTAGTTTCATGCCTGCTGTGCCCATCAACCCACCTCCCACCTATAATTTGAGAAGGAAACTTTGCCAGCATCTGGGAGAACCATTAAGGGCAAGGAACAGGATGGGGTGGGAAGTTGGGGGAGGGTTGGAATCCAATGCAACAGCAAAAAAAGTTGCCATCAATTCAATTCCAACTCATGGCGACTCCTGTATTACAGAGTAGAGTTGCTCCACGGGGAAACCTGTGTTGTCATTGGGTGCTGTAAAGTCAGTTTCAACTCAGGCGACCCCATGTGAAAGTGCAGAACTGCCCCATAAGGCTTTTTTGGCTGTAATCTTTACAGAAGCAAATTGCCAGGTCTTTCTACCGCAGAGCCACTAGGTGAGTTTGGGCCACCATCCTTGCAGTTAGGAGCCAAGCACTTAACTGTTTGTCCTCCAGGGTGCCTGGGGCAGCTTATACATCTTATCTATTAGCAAATACCAACGGTGGATTTTTCATCATGAGATTTTTTATACTAACAAGATTTTAAAACACTGTATAAGAGTTGTAAGACTGAGAAAACATACCTCTGAAAATGATTTTAAAAAGATAACAGAAGAACATTTTAAACAGTGTGAAAGAAAAGTAGGAATTAATAAGGAGAGATCTGGTTGAAATAAAAATGAGGATAGTCTAAGATAAATTCTGAGTGAAACAGTGGCCAGCTGAGATAAGAACAGATGGCCAAGAAGCTAAATATTTAGTGATAAGATAGTAACCTGATTTAAGGCATCCAAACAAAAATGACCCTTTATAAAACGGAATTAGTAAGTAGAGGGCATGTTTGAGAAGTTCCCTTGGAATATGAAAGGATGAAAACTTAAAAATAAATGAGATAGAAAGTAGAGTATTAAGATTCAACCTTGGAATAAGGGGGTCCTTGAGAAAGATATAAGAACAAATTAAAAAAAAATAATAATCAGAGGTATATGAAAGCTTTTGAAATAGCAAAACACAATCCATAAAAACAATCCATACATACATTAAAACAGAGAACACGAAAGAAAACAAGAAAGCAAATATAAGTCCAAATAGTAGAACACATGGAAGAGACCAAAGAAGACCAAATACATAAATTTTATAATAATGATAAATATAGTTTAAAATGTGGCTTATTAAAAGAGATTCTCAAATTGGTTTAACAATATCTAAACTACAAGCAGTTTACACGAAACACATTTAAAATAAAATGACAACAAAAACAAAGATATTGCAAAGATTGTTGTTGTTGTTAGGTGCTGTCCAGTTGGTTCCGATTCATAGTAACCCTATGTACAACAGGACAAAACACTGCCAGTCCTGCGCCATCCTCACAATCGTTGTGCTTGAGTCCATTGTTGCAGCCACTGTGTCAGTCCAACACCCACTGAGGGTCTTGCTCTTTTTCGCTGGCCCTCTACTTTACCAAGCATGCAAACTTAATACAGGGGTGGAAGTTTTATATTGAGTCCAAATACTATGCTAGTAAAAATATTAAACAAAACTAACAGGATTACTTTATATTGATTAAAGGTATGACCCCCAATGAAAATAATTTGACCAGATATAGAATATTGAAATCATATCCTTTCCCCTCTTGAAATGGTGTACAGTAAAAAGGTATAATGGTGTAATTATGGGAAAAAAATATATATATATTTATATATATACATTAAAAAAAAAAACAAAAAAAACCCAAACCCATTGCCATCAAGTCAATTTGGACTCATAGCAGCCCTATAGGACAGGGTAGAACTGCCTTGTACTGTTTCCAAGGAGTGGCTGGTGGATTCGAAGTGCCGACCTATTGTTTAGCAGCCTGAGCTCTTAAACACTATGCCACCAGAGCGCTCTCTCTCCCTCTTTCCCTCCCTCCCTCTCTCTCTAAGTTCCTTTCCAATGACCCTGTCTTAAGTCCGCTCTGACATAAGTCGAATACCTCTTGAGATATAAAAGGCAGAGGCAAGCAGAGAGACAGGGGGACCTCATACCACCAAGAAAGCAGCACCAGGAGCAGAGCTCCTCCTTGGTACACGGGGTCCCTGTGCCTGAGAAGCTCTTTGACCAGCGGAAGATTGAGGACAAGGACCTTCCTCCAGAGCCGACACAGAAAAAGCCTTCCCCTGGAGCCAAAGGCCAACTGCACTTATGACTCTTTTTTTTTTTTTTTTTGTACATCTTATCATTAGTAATATGTACCACATACAGTGTAGCAGCACATAATTTATCAGTGTTATTCTCAGATAACCTATTGCCATCAAGTCGATTCCGACTCACAGCGACCCACAGGACAGAGTAGAACTGCCCCATAAAGTTTCCAAGGAGTGCATGGTGGATTCCAACTACCAACATTATTTTGGCAACACTATCCCAACTTCCATGGGCTCTGCAGTGTCGTGGGGAAGGTGTGTCCACCATGCCACACACATCCCGAGACGTGCCAGGAGCACCCCACCGATGTTGAGCAATGGGCACCCAAGACAGGGCGGCCCTGACTCTTGCATAATGCCAATTTTCACTTAACTACCTGGTTTTTGGAACTTAACCCTGTCAACAAGTGGGTGTATAAGGACTCCACACAGGGGAGAGGCTGGGATATCCACTGGCAAAGAGGCTTCAGCAAGACTTTGATCTCTGTTTACCTGAGAATGGAAACCCTGGTGGCTTAGTGGTTAAGATTTTGGCTGTTAACCAAAAGGTTGGCAGTTCAAATCCACCAGCCACTCCTTGGAAACCCTATGGGACCATTTTGCTCTGTCCCATTGGGTTGCTATGAGTCAGAATTGACTCAACGGTGATGGTTGCGGGGGGGGGTACTACCTGAGAATACCAGGATAGAAGGCCAATAATGGCCCAGCGGAAGATAAGGTTTTAGTAGGAACTTGCCATCCATCAGTCTGTGAGAGGAGAAGTCTAACCAGAATCCAAAAGGAAAACCTTTAGTAAAATGTTCCCTGTAAGCAAGTCAGAAAGTCCATTTAGGAAAGAATCTATTAACTGAATCAGCTGTGGGAACCCTCACTAAGAAAAAAAAAACTAAGAAAGACAGACCAAAAGTGTTCCTGGGAGTTCTCTTAATCTTACAAGGGCCTATGAATCCTCAAATCCTGAGCTTTCCCTGACAATCTCCCTGTAGCCCCATACAACCAGTCTGAGTTGGGTACCCCTCCTCTGTGTTCCCACAGAACTCTGTATTTACCTCCACATTGGCATTTGGACTCCAGCCTTTCCTGTGTACCCCACTAACCAGTAAGCTCCTTAGGGAGAAAGCCTGACATACACTAGCTGCTCAATCAATGTTTCTTGAATAAATGACTAGATAGCTTCATTACCCTACACAATTTGCCAAATTCAACACAGTCAGTTGCTTCAAAACTGAAAGGGACTTGAGGCTGCCATCTGTTAATCCTTTGCAGTCCACCATGTAAATGTGACGGATATTCGGATAATGTTTGTCTATAAATTTGAAGCAACTATCGGTGATCCTTTTATTTCCTGTTACAAAACACAAGAAAAGACAAGAATTCTATTTATAACGTCATAAGAGTAAAACTAAAAAATATAGAATGCAACCAAATTATCAACATGTAAGACATCCAGAAATACAAATACAGAGCAAAATACTAGAGCAACATTTTTTTTAAAAATGCTGAACCATATTTTTAATAGCACAGACCTTCAAATCGGATCTTTCTGAGATTACAGGTGGAAAGAGCTTTGAAAGCACAATCGGAGATATGTGGCGCACCGATGAAAACCACTGATGTAATACGAGAGCACTTTTCAACTAAAGCCTTCAGGAGAAAAAAGAGAATGAAATTCAACCAGTGCGTAAAACAAGCTTAGGAAAGTAATGAGGTCACTTTTTTTCTCTCAATATTTTTAAAAACTGGCACATTAACTATTAAAATTTACCAATTTCAGAGAAAATGGAATTTCATTCAATATATATTTTAGTACATTTACATTTGAGTAATGCAGAGGAAATGGAATTAAATCATGTTATAAAAAAAAAAAAAAACCATTGCCATTGAGTTGACCCACCTCGTGGCATCACCATGTGTGCCATTGCCATTGAGCTGACCCACCTCGTGGCATCACCATGTGTGCCATTGCCATTGAGTGAGTTGACCCACCTCGTGGCATCACCATGTGTGCCATTGCCATTGAGCTGACCCACCTCATGGCATCACCATGTGTGCCATTGCCATTGAGTGAGTTGACCCACCTCGTGGCATCACCATGTGTGCAGAGTAAAACTGCTCCATCAGGTTTTAAAGGCTGTGACCGTCAGAAGCAGATCACCAGGACTTTCTTCTGAGGCGCCTCTGGGTTGGTTCAAACCACCAACCTTTTGGTTAGTAGTTGAGCACTTAACCATTTACACCACCCAGGGACTCTAAGAGTATGGGGGTGGGAGAAGAGTATGGAAAAACATGAGACAATGGGATGTTGAAAAATATACATTTAGTAGCTAGATATGGAGAACTAAACTTAGTGCTTAGTTACAATATCACTGAAATGAAAATATCCTAACCATGAAACAGTTCTTAAGAGTTCTAAGTTTCTAAAGATTCCAGTGTTTAAATGTTTGTGTGCATGTGTGCGTATACATTTTTCATGATTTTCTCCTATAAAAAAAAAGATTAAAATTTCATTCATATTTTCCAATAATTCACGTCACTAGAAAATATGCCCATCTAATGGGACTTTCCAGTTACCTACTTTTACGCATTTGTCCGTCAGAGTTGGCATATCATTGATGGTCAGATGCATAATTCCACTACAGCTGTTTGCAATGTTCCTGAAGCCTTGGACTGAAATCTAAATTGTACAGAGCAGGCGAAAATGATGGGAGAACCCATTAGCATGACATCTAATAAAACCTCAAGGCAGTAATAACCAAAGGTATGTTATGATTTTGTTACTATATTTCAAAATTAAAATGATAAAATATGGCAGGCATACAGGGAAAGAATATAGTCCTGATTTTTTTTTTTAAATCTTATTGCAGTGAAATGCACATAACATGAAATTAACAATTTTAAAGTGAACAATTCAGTGATATTTAATACATGAAAAATATTGTGCAACCATGACCTCTGTCGAGTTCTAAAAAATTGTAATCACCTCATAAGGAAACCCGTAATTATTAAGCAGTTGCTCCCCATTCCCCTCCCCTCAGTCCCCACAACCATTTTTTTTTTTTAATAATTTTTATTGTGCTTTAAGTGATAGTTTACAAATCAAGTCAGTCTGTCACATATAAGCTTATATACACCTTACTCCATACTCCCACTTACCCTCCCCCTAATGAGTCAGCCCGCTCCCTCCTTCCAGTCTCTGCTTTCGTGACAGTTTTGCCAGTTTCTAACCCTCTCCACCCTCCTATCTCCCCTCCAGACAGGAGATGCCAACACAGTCTCAAGTGTCCATCTGATACAAGTAGCTCACTCTTGGTCAGCATCTCTCTCCAACCCATTGTCCAGTCTCTTCCATGTCTGATGAGTTGTCTTCGGGAATGGTTCCTGTCCTGGGCCAACAGAAGGTTTGGGGACCATGACCGCCAGGATTCCTCTAGCCTCAGTCAGACCATTAAGTCTGGTCTTTTTATGAGAATTTGGGGTCTGCATCCCACTGTTCTCCTGCTCCCTCAGGGGTTCTCTGTTGTGCTCCCCGTCAGGGCAGTCATCGGTTGTGGCTGGGCACCATCTAGTTCTTCTGGTCTCAGGATGATGTAAGTCTCTGGTTCATGTGGCCCTTTCTGTCTCTTGGGCTCATAGTTCTCGTGTGACCTTGGTGTTCTTCATTCTCCTTTGATCCAGGTGGGTTGAGACCAACTGATGCATCTTAGATGGCCGCTTGTTAGCATTTAAGACCCCAGATGCCACACTTCAAAGTGGGATACAGAATGTTTTCATAATAGAATTATTTTGGCAATTGACTTAGAAGTCCCCTTAAACCATGGTCCCCAAACCCCCACCCTTGCTCCGCTGACCTTTGAAGCATTCAGTTTATCTCGGAAACTGCTTTTGGTCCAGTCCAGTTGAGCTGACCTTCCCTGTATTAAGTATTGTCCCTCCCGTCACCTAAAGTAGTTCTTATCTACTAACTAATTAGTAAATAACCCTCTCCTCCCCTCCCTCCCTCCCTCCCCCCCTCATAACCACGAAAGTATGCTTTCTTCTCAGTTTATACTATTTCTCAAGATCTTATAATAGTGGTCTTATACAATATCTGTCCTTTTGCAACTGACTAATTTCACTCAGCATAATGCCTTCCAGGTTCCTCCATGTTATGAAATGTTTCACAGATTCATCACTGTTCTTTATCAATGCGTAGTATTCCATTGTGTGAATATACCATAATTTATTTAACCATTCATCCGTTGATGGACACCTTGGTTGCTTCCAGCTTTTTGCTATCGTAAACAGAGCTGCAATAAACATGGGTATGCATATATCTGTTCGTGTAAAGGCTCTTATTTCTCTAGGGTATATTCTGAGGAGTGGGATTTCTGGGTTGTATGGTAGTTCTAGTTCTAACTTTTTAAGAAAACGCCAGATAGATTTCCAAAGTGGTTGTACCATTTTACATTCCCACCAGCAGTGTATAAGAGTTCCAGACTCTCTGCAGCCTCTCCAACATTTATTCTTTTGTGTTTTTTGGATTAATGCCAGCCTTGTTGGAGTGAGATGGAATCTCATCGTAGTTTTAATTTGCATTTTTCTAATGGCTAATGATCAAGAGCATTTTCTCATGTATCTGTTAGCTGCCTGAATATCTTCTTTAGTGAAGTGCGTGTTCATATCCTTTGCCCACTTTTTGATTGGGTTGTTTGTCTTTTTGTGGTTGAGTTTTAACAGAATCATATAGATTTTAGAGATCAGGCGCTGGTTGGAGATGTCATAGCTGAAAAGTCTTTCCCAATCTGTAGGTGGTCTTTTTACTCTTTTGGTGAAGACTTTAGATGAGGATAGGTGTTTGATTTTTAGGAGCTCCCAGTTATCTGGTTTTTCTTCGTCATTTTTGGTAATGTTTTGTATTCTGTTTATGGCTTGTATTAGGGCTCCTAGGGTTGTCCCTATTTTTTCTTCCATGATCTTTATTGTTTTAGTCTTGATGTTTAGGTCTTTGATCCACTTGGAGTTAGTTTTTGTGCATGGTGTGAGGTATGGGTCCTGTTTCATTTTTTTGCAAATGGATATCCAGTTATGCCAGCACCATTTGTTAAAAAGACTGTCTTTTCCCCAATTAACTGACACTGGGCCTTTGTCAAATATCAGCTGCTCATATGTGGATGGATTTATATCTGGGTTCTCAATTCTGTTCCATTGGTCTATGTGCCTGTTGTTGTACCAGTACCAGGCTGTTTTGACTACTCCCACAACCACTTTTTGTGGAACTGCCAAACTGCTTTCCACCAGCAGCTGCACCACAATGCTTGGTAAAGTAGAGGGCCAGTATAAAAGAAGAAGATGGATTGACACAGCGGCTGCAACAACGGGCTCAAACATGGAAACAATTGTGAGGATGGCGCAGGACCAGGCAGTGTTTCATTCTGTTGTGCATATGGTCACTATGAGTCAGAACTGACTCTGAGGCACCTAACAACATCCCTTGCCTTCAAAGGTTACAGAACACAATTGAGAACAACTGCCAATGACCCACCCGTGCTTAGTCATAAACGTGCTGGCCTACTAAAAGATGTTGGAACTACTCTTTCTCCTTCTCAGAAACACAGGGCCTGGACTGCTAGGCAGCTTGCACTCTAATACGGGATGCTGCTGCTTTTTTTTTTCTTTTCTTTTTTTTTAGTTGAACTTAGATGAAGGTTTACAGAAAAAACTAGTTTTTCATCAAACAATTAGTACACACATTGTTCTATGAAATTGGTTAACAACCCCATGACATGTCAACACTCTCCATTCTCAAACCTGGGTTCCCTACTACCAGCTTTCCTGTTTCCTCCTGCCTTCCAGTCCCTGCCCCAGGGCTGGTGTGCCCCTTTAGTCTTGTTTTGTTCCATGGGCCTGTTCAATCTTTGGCTGAAGGGTGAACTTCAGGAGTGACCTAATTACTGAGCTGAAAGGCTGTCCAGGGCCCATACTCACAGAGTTTCTCCAGTCTCTGTCAGGCCAGCAAGTCTGGTCTTTCTTTTTAAGTTAGAATTTTGTTCTACATTTTTCTCCAGCTCTGTCCAGGACCCTCTATTGTGATCCCTGTCAGAGCAGCCAGTGGTGTTAGATAGGCACCATCTAGTTGTACTGGACTCAGTCTGGTGCAGGCCATGGTAGATGTAGTCCATTAGTCCTTTGGACTAATTTTTCCCTTGTGTCTTTAGTTTTCTTCATTTTTCCTTGCTCCTGAAGGGGTGAGACCAGTTGAGTATCCTAGATGGCTGCTCACAGGCTTTTAAGACCCCAGACACTACTCACGAAAGTAGAACGCAGAACATTTTCTTTATAAACTAAATGCGAATTGAGCTAGATGTTCCCTGAGACCACGGTCCCCACAGCCCTCCGGCTAGCAATTTGGTCCCTCAGGGAGTTTGGTTGTGTCTGTGGAGCTACCATGAGCTTGCCTTGTACAGCTTGTGCTGTCTTCCCCAGTATTGTGTACTGTCTTACCCTTCACCAAAGTTACCACTTATCTATCATCTATCAAGTGTTTTTCCATCCCCACTCCTTCCCTCCCTCGTAACCATCAAAGATTGTTTCATTTTGTATATAAATAAACCTTTTCGTGAGTTTTTACAGTAGTGGTCTCATACAATATTTCTCCTTTTTTGATTGACTTATTTCACTCTGCATAATGCCCTCCAAATTCATCTATGTTATGAGATCCTTCACAGATTCATCGTTGTTCTTTATAGTTGCATAATACTCCATTGTGTTTGTCTACCACAGTTTGTCTATTCATTCATCTGTTGATGGTCATCTAGGTTGTTTCCATCTTTTTGATATTGTGGGGATGCTGCTTCTTGACAGCTCATTGCTTTTCCTCCATCAATTATTTCTTGTCTGCTTCCACTCCAGAGTGCAATGTCTAAAAAACAACTAGTCAAGGAGTGGGGTGGCAGTATCCATAGCCTGCCCTGGAAGATGCAGTTCCCAAGGAATTTGCTAATGAGCTGCACTGAAAACACAGAGTTCACTTAGCAGTCTCCGTCCATGGACCCTGTGAATTCAGAGCAGTTATACCCAACCTTCTCCTTCAAACCCCCTAAGGTACTTGTTCCATTCCCTTAATGTCCCAGTCCCAAATATTTAATTAGGGAACTTCAACCTTTTAATGTTAAGTTACTAAATTATTATGGGAAAATTCCATTTTTTTAATGCAAGTGTATGATTTAAAACGTGTAACTTAAATTTTACATAGCTTTGGGAAAAATTATATTCAGCACCTTTAGAGTTCTCACAGATATGTGATATTCCATCATGCACTGCTGTAAATGCTCTCTGCTCATAACTGACTACCCACACAGAATGACAGATTACAAAATGGCTAGAGGCAGAAACAGTAGGAGAAGCAGCGTGCTATTCTGAGTTTAGACTTCTCCTATAGACTAGTAACCTCCAGTAGGTGAGGATAGGGAGGCTTAGGTCCTGTGGTTGATTATCCCCAAATTACAAATTGATAGAGAATGCAGGCATTCAAATTCTTAAACCAGCACTCGTCTTGATTAACATTCTTCAATAATAACATCCAGTTCAAGTGTCCCATCCCAGCTTCCAGTGATCTTCAAACCCTGCTGCTCCAGCCACAAAGACCCCTCACCTTCCTTGACACTTACCGGACTTACCTGCTTTTTGTCTAGCCTGGTACCTCCCCCAGCTCCTTTCTCTTTTCATCTAATCAAGGCTTAACTAGTCCCCAAGTCCTGATGACCCCAGCCCTACGCTGCTAGTTTCCTTCTCTTACCTACAGGCTGTAACCCCTTATTTTGGTTTATAACTCCTATAATCTGTGCAAGTCCCTCAAAGAGTTTACCTTATGTTCTTTTTTTTAATTCTTTACTGTGTGTTGGATAACTATCAGGGGCTGAACAAATTAAGTTTAGAAGATAAGGCAAACAAAGTCTGGGAAAGAGTATAGAATATGGTTACAGAAAAATTGTAAAGGATCCCAGGTGGGAGGTAGAGTGCAAGCAAAGGCAAAGCAGTGGAAACACTGGGCTTGGCTTAGAGACAAGATCATCATCAGGGCTAGAAAAGTTCAGTAGGTAAAGAGGGAGGGAGAACTAATGGAGGACCCATAAGGCAAGAATGAGATATTTTGTACTCCCATGAATTCTTGAGTAAATTTTCCACAAGTACTCCCAGAAAAAAGTCCAGGGGAAATGAGCAAACATTCAAAAATGTGGAGAACAGAGCAGAAGGGGAGAACTCTGTGTTTTAGAGTCAGAAGAGCTGAGTTTGAGACAGTCATAACAAAAGGCGACTCAGCCTCTTTTACTCGTTTCCTCATCTGTAAAAATGGACATAAGAGTACCTATTTTAGGAGATTTTTGAGAAAACAAAATGAGGTAATGTATATAAAACTAGTTAACACAATGTCTAGCATGTAACATCGATGCCAGGTTTCCTCTTGCAGTTCTTCTGGACACATGTTCTCTCACAGAAAATGAACGAATCAAGAATTAGAGGCAGAGGATCTTTAGAGATTATTCTAGTGCATCTCTCTTACTGCAAAAAAAGAAATGTTATTCAGGGAAGTTGCGTGATTTAAGAGCAGCAGATTCCTTCTCTACTTCTCACGTGTGTCCCCAGTGTAGGACAGATGTGTGGCTCAGAGTGGGCCAACACTCGTGCTTGCTGAATGAGGGAATGATTGTCCTCAGCCCCACAGGCAGTCAGTAGCAGGGCCAGGGCTTGAAGCTAGAGGCCACCTCTTCCCATTATGACACACGTCTCTGCAGACAAGAACAATTCTTCCTTTATCTCAGACTCTAGTCCATTCACAGCACCAACATCTCCAGTGATGACTTCCACAAAACGAACAAATAACCTTTTCTTTCTTGCTGTCTTGGAAACACATTCATGACGAGATCCCTGAACAAGGGGGAAAAAATGATAGTAGCAAACAACCACAGCTGGGTGATTCCTTCCAACACTGCAAAAAACTCAGCGCTATCAACCAATAAGATGGTATTCAGAAAAGTGGGGCGGGGGGACACTGAGAAGAGCTTTTTAGCTTTGTCCTGGCATGAAATGCTTGGTTCCCCACGCAGTTTATATTAGAATACCCAAAAAGATGTTTGGCTAACATTTTATGACTCTAATAATCCTGCCAGAATCTTTTAGGCCGAGCAACTATTAGTTGTCCTTTCTCTTTACTGAAATAATGGGGATATAAGTCTGAAATAAAAAATTCCTCTCTAATGGAAAAAGCAAAATATTTTACCATGTTAAAATTCCAGACCTTGCCACAGCTGTGCATTTTCTTTGTTGGATTCTTACAATACTACAGATCCAGTATCTATTTGTTTAGTTGTAAAGTGATTTTGCTTCAATTTTGACACAAACCAAAGCCCTGCTACTCTGCCCTTTGCTGGTTACGCCCTCACTGGTTAGGAGGTTGCAGAAACTGGCCTCACCAATGCATTCCAACCTCAAGTCCCAGCAGGCAGCTACTGCTGCCGATGGGGGCAAGGAGCTTTGGTGATCACAGGAAAATTCTCTCCAGCTGTCTCTGGGTGGGTCTTAACCAATGAGCAGGATGGGACAGGGCTGTCTGTGAGGGAAATGAGTTATCAGTGATCCACGCAAAATGAAGACAAAAGTGCTAAGCACAAGGTCTAGTTCAAAGTCCCTCTTTGCCCTTCCAAGGTGGTAAAAATAAGGAAGGAACTTAAGACAGAGATACCTTCTTACCCATCTTCCACTTTCCACTCCTTTGTAACATTGTCTCTGAATCTGTACAGTTCAGTAACACAGAAAAAAAAGATACGTGCAGGGCCAGACACTCTATGACAGCTAGAAATATCCATCATAGGTAAACATGGTCCAAGTTGTGCTCTTTTTCCATTTCCAGCTGTTTCTCTCACTCTAACATCACAGTAACCAGTGACTAATGGGTAATATGATGACTTTAGTCATATCCATATCTCCAAAAAAAAAAAAAATTTTTTTTTTTAATATCTCCTTCATGGCCTCTTAGTGACCTCAAAGGAGCCTAGCTTTGCAAGTAAAATGAAATGTTGGAGAGAATAACAAAATTTACCCCCCAAAACATATGGAACATTCTGTTTTATTGCATTCAAATATGCCACAAGCATCCTCAGCAGCAACACTTCCAGGATTTGTCTTAAGAGGGTTTGACAGACCCTCAGATATTATGTTCTCTGGTGCGGACAGGAAGAGGCGCCTGGTTATCATGCCTTTTGAGGTCCTGCCAACCTGTCTCTTTGGATGATCCTGTAGTTTCCCGGTCCATATATGCCTCATGGCCACTACCACCTCTACAACCTAAGATCTTATCTCTTCACTGTTCCAGGTAGCCCTCCCTGATCATGTCAGGTAGAGGTATTCCTTTCTCTTACATCTCAGAGCCCCGACGTCGATAGCTCTCATTTGGCATTTTTCATCCTTTGGCTCCTATGATAGTTACTGTGCACATGTCTAACATCCCTGCCAAGGACATTGGCAGCATCTGATCCATTATTGTATACTTTACAGCACACAGGGAACTGGCATAGAGTACAGTGCAACAAAAATTTGTTAACTTGGTCTCGAGTAGTTGTTGAATGAATTGGATGTCGAATGTAAAATTAGAATTCATAGTGTCAAGTGGGAGGAGGTGGTCAATAGGGTCAGTTGTTAAAGATTGCTGCATTTATCTAAAAACACTGGACACCCGAAGTTGCAAAAATCATTCCATTTTCCCATGTGAGTGAGGAACTAGAACACAAGATCAGGAAAGCCTACAGATGCCAGGAAGGCAAGCCTGTGTGCCAGCTCTCACCACACCAAGACTCAGAGTGGCCATCTGCCAGAGGCAGGCTGCCCATGTCATACTTGTCTAGAGTACACTATCTTGTTCTTTCCCTCACCGCTTCCCCTGTATTATAATGGAGCTCTATCTCCTAATAACAGAGAAAACCACAGCCGTAATACTTTATTTTTTTAACAACACGGTAATCCACAAAGTTACTTTGGCTTGTCTAAGTTTCTTCAGCTAGATGCTGGCTTTACAGCTACGATTTTAACCACATACTTCACGCAGGTCCAAAGACCAAAATAGCCTTGTGAACAGTTTATGAAATGCTGTGTATAAATCTCTTCCTAAGATAGGGAACAGGAAAGAAGCTAAAATAAGTATGGTTTTCCGAAAGCACTAATGTTTTCAAACATTTTCCCAAGAGTGGGAAACATGATCTTACTCCCCTGAGACTCATCATTTTGTCATCTGATTCTTCAAGATTTATAAATTGTTGCCAGATGTTTCATTTTTACTACTTAATATAATAAATATTCTTATATATTTTGCCTACAAAAGATTACATTAAGCTATGGATGTTAAACAATAGGGTGTTTGTTATATCTCTTTGCTATTATTTTCAGTATGGCCAACATAAATTTGTGTCCAAATTAATAATTATAACTCCTATTTAAATTTATAGAAGGCCTATTTATTAGGCACATAAAAAGGTTTTAATACATTTTTTTTTAAAATATAGGCTGAAGTGTGGCTCAGAAAATACACAAAGCATTCCTTTAACAGGGAAACTGAGGTACAACAACTGACCCAGAAAAACAGGAATTGCACTGTGATTTTTTGACTCAACTGCCTCTTCCATTAGAATGCCTCCTCACTAACGGCAGTGAGACCACAGAACATTTTTTCAAATACAAAATCCAAAAATAAAATGCTGTTTTTAAAAAATCATATACAGTATAGCACTTTATAGTTTTATAAAGTGATTTTCCAAGTAGTCTAGTGGTTAAGAGCCTGGTCTTCAGAATCACATGAGTCAATGTTCTAATCTCAGCCCAGACATTTTCTAACTGTGTGACCTTGGGTAGGTATTTACCCTACTCTGTCGTTACATCAGTTCCAGTGGTGTATACAGCTGACTTGTGAGAGCACATTGTTAAATTTTCAGAAACTCTGCAAGCCAGTTGTTAAACACAGCCATTGTTAAAAATTAAATCATATAAACTTACAATTAAATAAACTACATTAAAAGCAAAGGTAATAAATACTCAAAATTCATCACTTTTTTATTCTTTTACTACATGTTTACTATGCCCTTGAGGTTATTTACATCTATTGTAGCCGTATGGTGGAATACTATATAACTGGGTGTTACCATGCATCTGAGCCCTGGTGGCACACTGGTTAAGCACTTGGCTACTAAACCAAAAGGTTGGCAGTTCAAATGCACCAGCCCCTCCTCTGGAGAAAGATGTGGCAGTCTGCTTCTGTAAAGATTTACAACTTTGGAAGTCCTATAGGGCAGTTCTACTCTGTCCCACAGGGTCTCTATGAGTCAGAATCGACTCGACGTCAGTGGGTTTGGTTTTGGGGATTTTGACTACGTATCTCTTCCCAACTCTCTGTTCAGTGACCCTGCCAGTAGCTTGAAATAAGCCACAGTGAGAGTATTTATACCACGGAAAATGGCAAACGTTACAAATCATCCCCTGAGCCCCCCTTCCCCTGCCATGAGCCAACGGTTAAACATTTACCAGCATGACATTCATTGCTCAGCTTCCACACATCTAAAGTGGGAATAATGATACCTACTTCATAGAGTTATTTGTAAAGATTAAATGAGATAATAATGTAAAGCATTTACCTCAACACCTAGCACACAGTCAAACCCAAGACATGGTAGCAATTATTATTACCTTTCATTAAAATATAGAATAAAGGAATATGGAATCAACTAAATGTAAGTGCACTATAATATCAAGTTTAACTATTGCTGATTCACTTTGATACATAATCTGCTTATTTACAAATGGTTTAGCTGGTCACATAATTGTTCCAATTACTCCTCATCAATAAATTCCCAAATCTACTTCCACTCCTACCTGTATTCCTAGGACCAGATTTCTGCTTACAATCAGTTCCTTGTCATTTACACTCAGGTTTATCACCAAAACCAAAACCAAACCCAGTGCTGTCCAGTCGATTCCGACTCATAGCGACCCTATAGGGGTCTGACTATGAGTCGGAATCAACTGGATGGCATTGGGTTAGGTTTATCACACAAACTGAAAATTCTGTTTTTCCAAAACAAAATTCATTACCCCACCCTGCCGCAATCTTGTTCCTTCCTTGGTTATTTGGTTAGTCACCATATTGAAAGAAAATTCTAAAGCTGAAAAAGACTTCAGAGATCACCCAGCCCAACCTAGCCATTCTACAGATTAGGAAACTGGGACAGAAAAACCAAGGTACTAGATTCCAGGTCTTATAATTCCAGTTCGGGCTCCTTTTGCTATCAAACTACCTTCTGTAGTGCAAAAAAGAAAGAAAGGAAATGAATAAGAAACTCTTTTCCACTCTTCTTTGCTTATGCAATATCTATTCAATTTGGCTAGCACATTCATTCCTGGACATGTCTAGGTGGCTTTCTCCCACCCCTACCACAAACCCCAGGGGTGAACAAGTAAGACCTTCCATGATCTCTGTCTCCCAGTTCAGGGAGATGGAAATTCACGTAGCCTAGAATCAACTGATATGACCTTGGAGTCATCCAGTTTGCAGCTTACACAGCCTACCTTTAACTTTGTGGGTCCCAGAGAGATTCAGCAGTATAAGGACTACTGATAAACCATTATTATTGCTTTGAGTGTTACCATCATTTTAACATTTCCAGTGTCAGCAAAACTGGAAGCAGATTTAATCTGGCTTCTTGGGTTTTAAGGATTGCTTTCTAACCAGTCACAAGCATACTCAAAGCAACAAATTTCAGTTTATCATAGAATATGAGCCTGTGATGAGTTTCAAGTTTCACAGCTAGAAGTTTGTACCAAAGAAAATGGCATAGTTGTAAGATAGGGATGCAAAGATGTCTGCAAGAATTATCCTCACAGGTTATTTATGATAGCAAAAATTGATCTGCTAATATTGAATGGTTAAATAAATATTGGTATTTTGATATAATGGACTCCTACATAGCCAGTAAAATTAATTTACAGAAAAATATTTAATGACATAGAGATGTTCACTTTAAAGTATGTTAAATGAAATGTGTTTGTATTTAATTAAAAAAAAAAAAGTGTAGACATTCCTAGAAATAAGACCAGAAAGTTATACCCCAATACTAATAGCATTCATTACTTCTGGCTGGTGAAATTTCTGGCTAATTTAAATTTTTTCTTATATATATTTTCAAAATTTTCTGCACTAAACTTGTAAGGAGGAAAAAAAAGCCAAAGAATTTTTAAAAAGAAATAAAGATAAGACAAAGTGCAAAGTGTACGGCTAGATGTTTGCACTGGCTACAAAAGCCCCTCTAGCCTTCCTGGGGGCTGAGTGTAGAAGAGATTTTTTCGAAGAGATGAAGCCAGAGCAGAAGCATCACCTCAACTTCATCAAAGATTACAACACTCAGGTGCATGTGTAAGTTCGGTATTCATTAGAAAATCAGTTACATTACTTAATGCACCTAAAGTGTTTAATCAATCTAAAAAGAATGCAGAATATTTCTGAAACATATGTAATTGATTTTCAGTCTTCTTTGCAGCTCTCCTTCACCCATTTATTTCCTTTTCTAACAAGTCCTGTTAAAATTTTTTCACAATATTGTACAAATAAAGCTTTCCTTTTTTGGTCAACAGTGACTATATTAAAGTTTAGTCTTCGACCTATTTCGTTTATGTTACTCCAGAGCTACTGGAAGGTAGAGTTGATTGTTTTATTCATCTTCGATTCCTCAGGCTTCCCAGTATTCAGCAGGTACTCAGTAAACAACAGTGAAAACATTTAGGTGTAATCTTCTATTCTCAAGTCTTTTTTGTTTTATTAGGGCCTTTTTCACTTGGTCAGATGTGTTAACACATGACTTCCTACTGTGAAATACCAAACTTATGTGACAAAAATTGATTTGAGTTTCCAAGATGGAACTTCTTAGTTAAAGGGGAGAACCTTAAAAACCTGTGAACTATAAATTTTCCTTCTTTGAAACTAACCCTTACAGAGCTGGGGAGGTAGATGGAGCCTCCTCAAAGGACTTAAGACGTTGCTCAGAAGCAGTAACATCCAACCTCATGGGTTTTTTTCTGAAGAAACGGGAGCAGCCACTATTGAGATATCCATGATTCAATAAAGGAGCCCTGGTGGTGCAGTGGCTAAAGTGCTCAGCTGCTGAGAAGTTAGCAGTTCAAACCCACCAAAGGCTTGGTGGAAGAAAGATGTGTCCATAAAGATTACAGCCTTGGAAACTCTACAGGGCAGTTCTACCCTGTCGTATAGGGTTGCTATGAGTTGGAATTGGCTCAACAGCAATGGGTGTTTTTATGGTTCAGTAATAAGCCCATTTCTTATACCCAAAGTGTCTAAAGGGGCTCAGTCTCAAATGGCACAATTTTCACTGCCTGGAAACCACCTGATACCTACAGTTAAGTCTCTTGAATTATTAAATAAACATGTGGAAATGGAAGAGCAATGAGCTAAAGAAACTAACATTGTTTTGTATAATGATGTGAAATACTAACTTCATTGTAGTTTGGGAGTGCCTTACAAATTAAGGAGCAATTAAGAAAAGAATTCTGTTCCTTTTAACACATTTAGTCCAAACTCAAATATCTATTGAGGCCAAGCAATTAAGGCCAAGCAAGCAGGTAATGCAGTTAAGTGATAGCAGTCCAGGTATAAGTGCATGTGTGGGCATTGCTGAGTGGAGCACAGGGGGGAAAACTAAAGAGATTTGCTCCATCTCAAGGGGGCAAGAGTGCCATTGCTGCCATACGAGAGTGGAGGCCCAATTTCACTAGTTCTTTCAACTTTTCAAGAGAAGTTTGAAATCTAGGGTTTTATGTGGTCTCCCAAATTTTAAATGTCAGTTCAAAATTTAAAGATAGACTGTGCAGGCTAAAACATCTCTGTGTTCTTTGTATGCAGATCTGGGCAGTAGGCCACCTATTTGAAACCTTGGATTTGCACTTTACTATGTCTAAGAATTAATATCTATCCTTTGAAAGTGTTTAGGTGTGTTTGTGTATATGTTATGTGTTGTTGCTATAGCAATTACTCCCTGGAAACTGAGAAGAACAAGGAGATAAGTTGCACTGTGGGGTGCTTCTGAAGGGAAATAGAGTGAAGAAGTAAAGCCTGTCCTAGACTCTTCCACTAGAGTCCCCAAGAGTATTGTTCTGGACTGAATAACTTAGATTTGGGGAGACAAGAGGTAGTTACATACTCAACAACACTTCTCCCCTTCTTCCTTGTCAACAGAACCTCAATTTTGTGCAGTAATTCACCCCTTAGGGAAGATGATTGCATTCCCAGCTCAAAGACACATTGTGAATAGTTTATGCCAACTGTGGTCATTCCTTTGCATTGCCAGTAACTGCTTTAAGGATGGGCATGTGGCTAAAAAGTGACCAGTGAGTTATCAAGGGGGAAGTTCTCTGACAGGTGTCTCAGAAAGGTCTTTCACTCTCAAAAAGAGACACATGCACACACAAAAAAGACACATGAAGAAAATGCCATTTCTTTTTCTCTGGTGGACATTGTTGTATCTGGTGTGAAGCCTGGAATGTGGTACCCATCTTACGATCATTAGAAGCAAAGCCAACATGCAGAGGACAAAACTGACTGGTTGTTCAGGAATCTGTCTCCTTTTCCTCCTGAACACACTAATTGACCACAAGGCTGAATCTTAGCCAATGGAGTGTGAAAGGAAGTGATGTATGCAATCTCTAGGCCTAGTTTGTAAAAGCAAAACAAAACAAAAACCTTTCTTATAATCCTCCACTCCTATCTGCTGGCAAGAAGCCAAGGACTCAGCAGAGAACTCTGAAGCCCTATAGGATAAAGAGTTACAAGATAGAAGGAGCCTGGATCCCTGATTCACCCATGGAGGGGCACCTGCCAAACGCCCGTGTTGAGCAACAAACTGAGTAAGAAATGGGATTCAGTTGTGTTAAATCACTGGGTTTTTTGGTTGTTAGAGCAGCTACCTCCCCCAAGTAACAAAGATGAAAAGAATCTGAGTCCTTGATGAAGATGTCAAACCAATGAAGCAATTAATCCTGGAGCCACTTACCTCTGAACTTCTTGTTATATGAGATACTAAAAAATATCCTTATTGTTTAAGCTCTTTGGAATTGGGTTTCTTTTCATTGCTGCTGAAAGTTTCTTAATTGATACAAATACTAACAAGATTAATGTGAAATATGGGCATTGAATCAAGGCCAACATCCATGGGTAACGATTGCGCTATCTCAAAAGGCAGGTAGAGGTTTTCATTATGAAGATTTAAAGAAGGATCATTCCTATAGAGGAATGTGGACCAGTTAACAGAGGAAAATGATTAAGAACTGGGATGCATCCATGAAGGGACATTCTCCTGTAAAATCTCAATTTCTTAGGTGCTTTTCCTTTAGGCTGGGAAAAATCATATGAAGCATACAGTTTTAAATTGTCATATGTGTTGTCGTTGTGAGGTGCTGTCAAGTAAATCTCAACTCACAGTGACCCCATGAGACAGAGTAGAGCCCGTAGGGTTTCCTAGGCTGTAAGCTTTACGGCAGGAGTAGATCGCCAGGTCTTCCTCTCACAGAGCCTGCTGGGTGGGTCCAAATCACCAACCTTTTGGTTAACAGCTGAACACTTAACTGTTGTGTCACCAGGACTCCATGTTACATATTTACCAAAAAACAAACCAAACCCATTACTGTTGAGTCCATTCTGACCCTTAACAACCCTATGGGACAGAGTAGAACTGCCCCATACAGTTTCCAAGGCTATAATCTTTACAGAAGCAGACTGCCACATCTTCCTCCTGTGGAGCAGCTGATGGGTTCAAACTGCCAGCCCTTCGGTTATCAGCTGAGCATTTAGCCACTGTGCTATCGGGGCTTCTTTATTACATATATACTCATTTTAATTTCCTATATCCTACGGTGAAGTCTCATAGACCTATACTGCTTTATATATGGTCATAATGGAGGGACATTAAAGGCGGGGTTATAGATCCTTTAGGGAAATAAAACTGCCCCATGTTCAATTTCCCCATGCTTTCCCCCCACCACACCAAGACCACCATAAAGTATAGCTCTGGGGTGGGAGGCTGAAGTCCATCAAGTCCAGTTTTAAATCAGCAGCAAAGTGATGGTATCAACTGAGAGTGGTGAGGAGAAGAGGCCAGGAGGTTGACTGAGGGGCAGACATGAAACAGGACCTCCTTCCTCTGCAACTAATCTCAAGGGAGCTGACTCCAAGGGGAACAAAAAAATGAATACTGGGGTTGCTATGAGTCGGAATCGGCTCTACTGCGACAGGTTTGGTTTGGTTTTTTTTTTAAGCATGACACAACCTTAAGTATCAACGTTATCAAAAAATAACTATGAAGGATTTGGAAATGTCTTAGATAAAAGATGTATTTTTAAGTTTTTTCTATAAATTAAGTCTAAGAAGAAATGTATATAAATATTGATTAAAAAACCCCATTTTGAACAAGCTCCACAGAACAACTGCATTATTTTGTGACAGCAGAATATTTTAACATCAAGTCTATTACTAAAAATCACATCTCAAGAGCTGGAAATGAAAGAGAACTGAGGCCAAAACTTTTGTCTCCAAGAGTCCTGAACAATAGGAGCTGGTTGAATGGACATAGGAAATCTGGGGTGAAAAGGGGGAGTGTGTTGTCACATTATAGGGAAAGCAACTAGGGTCACATAAAAATGGTGTGTATAAATTTTTGTATAAAAAACTAACTTGAGCTGTAAACTTTCACCTAAAGCACAATTTAAAAAATTAAAATAAAAAGAGTCCTGAATATCATCATAGATGCTAGCAGTTGTAACTTACAACTGTACCAGTACTATGTGCTTTTGCCAGCTGTGCAATGTTGAGAAATTTATTCAACCAACTGCTCTGAGCCTTAGTTCCTAATTTGTAAAACAGACATAATAAATACATACTACACAGCACTTAGATGAGGAGTAAATCTGATCTGTGTAAAGCACTCAGCACAGCAACTGCCATAGAGTAATGACTCAACAATGGTACCCATTAATATTTCAGCCAATTGTCACCTGTACTACGCATTATATTATTCTCAGAATGATGAACATAATGTGACACCAATAGTAATAAAATACACAGAGAGGTGGAAACAATGAAGTTAAAAGAGTCATGAGCAGAAGTAACTACCAATAAGGCAGTAACCTCTTCCAAAATACCATGCCCTCTCCTCCACAACGCCAGTCTGTGTTCTGCCTAATTTTCCTGAATCCTGTCCCCTCAGACTTAAAATGTTTCCCACGCAGATCTCAAATCCTCATGTTATTTAACCAAGGATGGAATACATTTTTTATTGTAATTTTTTTTACATTTCCTTTCTCACATTTATCACTTGTAGCACTTTCCCCAATACTATCCACCTTTTGAAAGCCCATGTGAGAGCTAATTGCCTTTTCAGCAAGTTCTTTGCTGATCGATCCTTCCTCCAAAAAGGTTTTCCTTTGTTTATATCTTGGTAGCAACTCTACAATCTTCAAGATTTGGGCTCCAGTCTTAGAATTGTACTCAGAGTGTCTACACAGAAGGGGATTCCTCATCCAATGAGATTTGCCTGTTTGTCGATGTGACACTTGGATGGAAGGAAGCCAAGAGCCTATAGTATTCCTGGGGAAAATTTAAGCAGCTGTGGCCATGTAATTTAAAACCTCTGGAGAAGTGTGCTGCAGGCTGTGCACAGCATTAGCACAACATGAGTGCTGGATGCAGCCTGTTCTCCGGAGGACTCCTTCATCATCTGCTGCAGGAAAGAGAAGACTGAAGGACAAACCTGGGTGCAGCCGGAAAGGTCCAGATAGGTGAGCTTGTGGCATCCTTTCCCTAAATTCAGGTACTGTAAACCTTTGTCTGTGAACTTTCTGCAATAAGCCAAACTAAGGTTCTGTAAATTGTGGAAGTTCCTGAAAAGACAAGGCAAGAGAAGAGAGGAAGAAAAAAGCTTAGGTTTAGTTATTTTTCTCACTTCTTTCTTAAGCCTCTGTGACAAAGAGAATAGTGTAAATTAATCCTCTCTCCTTGCAAATGGTCAACAGTTTAACGTTATGGTTAACTTTCTCCCTGTTAAGAACAGGAGGTTGCAGCAGTATATCAGACAATGCATAGTTATATTTCAAGTAAAGATCAATTAAAGATTTCCCTAGATTTTCAGGAAAGCTGACTGGGATAAAGCTTTGGGGGAGTGAATTCATATTGTTTGGAAGTTAGTTTGCTTTCGGAACCAAAGTTACAGAGTTTGCTTTCTTGCTACATTGAGGTTTTCTCTTTGAAACACCAAAATAATGTACAAAATGTCTGCAAGGAACAAACAGTTTGCAAATATTTAAATAGGGATTAACTGTTACGTGAGCATACTTAAGATTCAATCATTTAGAAGGAACTGGGGCAGAATGAAAGCAAAGTAGAACATAAGAAGCTTTTAAAATAGGCTTGATAAATTGTTTGGAAAACAATAGATTTGAATATGCATGATTTTGTAAATAACAGTTTTATTATTATAGTTAAAGGAAGACTGATATGCAGAGCTTAAAAACTGGTTAAGAACAGTTGGCAAATGAGTGGGCAACATATGAGAAGAATAAAACTACATCAGAGGCTATCAATCTGACTGGAGTTGAAACAGATTAAACATGGCATTACCACAATGACCAAAATGAGAGCTTCCAGAAAATAGGAGGGTAATTAGGACGAGCCTGCACTTCTGTGCAAGCACTTGAAGTTTGGACACGTTTGGCAATTTTCCAAGCTCTCCAAAGGCAGGCATTTCTTAAAAGTACAAGAACTCCCACTACTGCTTGCTTTTGTAATGGGAGTGTACAACATGCTCTTGGTTTGTGATCTGCAGTGGTTTAACAGCAAATAAGAAAGCAAAAAGAATAAACAGCAAGGAGAAAATGCCTCTCTGCCCCAGAAGCCCACGAATGAATAATAAAGCTTAGCTTCACATAAGTGGGAAATAAGAAATGCAAGCATTAACCATTAATTGAACTTACTCCTAAAATTTGAAAATCACATTATATAACAATTCCCATTCCATAGTGAATTATTTGATTCAAAATACACATTGTTCTCTGGCTGTGGCTGTGTACATGAGCTTCCACAGAACAGAAGGGGAAGCCTTTTGTATCCCCCAGTGGCTGGGTGGGCAGTGGCCTTCAAGGAGAAAGCAGCACTAATATCCCAAAGACACGCCTCCTCTCCTGGGGCCCTGAGTTGAGCTGTGCCAAAGTTTGGAAAGATCTTGGAGATGCTGTATCTTCTTCTCCCTTGAGTGCATGTACTCTGTGACTCAACTGAGCAATTACAATATTCCTGAGGCAGGAGGTGGGGTGGGGAAGTATTTCTAACAATCTTTCAGCTCTGTAATTTGGAGAGAGGAAAGTGAGGAAGGCAGCACAACCCAATGGAAAATACACAAGGTTTTGGAATCTGACCAAATTGGATTTGAATCCCAGCCGTGACTCAGTAATCAACTTCCCTAAACTCAGAGATTGTTTCTCCAACTGCTGAGTGGAAGTGATAATGCTATCTTTTTTTTTTTTTTTTGACCCTGACCAACTGAGAGGCCTCTACCTTTTCTGAGCCTCAGTTTTCTCATCTGTGAAATGGATGTGATCATATTTACTCTTTTAGAGGTGTGATGATTAAATAAGAACATAGATGTAATTGTAATATCTTGAGAGTGATTTTGATGATTCAAATCACCAGGGACTTGGTAGAAGCTTTAACAACAGATGTATTATTATTACTACTAAGCCAAAAAAAAAAAAAACCCTTGCCACTGAGTCGATTCCAACTCATAGTGACCCTAAAGGACAGAGTAGGACTGCTCCATAGGGTTTCCAAGAGGCCCCTGGTGGATTCGAACTGCTGACCTTTTGGTTAGCAGCCAGACTCTTAACCACTACACCACTAGGGTTTCCATTATCACTACTACTACCCCCAGATAATAATAACATACTAATTGTTTTTATGGAGTTTTTACTATCTCCTGCCACTTAATGGAATGGATATCATCTGACAAAAGTGGTACATGAAACAGAATTCTAAGTTTGGGAGACTTCACATTGGGTCTACACCCCTTGTCCAAGCATATTGTTCAATTTTCTTAAATCCATGTGATGAAGTTAACAAACACCAAAAATGGGAATTGAGCTAGGGTCTCTAAGTTTTTTTGTTTTTGATTTTGTGGGTCTGGTGAAGTCTATGGACCCTTTTGCAGCTTAACGTTTTTAAATGCATAAAATAAAATGCATATGATTACAAAGGCAGCTAATTCCATTGAAATATATAATTATCAAAAATTTCTTTTCAAAATATTTTTAAAAAATCAAATGCATGGAATAGTAATATATGTGCTTCTTTATTAACATTAAATAATAAGCTCTTCTGTCAGGCCTACTAACTACTGTGATTTTGAAGCCAAGATTGAGTGTAAATGGCACGTCAAAATATCTGTAACAACTGTAATGTGATAAGAAAATATTTGTGATTTACCTGGGTGAAAAAGCCCCATACCTATTGCTGTGGAGTAGATTCCATATCAGTGACCCTACAGGACAGAGTAGAACTGCCCCGTAGGGTTTCCTAGGCTGTAATCTTTACAAAGCAGACTGCCACATCTTTTCCCTCAGAGTAGCTAATGGGTTCAAACTGCCGACCTTTCAGTTAGCAGCCTAGCCCTTAACCACTGTGCCACCAGGGCTCCTTGAAAAAGTCCCCAGGACTGCTAATACTACTCTGGTTTTTACTACACTTTAGTTAGAACTTAGTGAAAAGAGAGATGATTGTTTTTCCCCACCAAAATTCAGGGAACCCATGGATCCCATCCAT
The DNA here is from genome assembly GCF_030014295.1 of Loxodonta africana. Taxonomy (NCBI): domain Eukaryota; kingdom Metazoa; phylum Chordata; class Mammalia; order Proboscidea; family Elephantidae; genus Loxodonta; species Loxodonta africana. Next base: position 46,371,891 of record NC_087349.1, on the reverse strand, counting down.
GTTCCCACTGGCTCCCAGGTTAAGACCCTCTGGTTTAGGCAGAGAGGTTGTTCTTCATTAGGCTAAATGGCTCCTGGATTGAAAGTCCTGGATAACTTTGCGAGTGGCCACCTAAAACACTCCACTGGTCTCACCCTGTCTGGAGCAAGGGAAAATGAAGAAAACAAAAGACACAAGGGAAAGATTAGTCCAAAGGACTAATGGTCCACAAGTACCACAGCCTCCACCAGACTGAGTCCAGCACAACTAGACAGTACTCGGCTACCACCATCAACTGCTCTGACAGGGATTGCAATAGAGGGTCCCAGACAGAGCTGGAGAAAAATGTAGAACAAAATGCTAACTCACCAAAAAAAAAAAAAAAAAAAACAGAGACGGGACCAAGATGGCGGAGTAGCCAGACACTTCTGGTGAACCCTCTTACAACAAAGACCTGAAAAAAAACAAGTGAAATGATTACATTTATGACAAGCTAGAAGCCCTGAACATCAAAGGCAAAGTTAGAAAACGGACCAAGCGGCAGGAGGGGAGATAGATGGTTCAGAAGCAGAGAGGAGTTGCCGGACCTGAATCCCCAGGATCCTTCAGGTACCATTCTCAAGAGTGGCTGCGGCGGGCTGCTGGTAGCATTCGGCCGCAGTTTCCTCAGGGAGAAACAGCCAGCCGCACAGTCTACTCACACCTCCAGAACCAGAGAAGAATGGCGCTCTTGGCAAAAGCTAAGTACTTGTGTATATTTTACTGCACCCCCAGCCCTGAAGCTGGCTTCAGTAGCTGTTGATTTCAGTAGAATAGACAGCTGTTGGCAGACTGTAACTGTTTCAGCTGTGCAGCAGAGATGGGGGTTTTTGATGTTTGACGCCACTTTGCCTATTAAAAACAGGGTCCTCACCTACCCACATCAGGGACCTAAGGACTGGTGGCACCACTCAAGTCATCCAGCCACCCGCAACAGGGGTACAAGGAAAATTGGTACCTCTCAGTCCTTATGGCCAAAAGCACTGGGTGCACACAGTCCATCTGCAGCCTGCCTGTGCACTCTAGGGAAAAGGACACACTTTCCTTACAGACACTTGGGGGATGGTTGTCAGCCCCCTGCCTTGTTCAGGGCATGACCCCTGCTGCAACCAGATACCAGTGCATACACCAACTCCCCCTGCCCCTCTAAGACTCTAGGACACAGCCTGTACCACACACTTGATGACCAACTACCTGGACACCTGAGCTGAAGCCATACAAGAAAATTGAATGGACTCCTAGGCTCACATGCCTGGTAACAGCTCTAGCCATCTGGTGACAGGGCATTAGAGCTTCAAAGGTGAAAATAATCAAGCTAGCTCACTCAAGCAACATATTTGGACATATCAAAACAAAGCAAAGCAAGAAGCTAGGACAGAGGCGGGGCCAAGATGGCTGACTAGGTAGATGCTACCTCGGATCCCTCTTGCAACAAAGGCTCGGAAAAACAAGTGAATCGATCACATACGTGACAATTTATGAACCCTGAACAACAAACACAGATTTAAAGAGTTGACCTGAGTGACAGAGACAGAGAACGAACAACTACAGGGAAGCAGCAACTTTTTCGGAGCCTGGAGCCGGCGTCCCAGTCAGGTAACCTTGGCTCCGGGCTTAGGACTGGGCACAGGGGAGCTGAAAACGACATCTGTGACGGCGCAGACACGGGGTGCAGCCCTGGCCCCCTGAACTGACCCCAGGAGGGGGCCCAGCTGGTCCGTGAGGGCGGTGCGGTGATGCGGCCGGCAGGAGGAGAAGTCCCCGGGAGGCAGTGACTGGTTTCGGAGCCAGGAGTGCAGCATCCCAGCCAGGGAACCTTGGTGCCGGGCTTTGGACTGGGCACAGGGGAGCTGAACGTGGCATCTGGTCACGGCGCAAACACGGGGCACAGCCCTACTCCCCTGAACTAACCCCGGGAGGGGGTCCAGCTGGTCCACGGGGGCGGCACAGTGACGTGGCTGGCGGGACGAGAAGTTCCCGGGAGGCAGCGACTGATTTTGGAGCCAGGGGTGCAGCGTCCCAGCAGGGGAACCTTGACGCTGGGCTTTGGACTGGCAGCGGAGGATGTGACCGCGGCTTCAGCGGGCCAGACCCTTGGGGACAATCTCCACACAGCCAGCACACATAGGCAACACGCCCCTCGGGAACCTCAGATAAAATAGTCATCCCAAGCAAGATGAGCAACTTTGGCTATATTCTGGGGTGCTACTCTCTGCTGTTTTTCTGAACCCTCCCCTCCCCTTCCCAGGCGGCTTCATTAACATTGGAATTTCCTGAGCCAGAGGGAGAACAGCTCCAGCCCCGTGGCTTTGCTTTTCCCTTTTTTTTTTTTTTTTTGGTCTTTTCCTAATCCAGTCTTCCGGCTTGAGAGAAGCAAACACAAAAAACCCAGGGACCAAAAATCCTTCCCTAATTGGACTAAAAACACAGAACCAGCTCCAGCCAAGCATATATGATCCAAATCTCGGGCTTTCATCCTTACAGGGAACAAGGTGGCTGTCATAATGCAAAGCCAGTTCTGATAGGGATCTGACTGCATTTTTTTTAGTGGATTTACTGGAAAAACAAGTTTCCCAGGTCTGATATCTCTGCTTATTCAACAGAGCCCTAACTGACCCACAACAGGGAACTGAGGGTTGAAGCTCGCCCCAGACCACCTAGCCTCTTGCCTTAGGAGTCTAAGGAGGGTGACACCTACCAATCAGTAGAGGTACTTGCATTGGGGGCCTAAGGTACAGCTGCAGAGCCCTCCCACCAAGGTGCTATAGGAATAGAGACACACCTACCTCACTGACACTTGGGGGAAGCCTGTCAGCATCCTACCCCCCAGGAGAGTGAACCCCAGCTGCTAATAGAATCTGGTGCACACAACTATCACCACTACTTCTCGAGGTGGATAGGTGTTAGGGTGCAGCACACACTTGATGACCCAAAATCAGATTCTATTCAAGAATAGTGAACAGACTCAGGCATATCTATCAGGCAACAGCCCAAATCAGCTGGTAATAGGTCAAAAGTAAGTCAAGGGCTACAACAAACAAGACAGCACAATCTAGGCGCCTATCCACGTATATTGAAAGAAAACAAAACAAGCTAAGACTCAGTGAGCAAATATAGAACAAAGCACTACTATATCTTAGTGATGGCTCGGAGAGAGCAGTCGATATCAAACCACATAAAGAAGCAGACCATGACTGCTTCTACAACCCCCCAAACAAAAGAATCAAAATCTTTCCCAAATGAAGATACAATCCTGGAATTATCAGATACAGAATATAAAAAACTAATTTACAGAATGCTTCAAGACATCAGGGATGACCTCAGAAATGAAATAAGGCAAACTGCAGAAAAAGCCAAGGAACACACTGATAAAACAGTTGAAGAACTCAAAAACATTATTCAAGAACATAGTGGAAAAATTAAGAAGTTGCAAGAATCCATAGAGAGACAGCACGCAGAAATCCAAAAGATTAACAATAAAATTACAGAATTAGACAACGCAATAGGAAGTCAGAGGAGCAGACTCAAGCAATTAGAATGCAGACTGGGAAATCTGGAGGATCAGGGAATTAACACCAACATAGCTGAAAAAAAATCAGATAAAAGAATTAAAAAAAATGAAGAAACCCTAAGAATCATGTGGGACTCTATCAAGAAGGATAACTTGCATGTGATTGGAGTCCCAGAACAGGGAGGGAGGACAGAAAACACAGAGAAAATAGTTGAAGATCTGCTGACAGAAAACTTCCCTGACATCATGAAAGACAAAAGGATATCTATCCAAGATGCTCATCCAACCCCATTTAAGATTGATCCAAAAAGAAAAACACCAAGACATATTATCATCAAACTTGCCAAAACCAAAGATAAAGAGAAAATTTTAAAAGCAGCCAGGGAGAAAAGAAAGGTCTCCTTCAAGGGAGAATCAATAAGAATAAGTTCAGACTACTCAGCAGAAACCATGCAGGCAAGAAGGCAATGGGATGACATATGCAGAGCACTGAAGGAGAAAAACTGCCAGCCAAGGATCATATATCCAGCAAAACTCTCTCTGAAATATGAAGGTGAAATTAAGATATTTACAGATAAACACAAGCTTAGAGAATTTGCAAAAACCAAACCAAAGCTACAAGAAATACTAAAGGAAATTCTTTGGTCAGAAAATCAATAATACCAGATAGCAGCACAACACAAGGTCACAGAACAGAACATCCTGATATCAACTCAAATAGGGAAATCACAAAAACAAATTAAGATTAATTTAAAAAAATGCTCAAAACAGGGAATCACTGAAGTCAATATGTAAAAGATCACAATAATCAAAAAGAGGGACTAAATACAGGTGGCATAGAACTGCCATACGGAGAGGGATACAAGGCGATATAGGACAATACAAGTTAGGTTTTTACTTAGAAAAATAGGGGTAAATATTAAGGTAACCACAAAGAGGTATATCAACTCCATAATTAAAATAAAAGCCAAGAAAAATGTAACGACTCAACAAACATAAAGTCATATACTATGAAAATGAGGATCTCATGATTTACAAAGAAAAACGTCTCAGCACAAAAAAGTAAGTGGAAAAATGAAATTGTCAACAACACACATAAAAAGGCATCAAAATGACAACACTAAACACATACTTATCTATAATTACGCTGAATGTAAATGGACGAAATACACCAATAAAGAGACAGACAGTCTCAGACTGGATAAAGAAACACGATCTGTCTATATGCTGCCTACAAGAGACACACCTTAGACTTAGAGACACAAACAAACTAAAACTCAAAGGATGGAAAAAAATATATCAAGCAAACAATAAGCAAAAAAGAAGAGGAGTAGCAATATTAATTTCTGACAAAATAGACTTTAAACTTAAATCCACCACAAAGGATAAAGAAGGACATTACATAATGATAAAAGGGACAATTGATCAGGAAGATATAACCATATTAAATATTTATGCACCCAAAGACAGGGCTGCAAGATACATAAATCAAATTTTAACAGAACTGAAAAGTGAGATAGACACCTCCACAATTATAGTGGGAGACTTCAACACACCACTTTCGGAGAAGGACAGGACATCCAGTAAGAAGCTCAATAGAGACACGGAAGACCTAATTACAACAATCAACCAACTTGACCTCATTGACTTATACAGAACTCTCCACCCAACTGTTGCAAAGTATACTTTTTTTTCTAGAGCACATGGAACATTCTCTAGAATAGACCACATATTAGGTCATAAAACAAACCTTTGCAGAATCCAAAACATCGAAATATTACAAAGCATCTTCTCAGACCACAAGGCAATAAAAGTAGAAATCAATAACAGAAAAACTAGGGAAAAGAAATCAAATACTTGGAAACTGAACAATAACCTGCTGAAAAAAGACTGGGTTATAGAAGACTTTAAGGAGGGAATAAGGAAATTCATAGAATGCAACGAGAATGAAAATACTTCCTATCAAAACCTCTGGGAAACAGCAAAAGCAGTGCTCAGAGGCCAATTTATATTGATAAATGCACACATACAAAAAGAAGAAAGAGCCAAAAGCAGAGAACTGTCCCTACAACTTGAACAAATAGAAAGTGAGCAACAAAAGAATCCATCAGACACCAGAAGAAAACAAATAATAAAAATTAGAGCTGAACTAAATGAATTAGAGAACAGAAAAACAATTGCAAGAATTAACAAAGCCAAAAGCTGGTTCTTTGAAAAAAGTAACAAAATTGATAAACCATTGGCTAGACTGACTAAAGAAATACAGGAAAGGAAACAAATAACCCGAATAAGAAACGAGAAGGGCCACATCACAACAGACCCAACTGAAATTAAAAGAATCCTATCAGATTATTACAAAAGATTGTACTCTAACAAATTTGAAAACCTGGAAGAAATGGATGAATTCCTGGAAAAACAGTACCTACCTAAACTAACACAATCAGAAGGAGAACAACTAAATAGACCCACAACAAAAAAAGAGATTGAAATGGTAATCAAAAAACTCCCAACAGAAAAAGCCCTGCCCCAGATGACTATACTGCAGAGTTCTACCAAACTTTCAGAGAAGAGATAACACCACTACTACTAAAGGTATTTCAAAGCATAGAAAATGACGGAATACTACCCAACTCATTCTATGAACCCACCATCTCCCTGATACCAAAACCAGGTAAAGACACCACACAAAAAAGAAAATTACAGACCTATATCCCTCATGAACATAGATGCAAAAATCCTCAACAAAATTCTAGCCAATAGAATTCAACACCATATCAGAAAAATAATTCACCACGACCAAGTGGGATTTATACCAGGTATGCACGGCTGGTTTAATATTAGAAAAACCATTAATGTAATCCACCATATAAATAAAACAAAAGACAAAAGCCACATGATCTTATCAATTGATGCAGAAAAGGCATTTGACAAAATCCAACACCCATTTATGATAAAAACTCTCACCAAAATAGGAATTGAAGGAAAATTCCTCAACATAATAAAGGGAATCTATGCAAAGCCAACAGCCAACATCACTCTAAATGGAGAGAGCCTGAAGGCATTTCCCTTGAGAACGGGAACCAGACAAGGATGCCCTTTATCACCGCTCTTATTCAACATTGTGCTAGAAGTCCTAGCCAGAGCAATTAGGCTAGACAAAGAAATAAAGGGCATCCGGACTGGCAAAGAGGAAGTAGAATTATCTCTATTTGCAGATGACATGATCTTATATGCAGAAAACCCCAAGGAATTCTCCAGAAAACTACTGAAACTAATAGAAGAGTTTGGCAGAGTCTCAGGTTATAAGATAAACATACAAAAATGACTTGGATTCCTCTACATCAACAAAAAGAACATCGAAGAGGAAATCACCAAATCAATACCATTCACAGTAGCCCCCAAGAAGATAAAATACTTAGGAATAAATCTTATCAAGGATGTAAAAGACCTATACAAAGAAAACTACAAAGCTCTACTACAAGAAATTCAAAAGGACTTACTTAAGTGGAAAAACATACCTTGCTCATGGATAGGAAGACTTAACATAGTGAAAATATCTATTCTACCAAAAGCCATCTATACATACAATGCACTTCCGATCCAAATTCCAATGTCATTTTTTAAGGTGATAGAGAAACAAATCACCAACTTCATATGGAAGGGAAAGAAGCCTCAGATAAGCAAAGCATTACTGAAAAAGAAGAAGAAAGTGGGAGGCCTCACTCTACCTGATTTCAGAACCTATTATACAGCCACAGTAGTCAAAACAGCCTGGTACTGGTAAAACAACAGGCACATAGACCAGTGGAACAGAATTGAGAACCCAGATATAAATCCATCCACATATGAGCAGCTGATATTTGACAAAGGCCCAGTGTCAGTTAATTGGGGAAAAGATAGTCTTTTTAACAAATGGTGCTGGCATAACTGGATATCCATTTGCAAAAAAATGAAACAGGACCCATACCTCACACCATGCACAAAAACTAACTCCAAGTGGATCAAAGACCTAAACATCAAGACTAAAACGATAAAGATCATGGAAGAAAAAATAGGGACAACGTTAGGAGCCCTAATACAAGGCATAAACAGAATACAAACCATTACCAAAAATGACGAAGAGAAACCAGATAACTGGGAGCTCCTAAAAATCAAACACCTATTCTCATCTAAAGACTTCACCAAAAGAGTAAGAAGACCACCTACAGATTGGGAAAGAATTTTCAGCTATGACATCTCCAACCAGCGCCTGATCTCTAAAATCTATATGATTCTGTCAAAACTCAACCACCAAAAGACAAACAACCCAATCAAAAGGTGGGCAAAGGATATGAATACACACTTCACTAAAGAAGATATTCAGGCAGCTAACAGATACATGAGAAAATGCTCTCGATCATTAGTCATTAGAGAAATGCAAATTAAAACTATGATGAGATTCTATCTCACTCCAACAAGGCTGGCATTAATCCAAAAAAACACAAAATAATAAATGTTGGAGAGGCTGCGGAGAGATTGGAACTCATACACTGCTGGCGGGAATGTAAAATGGTACAACCACTTTGGAAATCTATCTGGTTTTATCTTAAAAAGTTAGAAATAGAACTACCATACAACCCAGAAATCCCACTCCTCGGAATATACCCTAGAGAAATAAGAGCCTTCACACAAACAGATATATGCATACCCATGTTTATTGCAGCTCTGTTTACAATAGCAAAAAGCTGGAAGCAACCAAGGTGTCCATCAACGGAGGAATGGGTAAATAAATTGTGGTATATTCACACAATGGAATACTACGCATCGATAAAGAACAGTGACGAATCTGTGAAACATTTCATAACGTGGAGGAACCTGGAAGGCATTATTCTGAGCGAAATTAGTCAGAGGCAAAAGGACAAATATTGTATAAGACCACTATTATAAGAACTTGAGAAATAGTATAAACTGAGAAGAACACATACTTTTGTGGTTACGAGCGGGGGAGGGAGGGAGGGTGGGAGAGGATTTTTTACTGATTAATTAGTAGATAAGAAGTGCTTTAGGTGAAGGGAAGGACAATACTCAATACATGGAAGATCAGCTCAACTGGGCTGGACCAAAAGCAAAGAAGTTTCCGGGATAAATTGAATGCTTCAAACGTCAGCGGAGCAATGGTGTGGGTTTGGGGACCATGGTTTAAGGGGACTTCTAAGTCAATTGGCAAAACAATTCTATTATGAAAATATTCTGCATCCCACTTTGAAATGTGGCATCTGGGGTCTTAAATGCTAACAAGCGGCCAACTAAGATGCATCAATTGATCTCAACCCACCTGGAGCAAAGGAGAATGAAGAACACCAAGGTCACGTGATAACTAAGAGCCCAAGAGACAGAAAGGGCCACATGAACCAGAGACCTACATCATCCTGAGACCAGAAAAACTAGTTGGTGCCCGGCCACAATCGATGACTGCCCTGACTGGGAGCACTACAGAGAACCCCTGAGGGAGCAGGAGATCAGTGGGATGCAGACCCCAAATTCGCATAAAAAGACCAGACTTAATGGTCTGACTGAGACTAGAGGAATCCCGGCGGTCATGGTCCCCAAACCTTCTGTTGGCACAGGACAGGAACCATCCCCGAAGACAACTCATCAGACATGAAAGGGACTGGACAGTGGGTAGGAGAGAGATGCTGATGAAGAGTGAGCTAATTACATCAGGTGGGCACTTGAGACTGTGTTGGCATCTCCTGTCTGGAGGGGGGATGGGAAGATAGAGTTGGAAGCTGGCAAAATTGTCACGAAAGGAGAGACTGGAAGGGCTGACTCATTAGGAGGAAAGCAAGGGGGAGTATGGAGTAAGGTGTATATAAACTTTTATGTGACAGTCTGACTTGATTTGTACACATTCACTTGAAGCTCAATAAAAGTTAATAAAAATAAGAAGCTAGGATATAGTAAAAAAAAATAGTAAGCAAACATAAAATAAACTAATAGAATAACTTATAGATGACACAAAGACAACAGTCAATATCAAATCACATAAAGAAGCAGACCAAGATCTCATCAACAAGCTCTCAAAACAAAGAATCAAGGGATCTTCTGGATGAAGGTGACTTCCTGGAATTACCAGATACAGAATACAAAAGATGAATATACAGAACTATTCAAGATATCAGGAAGGAAATCAGGCAATACACAGAACAAGCCAAGGAACACACAAATAAAGTAGTAGAAGAAATTTAAAAGGTTACTCAAGAACATAATGAAAAATTTTATAAGCTTCAAGAATCCATAGAGAGGTAGCAATCAGAAATTTAGAAGATTAACAATAAAATTACAGAAGTAGACAACTGAATAAAAAGTCAGAGGAGCAGAAATGAGCAAGTGGAAGGCAGAATTGGGAGACCGAAAATAAAGCACTTGGCACTAATATATTTCAAGAAAAATCAGATAAAAGAATTGAAAAAAATGAAGAATCCTTAAAAATCATGTGGGACTCTATCAAGAGAAATAACCTACGAGTGACTGGTGCACCAGGACAGGGAGAGATAACAGAAAATACAGAGAGAATTGTTGAAGATTTGTTGGCAGAAAACTTCCCTGATATCATGAAAGATGAGAAGATATCTATCCAAGATGCTAATCGAACTCCACGTAGATCTTAAAAGAAAGTCACCAAGACATATTATAATCAAAGTTGCCAAAACCAAAGATAAAGAGAGAATTTTAAGAGCAGCTAGGGCCAAACAAAAAGTCATATACAAAGGAGAGACAATAAGAATAAGCTCAGACTATTCAGCAGAAACCATGCAGGCAAGAAGGCAGTGGGATGACTTATATAAAGCATTGAAGGAAAAAAATTGCCAGCTAAGAATGATATATCCAGCAAAACTATCTCTCAAATATGAAGGTGGAATTAGGACATTGCCAGATAAACAGAACTTTAGAGAATTCATAAAAACCAAACCAAAACTATAAAAAATACTAAAGGGAGTCCTTTGGTTAGAAAATCAATAATATCAGATACCAACCCAAGACTAGAAAACTGGACATAGCAATCAGATGTCAATCCAGATAGGGAAATCACAAAAATTAATCAAGATTAAAAAAAAATGCTCAAAACAGGGAAACAGCAATGTCGTTATGTAAAAGAATACAACATTAAAACAATAAAGAGGGACTAAGAAATGTAGTCACAGATCTTTCATATGGAGAGGAAGACAAAGCAATATAAAGAAATAAAACTTAGATTTAAACTTAGAAAATAGGGGTAAATATGAAGGTAACCACAAAGGAGACTAACTATCGTACTCATTAAAATAAAATACAAGAAAAAAGTAGAGACTCAGCAGAAACGAAATCAACAACAATGAATAAGAGGAAAAGGCAATATATAAACTACTCAGCACAAAAAATTAAGAGGGAAAAAGAAACTCTCAACAACACACAAAAAAAAGACATCAAAATGACAGCACTAAACTTATACCTAGCCACAATTATGCTGAACATAAATGGACTAAATGCACCAATAAAGAAACAGTGGCAGAATGGATAAAAACAACATGATCTGTCTATATGCTGCCTACAAGAGACACACCTTAGACTTAGAGACACAAACTAAAACTCAAAGGATGGAAAAAAATATATCAAGCAAACAACAGTCAAAAAAGAACAGGAGTGGTAATATTAATTTCTGACAAAATAGACTTTAAAGCTAAATCCACCACAAAGGATAAGGAAGGGCACTATATAATGATTAAAGGAACAATATACCAGGAGTATATAACCATATTAAATATTTACGCACCCAATGACGGGGATGCAAGATACATAAAACAAACTCTAACAGTGAGATAGACAGCTCCACAATTAGAAGACTTCGACACACCAATTTCGGTGAAGGACAGAGCATCCAGAAAGAAGCTCAATAAAGACATGGAAGATCTAAATGCCACAATCAACCAACTTGACCTCATAGACATATACAGAACACTCCACCCAACAGCAACCAACTATACTTTCTTTTCCAACGCACATGAAACATTCTCTAGAATAAGCCACATATTAGGTCATAAAGCAAGCCTTAGCAGAATCAAAAACACTGAAATATTACAAACCCTTTTCTCTGATCATAAGGCCATAAAAGTAGAAATCAATAACAGAAAAAGCAGGGAAAATAAATGTGGACAACACCCTGCTCAAAAATGACTGGGTTATAGAAGACATTAAGGATGGATAAACAAAGTCATAGAATCCAATGAGAATGAAAACACTTCATATCAGAACCTTTGGGACACAGCAAAAGCAGTGCTCGGTGGTCAGTTTATATCAATAAATGCACACATCCAAAAAGAAGAAAGGGCCAAAATCAAAGAATTATCCCTACAACTTGAACAAATAGAGAGCAACAAAAGAAACCCTCAGGCACCAGAAGAAAGCAAATAATAAAAATTAGAGCAGAATTAGTTTTTAGAGCAGAATTAAACAAAATAGAGAACAGAAAAACAATTGAAAGAATTAACAAGACCAAATGCTGGTTCTTTGAAAAAATTAATAAAATTGATAAACCATTGGCCAGACTGACACAAGAAAAACAGGAAAGGAAGCAAATAACCAAAACAAGAAAAGAGATAAGTGATAATTCAACAGACTCAACGGAATTAAAAGAATCATATCAGATTACAACAAAAAATTGTATTCTAACACATTTGAAAACCTAAAGAAATGGATGAATTCCTAGAAACACACTACCTACCTAAACTAACACAGAGGTAGAACAACTAAATAGACCCATAACAAAAAAAAGAGATTGAAAAGGTAATCAAGAAAACTCCTTCCCCCGCCCAAAAAAACAAAGCCCTGGTCCGGACAGCTTCACTACAGAGTTCTACCAAACTTTCAGAGAAGAGTTAACACCACTACTACTAAAGGTACTTCAGAGCATAGAAAAGGACGGAATACTCCCAAGCTCATTCTATGAAGCCAGCATATCCCTGATACCAAAACCAGGTAAAGACACACAGAAAAAGAAAATTACAGACCTATATCCCTCATGAATGTAGATGCAAAAATCCTCAACAAAATTCTAGCCAAGAGAATTGAACAACATATCACAAAAATAATTCACCCTGATCAAGTGGGATTCATAGCAGCTATGCAGGGATGGTTCAACATTAGAAAAACAATTAATGTAATCCATCATATAAATAAACAAAAGGGCCACATGACCTTATCAATTGATACAGAAAAGGCATTGGCAAATTTCAACACCCATCCATGATAAAAAAAACTCTCAGCAAACTAGGAATAGAAGCAAAATTCCTCAGCATAATAAAGGGCATTTATACAAAGCCAACACCCAACATTGTCTTAAATGGAGAGAGTTTAAAAGCATTCCCTTGAGATCGGGAACAAGACAAATATGCCCTTTATCACCATTCTTATTCAGCATTGTACTGGAGGTCCTAGCCAGAGCAATTAGGCTAGATAAAGAAATAAAGGGCATCCAGATTGGTAAGAAAGAAGTCAAATTATCTCTATTTGCAGATGACATGATCTCATACACAGAAAACCTTAAAGAATCCTTAAGAGAACTATTGAAACTAATAGAAGAGTTCAACAGAGTATCGGGATATAAGATAAACATACAAAAATCAGTTGGATTCTTCTACAGCAACAAAAGGAACATTTAAGAGGAAATCACTAAATCAATGCCATTTACAGTAGCCCCCAAGAAGATAAAATACTTAGGAATAAATCTCAGCAGAGAGGTAAAAGACCTGTACAAAGAAAACGACAAGACACTACTGCAAGAAACCAAAAGGGACCCAAAAGGGACCTGCATAAGTGGAAAAATATACCTTGCTCATGGATAGGAAGACTTAACGTTGTAAAAATGTCTCTTCCACCAAAAGCCATTTTATATATATATATATATATACATATATATATATATATATTAGTTACAATCCAATTTCAATCCAAATTCCAACATTTTTTTTATTAACTTTTATTGAGCTTCAAGTGAACATTTACAAATCGAGTCAGTCTGTCACATATAAGTTTATATACATCTTACTCCTTACTCCCACTTGCTCTCCCCCTAATGAGTCAGCCCTTCCAGTCTCTCCTTTCGTGACAATTTTGCCAACTTCCAACTCTCTCTATCTTCCCATCCCCCCTCCAGACAGGAGATGCCAACACAGTCTCAAGTGTCCACCTGATATAATTAGCTCACTCTTCATCAGCATCTCTCTCCTACCCACTGTCCAGTCCCTTTCATGTCTGATGAGTTATCTTCGGGGATGGTTCCTGTCCTGTGCCAACAGAAGGTTTGGGGACCATGACTGCCGGGATTCCTCTAGTCACAGTCAGACCATTAAGTCTGGTCTTTTTATGCAAATTTGGGGTCTGCATCCCACTGATCTCCTGCTCCCTCAGGGGTTCTCTATTACCAAGAACATTTTTTAACGAGAGGGAGAAACAAATCACCAACTTCATACGGAAGAGAAAGAGGCCCCAGAAAAGTAAAGCATTACTGAAAAAGAAGAACAAAGTTTGAGTCCTCACTCTACCTGATTTTAGAACCTATTATACTGCCATAGTAGTCAAAACAGTCTGGTGCGAGTACAACAGATACATAGACCAATGGAACAGAATTGAGAATCCAGACATAAATCCATCCACATATGAGCAGGTGGTATTTGACAATGGCCCCAAGTCAGTTAAATGGGCAAAGACAGTCTCTTTAACAAATGGTGCTGGCATAACTGGATATCCATCTGCAAAAAAATGAAATGGTCCATACCTCACACCATGCACAAAAATGAGCTCAAAATGGATCAAAGACCTAAATATAAAATCTCAAAAGATAAAGATCATGGAAGAAAAAGTAAGGACAACGCTAGGAGCCCTAATACATGGCAAAAACATTATACAAAACATTACAAACAATGCAGAAGAGAAACTAGATAACTGGGAGCTCCTAAAAATCAAACACCTATGCTCATACAAGGACTTCACCAAAAGAGTAAAAAGATTACTTACAGACTGGGAAAAGTTTTTAGCTACGACATTTCTCATCAGCATCTGATCTCTTAAATCTACACGATACTGCAAAAACTCTACTACAAAAAGACAAATAACCCAATTAAAAAATGGGCAAAGGATATGAACAGGCACTTCACTAAAGAAGACATTCAGGTAGCTAACAGATACATGAGGAAATGCTAATGATCATTAGCCATTAGAGAAATGCAAATCAAAACTACACTGAGATTCCATCTCACTCCAACAAGGCTGACGTTAGTCAAAAAAACCCAAAATAATAAATGTGGGAGAGGTTGTGGAGAGACTGGAACACTTATACACTGCTGTTGGGAACGTAAAATGGTACAACCACTTTGGAAATTGATTTGGTGCTTGCTTAAAAAGCTAGAAATAGAGCTACCATATGATCCAGCAATTCCACTCCTTGGAATACATCCTAGAGAAATAAGAGCCTTTATACCAACAGATACATGCACACCCACGTTCATTGCAGCATTGTTTACAATAGCAAAAAGATGGAAGCAACCAAGGTGCCCATCAATGGATGAATGGATAAATAAATAATAGTATAGTCACAAAATGGAATACCATGCATCGATAAAGAACAATGATGAATCCGTGAAACATTTCAAAACATGGAGGAACCTGGAAGGCATTATGCTGAGTGAAATTAGTCAGTTGCAAAAGGACAAATATTATATGAGACCACTATTATATAAAAAAAAAAAACTATTATAAGAACTCAAAAAATACTTTGAACAGAGAAGAAAATATTCTTTGATGGTTATGAGAAGGGGGAGGAAGGGAGAGGGATATTCATTAATTAGATAGTAGATAAGAACTATTTTAGGTGAAGGGAAAGACAACACACAATACAGTCGAGGTCAGCACAGCTGGACTAAACCAAAAGCAAAGAAGTTTCCGGAATAAACTGAAAGTATCAAAGGCCAGTGTAGCAGGGGCAGGGTTTTGGGGACCATGGTTTCAGGGAACATCTAAGTCAATCGGCATAATAAAATCTATTAAGAAAATATTCTGCATCCCACTTTGAAACGTGGCGTCTTAAACACTAGCAAGTGGCCATCTAAGATTCATCAATTGGTCTCAACCCACCTGGAGCAAAAGAGAATGAAGAAAACCAAAGACACAAGGTAATTATGAGCCCAAGAGACAGAAAGGGCCACATAAACCAGAGACTACGTCATCTTGAGACCAGAAGAACTAGATGGTGCCTGCCTACAACCAATGACTGCCCTGACGGGGAACACAACAGAGAACCCCTGAGGGAGCAGGAGAGCAGTGGGACGCAGACCCCAAATTCTCATAAAAAGACCAAACTTAATGGTCTGACTGAGACTAGAAGGACCCCAGAGGTCATGGTCCTCAGACTTTCTGTTAGCCCAAGACAGGAAACAGTCCTGAAGCCAACTCTTCAGTTAGGGATTGGAATAGACTGTGGGATAGAAAATAATACTGTTGATGAGTGAGCTTCTTGGATCAAGTAGACACATGAGACTGTGTGGGCAGCTCCTGTCTGGAGGGGATATAAGAGGGCAGAGAGGGTCAGAAGCTGGCTGAATGGACACGAAAAGAGAGAGTGGAGGGAAAGGGTGTGCTGTCTCATTAGAGAAGAGAGCATCTAGGAGTACATAGCAAGGTGTTCGTAAGTTTTTGTATGAGAGACTAACTTGGTTTGTAAATTTTCACTTAAAGCACAATTTTTTAAAAAATGGTAGTAAAATCTCCAAAAAACAAACAAACAAATGGAAAAAAAAAAAAAAAAACAGGCTTACTGATCTGACAGAGGCTAGAGAAACCCTGAGAGTATGGCTCCTAGACTTCTTTTTAACTCAGTACTGACATCACTTCTGAGGTTCACCCTTCAGCCAAAGATTAGACAGGCCCATAAAACAAAACATGACTAAATGAGCACACCAGCCCAGGGGCAATGGCGAGAAGGGAGGAGGGGACAAGAAAGCTGGTAATGGGGAATCCAAGGTGGAGAAGGGGAGAGTGTTAACATATCGTGGGGTTGGCAGCCAATGTCACAAAACAATATGGGTATTAATTGCTTAATAAGAAACTAATTTGTTCTGTAAACCTTAATTAAAAAAAAATTAACAAAAAAAAAGAAAGTCCCTGATAACTCTCTTTACAGTGAAATCTCACAGGATCCGTAAGTTTGAAAGTAAAGCACACTCATCTTGAGTAGCTCTGTAATCCTTTCTAGGGATTTACAGTTCTAGAAACATAAACCTGCTGGGGATGGGAAAAGTATCAGTTGACAGTGAACTCACTGTCATATATTAAGCAATACACTTGGCACATATTAAGCAATACTACTGCTTATATTCTGAATTTTAGCAAAGGAATGTGTCCCCTACATGAATGAGATTAAATAAAAAAGTAGGTTCCTCATTTTCCCAACCCAGAGTCCATTGCAGAATTCTAATTCTACTTTGAAGCAGAGTTTTGCAGGCTGTGTTTATCTTTCCCTAAATATTTGATAACTAAGCATTTCTTGTGTAGGTAGGAGAGTCCTCTCTTATCTTTGTGATTTATTTTTCTGCTACTACTATAATCTTTAAGAATTTACAACTCTTATAGAAACCACAAAATTTTTTTTTTCTTTTTTCTGGCTTTTTTTCCGTTAAAAAAGTGAGACCTTCTGTGTTAGGTCTCCAACCCCTGAGGGAATTATTACTGGAAGGAAAGTACAATTACATATTTAAAGGAAAATTTCTCTGAAAAATCACCGAGACAAGGCCCAGTCTGTAAAACAACAAATTTTCATGTTGGTTCCTTTGAGTTAAGCACTGGGCTTTCTGGTTTCTAGTAACAGAATTCCTACAGAATAGCTAAATACAGTGATTTGGTCTCATATTTTGGTCTCAGGGTAGACCTCAAGATTGTCCCATCAACGCAATAGCTTACTCTGTCCCATTCTGTCCGGCACTCGTGAGACTATGTAACAGGATAGTCCCAACCATTAAGAAGTTTCCAAGCTAATGAGAAATTGTACTCTACCAAATTTGAAAACCTAAAAGAAATGGATGAATTCCTAGAAACACACTACCTACCTAAATTAACACAAACAGAGGTAGAACAACTAAATAGACCTATAACAAAAGAAGAGATTGAAAAGGTAATCGAAAAACTCCCAACAAAAAAAATCCGTGGTCCGGACGGCTTCACTGCAGAATTCTACCAAACTTTCAGAGAAGAGTTAACACCACTACTACTGAAAGTATTTCAGAGCATAGAAAAAGACGAAATACTACCAAACTCATTCTATGAAGCTAGCATATTCCTGATACCAAACCAGGTAAAGACACCACAAGAAAATTACAGACCTATATCCCTCATGAACTTAGATGCAAAAATCCTCAACAAAATTCTAGCCAATACAATTCAACAACATATCACAAAAATAATTCACCATGACCAAGCTGGATTCATACCAGGTATGCAGGGATGGTTCAACATTAGAAAAACAATTAATGTAATCCACCACATAAATAAAACAAAAGACAAGAATCACATGATTTTATGAATTGATGCAGAAAAGGCATGTGACAAAGTTCAACACCCATTCATAATAAAAACTCTCAGCAAAATAGGAATAGAAGGAAAATTCCTCAACATAATAAAGGGCATTTATATAAAGCCAACTGCCAACATCACCCTAAATGGAGAGAGCCTGAAAGCATTCCCATTGAGATCAGGAACCAGACAAGGATGCCCTTTATCTCCACTCTTATTCAACACTGTGTTGGAGATCCTAGCCAGAGCAATTAGGCTAGATAAAGAAATAAAGAGCATCCAGATTGCTAAGGAAGATGTCAAATTATCTCTGTTTGCAGATGACATGATCTTATACACAGAAAACCCTAAGGAATCCTCGAGAAAACTACTGAAACTAAGAGTTCAGCGGAGTATTGGGATACAAGATAAACATACAAAAATCAGTTGGATTCCCCTACACCAACAAAAAGAACATCGAAGAGGAAATCACCAAATCAATGCCATTTACAGTAGTCCCCAAGAAGATAAAATATTTAGGAATAAATCTTACCAGAGATGTAAAAGACTTATACAAAAAAAAACTACAGTACGCTTCTGCAAGAAACCAAAAGAGACTTACATAAGTGGAAAAACATACCTTACTCATGGATAGGAAGACTTAACATTATAAAAATGTCTATTCTACCAAAAGCGATCTACACATTTAATGAAATTCCAATCCAAATCCCAACGACATTCTTTAATGAGATGGGGAAACAAATTATCAACTTAACATGGAAGGGAAAGAGGCCCCAGATAAATAAGGCATTACTGAAAAAGAAGAACGAAGTGGGAGGCCTTACTTTACCTGATTGTAGAACCTATTATACTACCACAGTAGTCAAAACAGCCTGGTACTGGTACAACAGCAGATACATAGACCAATGGAACAGAATTGAGGATCCAGACATAAATCCATCCACATATGAGCAGTTGATATTTGACAAAGGCCCCAAAACAGTTAAATGGGGAAAAGACAGTCTTTTTAACAAATGATGCTGGCATAACTGGATATCCATTTGCAAAAACATGAAACAAGACCCATACCTCACTCCACACACAAAAATGAGCTCAAAATGGATCAAAGGCCTAAATATAAAATCTCAAAAGGTAAAGATCACGGAAGAAAAAATAGGGACAACGTTAGGAGCCCTAACACATTCCATAAACAGTACACAAAACATTACTAAGAATGCAGAAGTAAAACTAGATAACTGGGAGCTCCTAAAAATCAAACAGCTCTTCTCATCCAAAGATTTCATCAAAAGAGTAAAAAGACTACCTACAGACTAGGAAAAAGCTTTTAGCTATGACGTTTCCGATCAGCGCCTGTTCTCTAAAATCTACATGATACTGCAAAAACTCAACTACGAAAAGACAACCCAATTAAAAAATGGGCAAAAGATATGAATAGACACTTCACTAAAGAAGACATTCAGGTAGCTAACAGATACATGAGGAAATGCTCACGATCATTAGCAATTAGAGAAATGCAAATCAAAACCACAATGAGATTTCATCTCACTCCAACAAGGCTGGCATTAATCCAAAAAACACAAAACAATAAATGTTGGAGAGGCTGTGGAGAGATTGGAACACTTATATATTGCTGGTGGGAATGTCAACTGGTACAACCACTTTGGAAATTGATTTGGCACTTTCTTAAAAAGCTAGAAATAGAACTACCATTCAATCCAGCTATCCCACTCCTCAGAATATATCCTAGAGAAATAAGAGCCTTTACACGAACAGATAAATGCACACCCATGTTTATTGCAGCACTGTTTACAATAGCAAAATGATAGAAGCAACAAAGATGCCCATCAACAGATGAATGGATAAATAAATTATGGTATATTCACACAATGGAATACTATGCATTGATAAAGAACAGTGAGGAATCTTTGAAACATTTCATAACATGGACAAACCTGGAAGGCATTATGCTGAGTGAAATTAGTCAACTGCAAAAGGACGAATATTGTTGTTGTTGTTAGGTACCGTCGAGTCGGTTCCGACTCATAGCGACCCTATGCGCAACAGAACGAAACACTGCCCAGTCCTGAGCCATCCTTACAATCGTTGTTATGCCTGAGCCCATTTGTTGCAGCCACTGTGTCAATCCACCTCATTAAGGCTCTTCCTCTTTTCAGCTGACCCTGTACTCTGCCAAGCATGATGTCCTTCTCCAGGAACTGATCCCTCCTGACAACATGTCCAAAGTATGTAAGACACAGTCTCACCATCCTTGCCTCTGAGGAGCATTCTGGCTGCACTTCTTCCAAGACAGATTTGTTCATTCTTTTGGCAGTCCATGGTATATTCAACATCCTTCGCCAACACCACAATTCAAAGGCGTCAACTCTTCTTCGATCTTCCTTATTCATTGTCCAGCTTTCACATGCATATGATGTAATTGAAAACACCATGGCTTGGGTCAGGCACACCTTAGACTTCAGGGTGACATCTTTGCTCTTCAACACTTTTAAGAGGTCCTTTGCAGCAGATTTGCCCAATGCAATGCATCTTTTGATTTCTTGATTGCTGCGTTCATGGCTGTTGATTGTGGATCCAAGTAAAATGAAATCCTTGACAACTTTAATCTTTTCTCCATTTATCATGATGTTGCTCATGGGTCCAGTTGTGAGGATTTTTGTTTTCTTTGTGTTGAGGTGTAATCCATACTGAAGGCTGTGGTCTTTGATCTTCATTAGTAAGTGCTTCAAGTCCTCTTCACTTTCAGCAAGCAAGGTTGTGTCATCTGCATAATGCAGGTTGTTAATGAGTCTTCCTCCAATCCTAATGCCCCGTTCTTCTTCACATAGTCCAGCTTCTCGTATTATTTGTTCAGCATACAGATTAAATAGGTATGGTGAAAGAATACAACCCTGACGCACACCTTTGCTGACTTTAAACCAATCAGTATCCCCTTGTTATGTCGAAACAACTGCCTCTTGATCTATGTAAAGGCTCCTCATGAGCACAATTAAGTGTTCCGGAATTCCCATTCTTTGCAGTGTTATCCATAGTTTGTTATAAGACCACTATTATTAGAACTTGAGAAATAGTTTAAACTGAGAAGAAAACATTCTTTTGTGGTTACAAGAGGGGGAAGGGGTGGGGGAGGGGTATTCACTAATTATATAGTAGATGAGAACTACTTTAGGTGAAGGGAAAGACAACACACAATACAGGCGACTTCAGCACAACTAGACTAAACCAAAAACAAAGAAGTTTCCTGAATAAACTGAACACTTTGAAGGCCAGTGTAGCAGAGGCAGGGGTTTGGGGACCATGGTTTCAGGGAACATCTAAGTCAATTGGCATAATAAAATCTATTAAGAAAACATCCTGCATCCTACTTTGAAGAGTGGTGTCTGGGGTCTTAAACGCTAGCAAACAGCCATCTAAGATGCATCAATTGGTCTCAACCCACCTGGATCAAAGGAGAAGGAAGAACACCGAGGACACAAGGTAATTACGAGCCCAAGAGACAGAAACAGCCACAAAAACCAGAGACTACATCAGCCTGAAACCAGAAGAACTAGATGGTGCCTGGCTACAACTGATAACAGCCCTGACAGGGAACACAACAGAGAACCCTTGAGGGAGCAGAAGAGCAGTGGGATGCAGACCCCAAATTCTTGTAAGAAGACCAGACTTAATGGTCTGACTGAGATTAGAAGGACCCTGGTGGTCATGGCCCCCAGACCTTCCGTTGGCCCAGGACAGGAACCATTCCCAAAGCCAACTCTTCAGACATGGACTGGACTGAACAATGGGTTGGAGAGGGATGCTGGTGAGGAGTGAGCTTCTTGGATCAGGTGGACACTTGAGACTGGTGGGGAGATGAGAGGGTAGAGGGGGTTAAAAGCTGGCAAAATGGACATGAAAAGAGAGAGTGGAGGAAGGGAGCAGACTGTCTCATTAGGGGGAGAGTAATTGGGAGTATGTAGCAAGGCATATATAAGTTTTTGTGTGAGAGACTGACTTGATTTGTAAACTTTCACTTAAAGCACAATAAAAATTTTTTTAAAAAAAGAAGTTTCCAAGCTAACTGAAGGATGAATTCATCCACATGAAAAATAATTAGACACCACTCTCTGGAATATATGTTGTCGTTAGGTGCTGTTAAGTCCTTTTCAATTCATTGTGACTCCACGTGAAGAGTAAAACTGCCCTATAGAATTTTCTAGGCTGCAATCTTTATAGGGAGCCCTGGTGGTGCAGTGCTTAAGCGTTTGGCTGCTAACCAAAAGGTAGCAATTTGAACCCACCAGCCACTGCTTGGAAGCCCTATAAGGCAGTTTTAATCTAGCCTATAGAGTCACTATGAGTCCATATCAACTCAACGGCAGCAGGTTCGGTTTTTGGCAGTCTTTATGGGAGCAGATCGCCAGGTCTTTCTCCTGTGGAGCCACTGAATAGGTTCAAACCACCAACCTTTCAGTTAGTAGGCAAGCACTTAACCATTGCATCACCAGGGCTACCCCTGAGCCATATAAGGCTCCACCAAGGAGCAAAGATCACAATAGCTTCACTCACTACTGAATGCCCAGAATGCCTCGCACAGAGTGGTTAACCATGGTGAACAAGTAACAATGTTGTTGTAAGAATTCAGAGAAGAGAGAAATTACTGTGGACTGCCAGAAGATAGTGTGATTTGAGGTGTAAAGGCCGTGGCTTAGCAAATAGAAGAGGAGGGCTTTCCAGCTGAAGAGAAAGCAGGAGCACATAGCAATCAGATGACCAGAGTTGAGGGCTTCTTTTGGGAAACCTGGGCAGGTAAGGTTGATGCAATAATGTTCAGGGACAGTAAGGGAAGGGTCTAGATGTTATGCATGGTAAAGAGATGGTGAGAAGATTGTTCCAGGATGATTCTTCTTGTAGCATGCAGCAGAGTGGATTGACGGGGAAGAAAGCTGGGGGTAGAACCATCAGGATGCGTGCCAAATGAGGTGCTGAAAGTGCCACCTAGGTCATGGCAGCAGGAATAAATAGAAGGAGTTTAATTTAGGAAATATTTAGAAGCAAAAAATTTCCTAGAATGAGCATACTATGGGCAGCCCTCATTTTTAACTTTATAAAACCGAGCAAGTCCTTGGGAGGTGAGGAAAATATTCAAATTAAAAGCTGGCAAATCAATACTGACAAGAAGGGCAAAAAAATTACATCTTTCTTCTGGTAAATGATTTCTTTGGAAAGAAATACTAGAGGCAATGCAGAGAGAATGACAGCAGCAACAACCAACATTTCTCTGGTTGTTTATAGTTAAAGAATGCTTTTGCAAGTATGTTTGAAACAATGAAAAACAAAGTAAAAATAGGGAATCATTGTGAAATCTATTTTTATCATAGATAAGAATATCACAGTGCATTTTTTTATATGACAAAAAAAAATCAGTAACAAGTATCCTTTATTCTGAGTGTTCTTACAATAGCAAGAACTAGAAGTTAAAATCCAAAACAAAGTTCTTATTCTGAGTCCTACCTTTTTATTATCCACTAAAGGCATAGCTTAATCTGTGAAGTAAGTGTCCCTAAAAAGTTATGCGTGGCTGTAGTATTATATTAAATGTGCTAGGGTAATAGGTTATTTCAAAGCATGATTGGAAAAAATATGATTTAAGTAAATATATACATATGTATAATTTTATAATGTGATATAAGCTACTCCCAAATCATCTACTTTGCAAGTTCAGATCATATGGATTTTACAATATATTCTAAACATATATATATGGAAACCCTGGTGGCGTAGTGGTTAAGTGTTATGGCTGCTAACCAAAGGGTCAGCAGTTCGAATCTGCCAGGTGCTCCTTGGAAACTCTATGGGGCAGTTCTATTCTATCCTATAGGGTTGCTATGAGTCGGAATCGACTGGACAGCACTGGGATTGGTTTGGTTGGTTATATGTATAATCGGCTGCTGTCCAGTCGATTCCGACTCATAGTGACCCTTCAGGGCAGAGTAGAACTGCCCCATGGAGTTTCTAAGGAGCGCCTGGTAGACTCGCACTGCTGACCTTTTGGTTAGCAGCCATAGCACTTAACCACTGCGCCACCAGGGTTTCCAGTTATATATATGTATAGAATTCTATATATATATGTCATATATATATATATAGAATTTACACACATTTATATTTTTATATGTATACACACACGCATATCTTAGTATGGAATACCTAAAGAAAAATAAAAGTACTTGGCGATGTTCTATATGACAGGACTAAAATCAAACCAAACCAAACCCATTGCCGTCAAGTCGATTCCAATTCATAGCAACCTTATAGGACAGAGTAGAACTGCACTATAGGGTTGCAAAGGAGCAGCTGGTGAGTTCAAACTGCTGACCTTTGGGTTAGCAGCTGAGCTCTTAACCACTATACCACCAGAACTTAAAGACCCCTGAAAGAGTCTTGGGGATCCTCACGGCCCCTCACAGTGGTGTCACTGGAGCCGGCTGGCACTAGCTCATGAGAGCCAATTGTTAGCATCTCTTCCCTACTCCACCTTCAATAACTTGTTTCTAGCTTAAAATCAGCTATGGTGGAAGTATTTACAACACGGAAATTGGCAAACCCTACTAATCAGAGCTCCCCCGCCCCATCCCCAGGCCAGTTCCTAAACATTTAGCAGGACACTACTGCCCCTGGAGCACTCTTTGAGAACCACTGATGTAGAGAACGCAGTATGCTGAGAGGAAATGTATATAGAGATGAAAATAATGAAAGAGAAGATGCCAGGCAAAGGAAAGAGGATAAAATTTTGATCTAAAAAATAAAAGAGGATTCTTAAGATAAAGCTTGAACAAATGGAATAGTAAATGTATTAAACAGAAAAAGGCCTTTCTTGGCTGAGAAAAGATCTAGGTTTTAACGTTAAAAAAAAAAAAAATTATCGTGTTCCAGGAAAAATTAATTGAAAGAACATAATTAAGCTTGGAAAAGATGTTCAATTTCTCAGAGAGAAGGAAAGTCTTGCCACCATCTTGGCAGAAAAAAACAGGAACAAAAAACCAAGCTGGCCTTAGATCTTACTTTAATTTGAAATATCAAAGACTATGGAGCAACATTTGTAGGGTTTAAAGGATAAAATAGAGGACATGATTCAAGCACAATGCACCAAGAGAAGTTGTTCATCCTCAAAGACTATAGAGAGCCATTTTCAGAAAAAAGCAACTGGAAATCTAACATTTATGGATCTTTCCTGCAAAACAGTACTGTATTTTTATGAAAGTATTACCTACTTTCTACATTTGTTTGCCAACCATGCCCTTCCCCGTGAGGTATTTTCATAAGTGCCACTATGCCAATTTTTTTTAAAATGTTGTTTTATGAAAACAGGAAACCCTGGTGGTGTAGTGGTTAAGAACTACAGCTGCTAAGCAAAAGGTCAGCAGT
The DNA here is from genome assembly GCF_030014295.1 of Loxodonta africana. Lineage (NCBI taxonomy): Eukaryota > Metazoa > Chordata > Mammalia > Proboscidea > Elephantidae > Loxodonta > Loxodonta africana. The sequence continues at coordinate 46,346,360 of NC_087349.1, read as the reverse complement.
TCCAGTCCACCAGGCACTCATTGGAAACCCTATGTGGCAGTTCTACTCTGTCCTATAGGGTTGCTATGAGTCGAATTGACTTGAGGGCAATGGATTTGGTTTTTGGGTTTTTTTGGCTTACGAAAATGCCTGGTGGTGGGGTGGGGGAAGCATGGCTGGCAAACAAACGTGAAAGGCACACGATATTTGTGTAAAAATACTGTATTCAGAACTATATTTCTGGTCATCATAGGATGAATCAAAATTAAAGAAAAAGCAATTGTGGAACAAACAGGCTATCAATAAATGGCAAAAATACTTATGACTCTATATAATCATTATAAATATGACTATAATATATATTTAATATTAACTATATATTTCATCCACCATCCGCTTCTTGGGAACCCTAAGGGATAGTTCTACTTTGTCCTATAGGGTCACTATGAGTCAGAATCAGCTGGACAGCAATGGTTTTATATACATATATATATATAAATATTTCAAGGGAGAAATAGAAAATTTAAATGTATTAGATCTCTTGTCTAACATGGGGGAATCAAAGTTACTCTTCATCTTGACTTTGATAATTAGACAAATGCATGATAAAGTATGTTTTTTAAAAAAATTTAAGTGCCAATAGTTAGAATTCACAACAGACTGTATATACCTTTTAGGTGTCTTCAGAATATAAAAGTAAACAACATAGTTCGTGTAGCAAAAGCGGAAACAATGAGTAGAGCAATAGCATAAACATCACAAACATTCTACATCCTAGTTTGGTGAGTAGTGTCTGGGGTCTTAACAGCTTGTGCCAACAGCCATCTTAGATACAGCTATTGGTCTCTACTCATCTGGAGTAAAAGAGAATGAAGGAAACCAAAGACTCAGAGAAGTCCACAGGGCTAATAGTCTCCATGAACCAATACCTCATCTACCCTGAGACCAGAAGAACTAGATGGTGCCCAGCCACCACAACCAACTGTTCTGATCAGAAACATGACAGATGGATCCTGATAGAAGGGGAGAAAATGTGGAATAGGACTCAATTTCTTAAAAAAAGTCCTAACTTACTGGACCAATTGAGACTGGAGGACTCCCTGAGACTATCCCCTGAGATACTCTTTAAACCTTGAGCCAAAACTATTCCATGAGGTCTTCTTTTAGCTAAATAACGGATTGGCTCATAAAATAAACAGTATCACCTGTGAGTACTGTGCTTCTTTAAAAATAATGTATATGAGACCAAATGGTCAACACTGACTCTAAAGCAAAGACAAGAAGGCAAGGGGGCAGGGACTAGATTACTGGAAATAAGAAGAAAATTATATAAAATGTAACTAATGTCACTGGACAAATTGTGTAGAAATTGTTAAATGGGAACCTAATTTGCTGTGTAAATTTTTACCAAAACCACAATAAATTATTATTTTAAAAGTATCACAAACATAAAGCAAGATGATAAAAAATAAGACTATATACTAAATTTTCACAGGAAATATTAATCTTTAAAACTGCCCTCAAAAAGGCAGAGTGTGAAAATATTTTTTAAAAATGAAGTTAGCTGCATGCTATATATAAAGATAAACCTAAAATACAGTGATGCAAAGGTTAAAAATAAAGAGATACATAAAGTTATTCCACAAAAGTACAAGCAAAAGAAAGCAAAGGTGGCTGTATTAATAGCAGACAAAATAAAATTCAAGGTAAAGTAATATCAACCAGAATAAAGAATACATTTTATGTGACTAAATGCTATAATCCAGAAGGAAACGTAACACTTATTGATCTTTTATATAAAATAATAACATTAAAATAAGTTAAGGGAAGTTTGATTACAGTAAGAAACTAATATACTGCTGCCAAGAATTTATACATAAATGCACACATACACACAAACTCTTTGTTTTAAGCATTTACGGATCATTGATATAAACTATCCACAAAGAAATCTCAATAAATTCCAAAACGCAGAAATAATTCAGTCCACATTTCTTGACCACAGTACATAAGACTAGAAATTAAAAACAGAAGTTCAATCAAAAAGGAAACCCTGGTGGCGTAGTGGTTAAGTGCTACAGCTGCTAACCAAAGGGTCAGCAGTTCGAATCTGCCAGGCACTCCTTGGAAACTCTATGGGGCAGTTCTACCCTGTCCTATAGGGTCGCTATGAGTCGGAATTGACTCGACGGCACTGGGTTTGGTTTTTTTGGTTTCAATCAAAGAAACTTCAACCACTTGGGATCAAAAACTCTTTTCTAAAGAAGTACTGGGTCAAAGAGGAAATCAAATGTGTAATCGTTTTGTTTAGGACATGAGAACAATGCTTATCAAATCTTCCAAGTTTTCCCCAAATTATTACTTGGAAGTAACCTTAGAGCCCTAAATGTTCTCTTCTAACTTTAAAAAGAAAGAAATCAAGTCATTCAAATGGAAAGTTTAAAAAGATACCTGCACCATATACCCAAGTCCAAAATTGACCACTTTGGAAATATAATTAGAAAATATAACCAGAAAGGATACCATTCACAATGGCAACTAAAAACAAACAAAAACCCTAGGAATAACTTTCACAAAAATTATCTATAAGAATAAAACAAAATTTTATTGACAGATATAAGAATATCTGAGAAAAAACATTTAGAGGTATACTGTTTCTGAGACAGAGGCTACATATTGAAAAATATAAACTATTTTCTCATTTATTTTATGATTAATTGTGTACTGAAACATGTTTTAACAACTGGCTCTCCAAAAAATGTGTGTGCACAAGTATTTTTTCAATTTACTACGAATTTTTACATTTTACTATTTAAAAAAAATTTTTTCATTGTACTTTTAAGTGAAAGTTTACAGAGCAAATGAGCTTCCCATTCCATAGTTCGTACATAAAGTTTCATGACATTGGTTGCATTCTCCACAAGCGTCAACACTCTGCCCGTTTCTTCCCTCGGTTCTCTATCTCCTTTCATCCTGATTTTCTACCTCTTCCTGCGTTCTCATCTTTGCTTCTGGGTAAATATTGCCCTTTTGACCTCATATAATTGGTTGTTCTAAGGTGCACGGTCCTCTCAGGTGTTAGTGTTTCTATCATGGGCCTGTCTATTGTGTGGCTGAAAGGTGGTCTTGGGAAATGGCTTCAGTTCCAGGTCAGAAGGGTGTCTTAGGGGCCATAGTCTCTGGGGTTCCTCCAGTCTCTTTCAATTTCTGTGAGTTTGATTTTTTTGTTCTACATCTTTCTCCTGCTCTGTCTGGGACCCTCTGTTGTGATCCCAGTCACGGTGGTCTGTAGTGGTAGACGGGTACCATCTAGTTCTAACCTTGGGGTTGTGTAGGCTGTGGTTCATGTGGTCCATTTGTCCTTTGCACTAGTTGCTCCCTTGAGTCTCTGGTTTTCTTCACTCTCCTTTGCTCTGGATACATCTTACTATTTTATACTTACTATCTTTTTTTTTTTTTTTTTTATCTTAATAAAGCATGTGTAGCATACAATTTACAAATAATAAAATACACAGTACTCTTTAATGTAAATTCCATATAGTAAATTGATTTTCATGAAATGCTTTTATTAATTTTTGCCTAAAGTCTTGTATCTGTAGGCAACCTATGGCCGCAATTGAGGAATGAGCGCAGTTCCGGTATTAGTATGTCCATTTACATTACTAGGATAAAGGTGAAACAACAAGGATATCTTCTTTGCTGCATCAGATAATATTTTTCAAGTATTGAAAGGATAGTTTCTCATTTTTTATTCTATTTACAATGTAGTGCCTACAAACATGAAAGATTTTTAAACCTGCTTTATTACTTTCTCCATCATTTTCTCAACTCTGAATAATTAACAAAGCAATAAATCGAGCCCTCATTTGCAGCAGTTGCTAGTTTCTGTGATGCACAATACTCCCATATTGGCTGATCTCAAGCTACCAAAAAGAAGTCACTAGACAGGGAGTTGAGGAGAGGTGCACAGTAGCTCCCCTTTAGTATTTTCACCATGCAAATACAATAGATACATGTAACCTCAAGAGCAGAGATAATAGTAATGGTTAGAAAATGTTAACAAGTGATGAGTTTTGAGTATTTATTGTCTGTATAAGGATTTTAGATATATAAACTGTCACATGTCCCTTGAGAAAAGAAGTCTTCAATAAATGATGCTGGAATAATTGATTTGTTATTCAGCCCACATTTCTTGACCATAAACCATAGAAGAAAAAACACAAACCATACAAGAAAAAAAAAAATAATAAAAAAGGCAATACACATCAAATGACTAGGAGGACTTTCTATGTTTACAAGTATCAGCGTAAATTTCAAAGGAAAGATTTGATAGATTTGACTAAATTAAATGTGGAAAGTCAAATACGATATGCTGAAAATATGGTGCCACATTTTCAGGCTTGTACATTTGTAGAAAATGGTTGGCGTCAGGAGATAAGGAAAATGGCCACCCAGAATTTTTTCTGTTTAACCTCTTCCACATGTCTCACTGTAATTTTCAAAGAATATTAAAAAAAGTCATGTTCCAAAAAAGGGTTCATTCCTTCACAGTAGTTTGAGAAATGCTTTCCCAATGTCAAATTTGAATGTCTCCCAATATAACTGTACATTCTACCTCATTAGTGTTTCTTTATTGAAAATAAAGAATAACTGAATGACAAAAATTTCAGATATATTTGAATATGCTATCAACTTTAGGAGATGTCTCGTGTCCCGTTTCTTCTCCTTCAAAGAAGGCTGATGAGAAGAAATATTTATATCTGGGGTTGTCAACAGTCAGTCATGAATCAAAAAACAACCAGTATCAGGTTCCCTGGAGGTGGTGGGGGTCCCAGTAGGTCAACAGAGCATAGCAACAGGGAATCTGGGGATAGCAGTGCTCAAAGTCTAGGCAGGTAGGATGTTGATGTTTTTCTGTTGTAGCAAGATCCCAGACACCAGACTGGAGTTTAGGAGCCAAGCTCCAATGCCCAGGAAGGGGGATCAGAAAGAGACAGGTAAGGCCTGATTCAAGCTACTGGGCACATTGCCAGCAGAGTGACACAGAAACAAGGGCTAAGGCAGAAGCCCAGTTATTCAAACTTGGTCCATCAAGGAGGGAGAAGGCAGGTACTTGGGGACTTGGGAACAGGAGTATTGTTAGTGGTGTCACAGTAGCAGCATGTTGGCAAAGGGAACACTGCCTTTGGAAAATTCTAGAGCAAACCCAAAAGGTTCCTAGGTGGTGCAAAGAGTTTGCACTTGCTCACTAACCTAAAGGTTAGCAGTTCTAACTCACCCACTGGCACCATGGAAGAAAGGCCCGGTGATCTACTTCTGTAAAGATTACAGCCAAGAAAACCCTATGGAAAAATTCTATTCTGTAACACATATGGTTGCCATTAGTTGGAATCCACTTGATGAGACAGATTAGTTATTTTTGTTCTCGTTGTTGTGGTTTTTTTTTTTTTTTTTTTTAAGAGCAAGCCAGAGTCTGGAAGCACATAATTATTTTTGGTGTAATTCAGGTAACACAAGCATTACCTCGGTAGGAGTCGCATCGTCCTGTTGGTGATACCAGTGTTAGATAGATTGAGATACAGGACCCCGGGGCAGCCCTCCGAGATGTGCCTCATGGATTCATCCTACATAAAAAAAAAAAAAAAGGGAAGAATATTATCAAACCCTAACTAATGGACTTTGCTATTTTCCCATTATCTCTCCATCATTTCTTTTCTGCCCCAGGGGAAAAAAATAAATGTGAAAGTTGGTCTCTTCATATTCTTTTATATTAATTGTAAATGAAATTAAATAGAAGCCAGTGGTTTTGCTTGCAGATTCATTCTTCCTTCCCTTTGTCACTCTTTGGAAATAAATTGTCACATTCCATCACAATGCCACTTCATTAAAATTTGAACCCTTGCAAGTTCAACTCCCTGGAGGAATTTTGAGCTCGAGTGTCAAAATGTCACACACTGCCAGTCTTCAGATGCATGAAGGCGATTTAAACTGATCCATTTTAAAACTTACTAAAATCATTCCAAAGGACAGGAACAGTAAACAATCTTAACAACTGGACTTCCTAAAACGGGAGTCCATATTTACATTTATATATTTATATATAGATACATGTGTGTGAGTGTGTGTGTGTGTATACATATATATCAAGTTTACCGATCAAGTATCCGGTAGTGTGCATTTGTTGAAAGACCCAACGAAAATGCAAGGAGAGGAAAGAAAGCCCTTAGGCAGCTGTAGAGAAAAATAAATGAAACCGTGGGGCCGGGAAGGGGAAGATAGAGTAGAGAAGAATTTTGACTTTCCCTTTGAGATAAGGAGTCAAAACAAACTGTTCTTTGCATTTGCCTGTCTGGAAGACTTCCAAATGAGTTCAGACCAATCATACGCACAGTTCTTTAAAAAAAACTAAAAACTTGATCCCCAAATGTCTGACCATATGAGTGTAAAATTAATGTCTTTTAATGTTGCAGCATGATTTATAAATTAGTTCACAGTGCACTTGAATCTTTCTGAATGTAATACATTTCATAAGGCAAGCTTCTTAGAAATCAAAGCTTTTTAAGTGAACGTTACCCGACTCCTTAGATGTAAGCCTGTCTCCCAACGGCTCTATGTGGAAGAACAATAGTAAAATGTAGCTGGATAAAATTATCAGCCCTTTATATTATTAGACTCCAAAGCTGGAAAAGGCTTTGATGTTTCCAAACTCAACACAGATGGCATTGTTTTGACTTTCCTCTTAGAAAGCCAAACTTAAAGAATATGATCTTCTACTCAAGTATAGAACCGAAGCTCCTTGAAGGTAGAAAAAAAAAAAATCCACAGAAAGAATGAATACACTTGACAAACCACCTCATTATCCATACATGGACATCTGAAGAATGTGGTAGCAAAGATTTTAAACCTCTCTCAATGAAGGAGCCCATCTTCATTTTCCCAGTGGAGAAAGTTGAATACAATTAGAGAAAGTAGAGCATTTTCTCTCTGATGTGGTCTTTGCCATGTTTATGCCTCCATTTCTTGAGGATCAACTCTGAGGGCACTTTTAAACATAAAGAAGCAGCTTATTTATGTAAAAGTATGTCACCCCAGAGATGCTTAGCTACATCAAAGTCTAGAGCAGTTCTCCAAGTTCTAGTGGACAGGGATCAAACGGCTAATTTAAATGCTTAATTTGTGTCTTGGGGTAGTTCTGAGGGTTTTTTAATTTTTATGTACACATTTTATTTATTTATAAAATGTCTTCTACCTTTCAAAATTTTACGGAAAAATTCTAAAGGAGGATTTTTAAAGAGCTCTCAGTTTGGAAGGGGTTACACATATGTAAACATAATTTTAATAGAGAATGGAAAGTAGAAATGTTAAAGGATTGAGACCACAGATGTAGCTCAGGAAAGGGAGAAATTAATTCTGTCAAAAAGTGAACAGAATAGAACAGGGGTCAGGAATCACTGCTAATAGGCACAGCGTTTTTTTTTTAGTCCTAAATGAGCAGACAGGCATGTACTTTGACAACACCTCTGCACTTAAGCACTCCAATGTAGCAAGTCTGAATCTACGTAAACAACCGTAAAAGAAGCTTCTTATACTCACCGTGAGCGTGGGGCAGTCAGAGACGTTCAGCTCTTGCAAATTTCTACAGTGGCCTAAATCAAACAAGTTACACATCACTAAAAAACATGTTATGAATGTTTAAACTTAAAGTTTTTCCATCCTATATTCAGTGTAATGTATTCATTAGAAAACAAGCAAAAACCTTGGCAAGTAATTTGTTCTAAGTATATGGTTTCTTTTCCCAGAAAATGGATTTCTTTTGGCCTAAAAAGTAAAATATATGCACATTTATTACTGTTCGAAGATTATATGAGGAAGAGGGAAAGAGAAAATGCTACTTTTGGAAAAACAGTATATACTTGGAGCTTTTAGCTTGGAAGAACTTGAAGAAACCATCCTGCTTTTTTTGTAGCATGCCTTCTTTGTTCATTTTTGTTTGCTTGTTTGTTTTGCTTCCTTTCAACAATTTATTATGCAAACTTTAAAACATACAAAAAGTTAAAAGGACTGCACAATGAATACCCATGTATCCACCACCTAGACTCTATAATTTACATTTTACTATATTTGCTTTATCACATATCCACCCACCTCTCTAGTGGTCCATCAATCCATCTTACAGTTTTACGAATTTCAAAGTAAGTTACAGATCAGCACACTTCTCCTAAAAACTTCAGCATGCACATCATTAATAGAGTTCAATGTTTGTTTATGACTTTTTAGGTTAGAATTATGTACAATTTATATACAGTGAAACGCAGATAGAGATGAGGAGGGCTGGAAAGGCTAAGTGCCTGAAGAGCTCTAGGACCAGAGGCAAGTGCTGAGCCTGGGCTCAAACCTGGTCTCCAGACTCCAAAGCCACTGCACAGCTTATGGTCTCACAGGGGAGACAAGACATGTATGCAAATAGCTAGACAGCAAAGCATCCCACAATCTGTGCCCTGGATCTAGATGGAAGTAAGTGCCACTCCAAATCCAAGATAGAAGAAAAGCATTTAGGGGAGGACACACAAACCAATGAATAGGAGGAATTCTTAAGGCAAAGAAGAGGGAAGGCATTCAAAGTGGAGGAGGTGCCATGAAGCAGGAAAACTCCAGGCAAGGGATGATCCTAGCATTCCGACTGCTACAGTGAATGGAAAAAACATCTGCTGCTTATAACCACATAGCCCCACATGAACAACAGCAGAAATGTTATTCATTATAAATCCATATTGAGCATTTCTTCCTTTGCCAAGAGTGGACTATGTCCTAAGTAATAAATGCAAACCAGGAATACTTTCAGAATTAAAAAAAAAAAAAAAAAATGAACACAATTCTTAAGAATGTGTTGATCTCAGATGTTATCAGTACAGGAAGAAAAATAGGTTCCCAAAATAATGTAAGTAATTAAGTTTATGAGATAAATGCTCTTATAGAATAGCTACTTTATACTTTCATAAATTCAGCAAATATTTATTGAGAACCTGCTATGTGCCAGAGACTCTACAGTGCTGAAATACAGCAGCAAACAATATAGAAATCCTGCCCTTAAGGGGGTGCGTAGCAGAGAGGGAGACTGAGAATGAAAAAAGAAGGAATGGATCTACTTTGACAGATAGTGGTAAGTGCTATGGAGAAAGGGGGTGAGTAGGAGGGGATGTGATTTTAAACAGGGTGGTCACAGAAGACTTCACTGAGAAGGTGGCATTGAGCCAAGAAGAACGATGCAATTTACTCTGAGCATTTCCAGAGCCCACAGTCAACGTGGCTGGTGGTTGGGAAACAATAAAGCAAAGAGAAAGCAAGCTCAGGAGGACAGGTATTTGAGGCCTACTCTTGGTTGCTTATCTCAAGTCTAAAAGGAATTCCCTTATTTTTTTAAAAATGATGAATCACAGGTTTAAGTTTTCATATATGGTCACTCTGAGTCAGCATGGACTCCATGGCAATGGGTTTTTAATCTCTAACCTTTGTGGTGTACCCAGGACCCGGTGCTGTGAAAGGCCTTGCAGGCATCAGCCCGTTTCATCCTCCCAACAATACAACGGGGTGTCCTTAGGCCCCTTTTACAGATGCTGAAGATGAGGCTAAACAACTAGCCTGGGGTTGCACAGTTAGCAGGTAGAAGAGCACTGATTCAAAGTCAGGGCCACTACACCAGGTGAGTAAGAGGGTGTGCAGCCTTCCTCACCACTTCTGCATAAATCTTTTTATCTGGAGTGCCCTTCTTAAAAAATAAAGTTAACACTGTGTTCTTAACAGCTTCTAATATTCTTTTTCTCTTCCAGCCCAGGCATTACACGTACCCCAGCTGGGTCTTTTTGTTCCTGAACTGCTTTAGTTAAGATTGCTCAAACTTGGATTTCAAAGGAATATTTTCATTGCTCCATCTGTCACACCCCGTAATTGGGGCCAGCTGGATGTCAGGATGCATGTGGTTACCATTGCAATCCTGCTCTTCTTTTGTAAAGCCGCTGAGCTCCGCAGGGCAAGCCCTGGGGGCTCAAGAAGCCAAGTGAATCCCAGCAGGGCCAACGGGGGCCGGAGAGGCTCCAATCCAGTCAAACGCTATGCGCCAGGCCTCCCCTGTGAAGTGTACACTTACCTTCATGAGAAATACTTAGATTGCCAAGAGAGAAAACTGGTTTATGTGCTGCCTGACTGGCCCCAGGATTTGCTGCACATGCTATTAGCAAGAAACAAGATGCGCGTATTGAAGAATAACATGTTTTCCAAGTTTAAGAAGCTGAAAAGCCTGGATCTGCAACAGAATGAGATCTCCAAAATTGAGAGTGAGGCTTTCTTTGGTTTAAACAAACTTACCACCCTCTTACTGCAGCACAACCAGATCAAAGTTTTGACGGAGGAGGTATTCATTTACATGCCTCTCCTGAGCTACCTGCGCCTGTACGACAACCCTTGGCACTGTACTTGTGAGATAGAAACACTTATTTCAATGTTGCAGGTTCCAAAGAACCGGAATTTGGGGAACTATGCCAAATGTGAAAGCCCACACGAACTAAAAAATAAAAAACTGCGCCAGATAAAATCTAAACAGCTATGTAATGAAGAAGAACAGGAACAACCGGACCCAAAACCCCAAGTGTCAGGGAGACCTCCAGTCATCAAGCCTGAGGTGGACTCTACTCTTTGCCACAATTACGTCTTTCCCATACAAACTCTGGACTGCAAAAGAAAAGGTTTGTACTAAGTTTCTTACTTTCATTCTATGGACAATTAAAAAATGCTCTTTTGAGTCTTAAAACCGTCCCTATACCCCACCATGCCTTGGAATTTCTGGGGTCACTTCCACCAGAACTCTTCCCCCAGTGGCAATGGAATTTACTCCAAGCATTTCTGGAGTCCAGACTCCCATGGTTGGTGATGGGGAGGAGGCAGTAGAAGAGAGGTGGAAGTATGCTCAGGAGGGGCAACTTTTTGGCAGAGCTTCCAAGCAGTTCAGAACAGTTAATGGTTCAGTAATTGTCAACTTAAATAAGGGCAGCATGCACGTTGAGGGAACCACTGTTTCCTAACCAAACCAAATCTTTTGCCCATGCGATTTTGACTGCAGTAGAAAACAAACAGCTATGCCCTGCTCAAAAATGGCAGCTGACGTTGCAGCTTTGAATATGTGTCACTCTCCACTGTTCTGCCAATAATTCAATTTCTCACATCAGGCTCCTGAAACTTTTGGAATCCATGGAGGAGATAGGCACCCCAGTGGAGCAGTGTTTAAGCATTCGGCTGCTAACCAAAAGGTCAGCAGTTGAAATACATCAGCTGCTCTTTGGAAACACTGTGGGGCAGTTCTACTCTGTCCTATAGGGTCGCTGTTGGAATAGGCTCGATGGCAATGGGTTTGGGTGGGTTGCAAGAGATTGGATTATTGGCAAGACTGGGGAGAGTGACACATATTCAAAGCAGTGCACTTAGGCTGCCATCTTTGGGCCGGGGACCACTGTTTGTTTCCTAACCAAACCAAACCTGCTGCTGTCAAGTCAATTCAGACTCATAGCGACCCTATAGGACAGAGTAGAAGTGCCCCCAGAGAGTCCAAGGCTGTAATCGTTATGAAAGATGCCTTTGCATTATGGTGTTGGTAAAGAATATTGACTATACCATGGACTGCCAGAAGGATGAACAAATCTGTCTTGGAAGAAGTACAGCCAGAATGATCCTTAGAAGCAAGGATGGCGAGACTTCATCTCACTTCCTTTGGGCACGTTATCAGGAGGGACCAGACCCTGGAGAGGGACATCATGCTTGGTGAAGTAGAGGGTCAACAAAAAAGAGGAAAATCCTCAAGGAAATAGATCAACACAGTGGCTGTAACAATGGGCTCAAGCATAACAACAATTGTGAGAATGGGGCAGAACTGGGCAGTGTTTCATTCTGTAGTACATAGGGTCCCTATAAGTGGGAACCAGCTCAATGGCACCCAACAACAACAATCTCTATGAAAGCACACTGCCACATCTTTTTCTCACGGAACACTAGTGGGTTCAAATCACCGACCTTCTGGTTAGCTTAGCGCTTAGCCACTGTGCCACCAGGGCTCCTTGTTTGTTTCCTACCGGGGTCAAAATCCCACGGGAAAAAGATCTGGTTGCTGTGTAACACATATGCTGCCCTAGTTTACATCTGCAATTACTGTACAGTTCCCGAACCATTCAGAACTGTTCAAAGCCCTGCTGGGTCCTAGTCACATTTGCTCATCTCAAACCACAGCTATAAGGGATTCCTTTAATTTCTTAAATCTGGTGTAATTTAATTTAGGTAAACCAATGTGTATGAAATCAAATGCAAGTGTGTGTTGTTAGGTGCCATGGAGTCAGTTCTAACTCATAGCAACCCTACGTGCAACAGAACGAAACACTACCTGGTCCTGTGCCATCCTCACAATTGTTGGTATGCTTGACCTAATTGTTGCAACCACTGTCATTACATCTCATTGAGGGTCTTCCTCTTTTTCACTGACCCTCTACTTTACCAAGCATGATGTCCTTCTCCAAGGACTGGTCCCTCCTGATAACATGTCCAAAGTAAGTGAAACGAAGTCTCGCCGTCCTCACCTCTACGGAGCATTCTGGCTGTACTTCTTCCAAGACAGATACGTTCATTCTTTTGCTACTCCATGGTATATTCAATATTCTTCACCAACACCATAATTCAAAGGCATCAGTTCTTCTTCAGTCTCTTTATTCATAGTCCAGCTTTCGCATGCATATGAGGTGACTGAAAACACCATAGCTTGGGTAAGGCACACCTTAGTCCTCGAAGTGACATCTTTGCTTTTTAACAGTTTAAAGAGGTCTTTTTGCAGCAGATTTGCCCAGTGCAATACGTCCTTTGATTTCCTGACTGCTGCTTCCATGGGTATTGATTGTGGATCCAAGTGAAATGAAATCCTTGACAACTTCAACTTTTTTCCATTTATCACGATGTTGCTTATTGGTCCAGTCGTGAGGATTTTTGTTTTCTTTATGTTGAGGTATAATCCATACTGAAGGCTCTTGTCTTTGATTTTCATCAGTGTTTCAAGTCTTCTTCACTTTTCAGCAAGCAAGGTTATGTCATCTGCATATCACAGGTTGTTAATGAGTCTTGCCCCAATCCTGATGCCACATTCTTCTTCACATAGTCCAGCTTCTCAGATGATTTGCTCAGCATACAGATCCTGATGCACACCTTTCCTAATTTTAAACTACGCAGTATCCCCTTGTTCTGTTTGAACGACTGGCTCTTGGCCTGTACCTGGGTTCCACATGAGCACAATTAAGTGTTCTGGAATTCCCATTCTTCACAATGTTATCCATAATTTGTTATGATCCACATAGTCAAATGCCTTTCATAGTCAATAAAACACAGGTAGCATCTTTCTGGTATTCTCTACTTTTTGCCAAGATTTATCTGACATCAGTAATGATAGCCCTCATTCCACATCCTCTTCTGAATCTGGTTTGAATTTATGGCAGCTCTCTGTTGATGTACTGCAGCAACCGTTTTTGAAATATCTTCAGCAAAATTTTACTCACATGTAATACTAATGATATTGTTCTTTAATTTCCACATTCTGTTGAATCACCTTTCTTTGGAATCGGCACAAATATGGATCTCTTCCAGTCAGTTGGCTGGGTATCTGTCTTCCAAATTTCTTGGCATAGATGAGTAAGCGCTTCCAGTGTTGCATCCATTTGTTGAAACATCTCATTGGTATTCCATCAATGCCTTCAGTGCAGCTTAGACTTCTTCCTTCTTACCATTGGTTCCTGATCATATGCTACCCCTGAAATGGTTGAATGTCAACCAATTCCTTTTGGTACATTGACTGTGTGTATTCTTTCCCTCTCCTTTTGATGCTTCTTGTCATTTAATATTCTGCCCATAGAATCCTTCAATATTGCCACTCGAGGCAGAATATTTTCTTCTGAGAAGAGAAATGCTGAGTGTGTTCTTCCTTTTTGGTTTTCTAACTTCAAGTCTTTGCACATTTCATTATAGTACTTTACTTTGTCTTCTCGAGCCACCCTTTGAAATCTTCTGTTCAGCTTTTTTACTTCATCATTTCTTCCATTCGCTTTAGCTACTCTGGGTTCAAGAGCAAGTTTCAGAGTCTCTTCTAACATTCATTTTGGTCTTTCCCTGTCTTTTTAATGATCTTTTGCTTTCGTCATGTATGATGTCCTTGATGTCATCCCACAACTTGTCTGGTCTTCAGTCATTCGTGTTCAATGCATCAAATCTATTCTTGAGATGGTTTCTGAAATCAGGTTGGATATTCTCAAGGTCGTACTTTGGCTCTCGGGACTGTTTTAATTTTCTTCCCTTTACTTGAACTTGTGTATGAGCAACTGTTGGTCTTTTCCACAGTTGGCCCTGGCCTTGTTCTGACTGATGATATTGAGCTTCTCCATCATCTCTTTCCACAGATACTTCCGATTCGATTCCTGTGTATTCTATCTGGCAAGGTCCATATGTATAGTCACTGTTTATGTTGTTGATAAAAGGTATTTCCAATGAATAGGTCATTGGTCTTGCAAGAGGTTATTTACATTAACCTGACTTACTCCAATTAAAGTCAAAACATGACAGCAACTAACAACAGCACCCCAGTTAAATTCAAAACGTGGCGTGCTTCTGTGGGGACACAGTAACTTCAAGGAAATCACCTGCTGAACAGGACTTGTGAGAATACTCTAAGATAGAGGCCAAACAGGATGTAGCCATGGCACATCTGTCTTTCTTATAATTTCTTCCCAAGGATTTAATATATACCTGTAACTTCCTGTATCTTAATTGCCCCCAAATTATCCAAAATAAAACATAAAAATATTTAAAAGTTCAAATTTAAATTATTTAATACAAGAACTATGTGATTAAGAAAATCTTTCTAGAATATTACCTGCTTCCTGCAAATCATTACTGGCTTTCACATCCCACACAAATATGTGCTAGTGATGTGCAGGACTTGCACATGCAGGATAAATCCAGGATAATTCTCGAAATAAGGAAATAGATGGGAGATTTTCACAATGCTTTTGACATGTTAGTTGAAGACCAATGTTCTCAAAGGGTAGTCTGGGAACAGCTAATCTACCCTAGAATAACAAACTATATGACAGTGTCTATATATTTCATTTCTGGTAGGAATTTGTAATTTATTTGTAATATTAAACTAAAGCCAGGCATCATTTGGATTAGAGTCATATAAAGTGGTATCATCCCTTGCACTTATTTTGGGAGGTGTTGCTTTATTTCTTTGAGGACAAAAGAAAGGGAAAGCTAAGAGGATCTCTCAAGGAAACCATGAGCAGGAATTTGTTGACATTGAGAAATCAGGCAACCTGAGCCAAGAGTAAATTTGTTCGTTCATCAGCAAAGTCATGCTCAATCTTAACCTTAACTTTGATTCTGAAAGGTGGTACCTGGTTAGGTCACACACAGCTGTGTGGCATGGAGAGGTTTGCTTACTTCAATGCCCTGTGAACAGGGTATAGTTTGATGTATAGTAGAGCAGTTATAGAATCATAACCTAGGAAAAATGCTGTTCTAGGCTTCTCTGAATTTGAGAAAAAGTGCTCATTAACTGAGAACCTACTATGCTCCAGGTACTCCACCCACATGCTGTCCACAACTTCCAGGAAGGCAGTTCTACCACACAGGTGAGAAAAATCAGGCCCAGGGAGATTTAGCTACTTGGCTGAGGTCTCGCAGGTAAGCAGCAAAGCTGAAACTTGAACCCTGGTCTACCTAAGCCAGAACCTGTGAGCTCTTCATCTTGCTGTCCCACAGCATTATCCGATCATGTTCAAACAAGCAGCTACCTCAACAACTGAAGCATTAGAGAATTACAGAGTCAGTATGTGGTTTCTCTGTAGCCAGACAGGGTAGAATTTCCCTGACATTGTTTGGGTGACTACCTAGTGCTTCATACTGAAAGCATGTTTTACTAGAATTTCCTTTGTGATGCTTAGATTTAAAACTTTACATATGCTTAAAATTAATACAAAGCTACTACCTTAGACTTGGGTTATAAAAATTACTTGATAAGCTATTTTACTTCTCGCTAATGTTAATTTGCACTTGCTGCACCAAGGATCCAAGAGAAAAATAGGTATCATTAAATTCATTAATTATCTGAAAAAAAAAAACTATCTACACAAAAATGAAGACATCTACAGCTAAATTATACTGTAACCTAAAAAAGATAACATATTAGGATATATCTTTCTTTCTTACTGCCTTTTTTCACTCTGGGCCATCCTTTCCCCCAGGACTGAATGCTCCTCTTAGGCTCTGTACAAGTACACCCGGTACGTGATCTCATAGGAGCCACATACAGGGTTTCCGCATGGAAGCTGAGCCGTTTCCAGCTGACTTGGAATGAGTCACATGGTATCCATAGGGTGTTTAATGTGTGACAGTTTGACCACATAGACTTCAAAGATCTCTATTTCTTCCCTAAACATCTGACAACAAGAAAAAGAAATAATGACTTTATTCACTGGGACACAGACACTCTGCCAACAAAACTTAGTCTTTCAAAGGGAATCAGCGTGGGATTAGTTGAAAGGCATGTTCAGGCCATCTTGAGGTGAATGGATTTGCCAAAAACACATGTAAGTAAAAGTTTTTAAACAGCTTTTACCTTCACATTTACCAGAATAATTTACTCATTTTTAAGGGGTCATTTTATTTCTAAGATGAGGGCTGGGTAGAATTATGCAGGTAGATTGCTCCCAGCTGCTTCTGAAGTTAAGGGCACAATTTTACCCATGGCTTGAACAATAGTTAAGGATTTTTAAGTTGTAATAAACAGGATCATTTATGTCTTTCACCTACTATTACCAAGACTTTGGAACAGTCCTGAGGTGGCTGACAACCAGGATAGCCTACAAAATGGGAAATTATATAGAGAAAATTACCCAATTTCCTCCTCAAAATCAACAGTTTGGTTGGGGGAGCAAATGAGGTTTGTAGAGTAATAATCAAGTGAATTTCGTCATTTGTTTGTTGAGGGTTTACCAAGAATTTTGAATAGCAGTAAATATGGAGACCACATGATGCCTGGTTATGTGATGACCATATGATACCTGGTCTAGAAATGGCAACTGGCCAAATTTGACTTCTTGTCTGGGAAAATTCATATTATATTCTCTTGATCAAAGACAAATATACATTACCTCAATATTTGCAATTCTCATTCGAGTTCTAAGGTAAAAGTACTAAAGAACTGTTTTTATTCAATATAACACAGAAGATTTTTCCAACTCTTTCCAAGCCATACTTGTACAGGCTTTGGTTTGCATTTCCTGGGATTACTCGTAGATCCTATTTTTACTCAGGGCTGCTGCTGACAACCCTGAGGTTGGTTTGCAATCCATATTCCTTTTCCAGCATCCAGAAGTCTGCCACATTGCTTAAGTTGGGTTTCAGGGTGTTCTCATAAACTTTTTTTTCTACCCATTTATTTGTGGTTAACCCACTTTAGCTTGTCCTACAGTGGTTGCTTAGGAGTCCTACTGGCATCCATCCTCATGTCTGGCCCAGAGATGTGGGTTCAGCAAGCAAGTCCTGATAAATAGGCTGCTTTCTAGAACGTAGGAGGTGCTAACTCTGGTGATAAGGCCTACCTACAGCCCTTGAGGACTCTGCCATTTGGAGAATGAGGAGCCATCTGGAGGAGCAACATGACTGACATATTTTAACAGGATCACATGGGCTTAGGACACTAAAAAAAAACTCAAAAAAAAAGTTGTTATTTTTTTTTTAGTGTCCTAAGCCCATGTGATCCTGTTAAAATATGTCATGTCATAGGACACTGTTGGAATACAAATCCATCATAAATTGGAATCGTCCATCATAAGTACAAAATGATGGTGGTTGGGACCAGTGTGGTAGCAGTGAAGTAGAGAGAAGGGATAGGATACTGGATATTTTAAAATACGCCTCTATTCTGCATTGAAAGCCTCTGAAGAAGATGCCACAGCCTTTCTCAATAATTATTCTAATCCTAAGTGTGAAGAAATTATTTCTATCTGTCCTCAGACTTCAGTTGTCTCTATACCTTTCAGATACTGCTAACATCTCTATCCTCTTGTTTACTTGTAGAACCTATTGTTGCAGTATTTTAATAAATTCAAATCTTAAAATCTTTCTTCTTTAAATTTTTGGCAGACACAACCTAAGTCAAACTGAATATTATCAGAAGACAGAAAAAAGATCGCTTCAAATTTTCACAGCACTTCTATTAAAAGAGGCCTAACATTCCTGAGGAAACCCTGGTGGTGTAGTGGTTAAGTGCTATGACTGCCAGCCAAAAGGTCAGCAGTTCAAGTCCACCAGGCACTCCTTGGAAATTCTATGGGGCAATTCTACCCTGACCTATAGGGTCGCTATTCGTTGGAATCTACTTGACAGTGATGGGTTTGGTTTTGTTGGTTTAACATTCCTGAAAGGGGCCCTGGTGGCACAATGGTTAAGCATTCGGGTGCTAACAGAAAGGCTGGTGGTTCAGATCCACCCAGGAGCTCTGTGGGAGAAAGACCTTGTGATCTGCTTTCATAAAGATTACAGCCTAGAAAACACTACAGGGTGGTTCCGCTCTATCACATTGGGTCACTATGAGTCGGAATCGACTTGCTAGCACACAACGACAAAAATATTCCTGAACCATAAACCTCAAAAAAATTCAGTAAGCCCTTATTACTTACCATGTATTAGTTATTCATTGAAGACCCTGGGTGGTGCAAATGGTTAATGAACTCAGCCGCTAACCAAAAGGTTGAAAGTTCGAGGCTACCCAGAGGTGTCTCAGAAGAAAGACCTGATGATCTACTACTAAAATTCAGCCATTGAAAACCCTATGGAGCATGATTCTACTCTGACACGCACAGGGATAGTCATGAGTCAGAGTGAACAGCAACTGGTGGAGTTATCTATTGCCGTGTAACAAATTGTCCCAAAACTTAGTGGCCCAAAATCATACATATTTATTATCTCACAGTTGCTGTGGATCAAGAATCAGGTATGGCTTAGCTGAGCCTTGTTTTAGGGACTTTCACAAGGCTGCAGTCAAGGCGTTGATCAGGGCTCAGGGCTCAGGCCTCAGGTCTGTGGTCTCATTTGAAGGCTGAACTGGGAAAGGATCCTCTTCCAAGCTCACGTGGTTGGTGGTAATATTCAGTTCCTTGAGGATTGTTAGGCTGAGAGCCTTAGTTTCTTGCTGGCAGTTGGCGAAAGGCTACCAATCAAATCCTTGCCATTTCAATTCTCCAACATGGCAGCTTACTTTATCAAAGCCAGCAAGAAAGATTCTGCTAGGAGGATGAAAGTCACAGCTTCTTATAACTTAATCATGGAAGTGACATCCACCACAATTGCCATACGGTGCAGTGGTTAAGCCCTTGGCTACTAACCTAAAGGTCTGAGGTTCAAACCCACTAGCTGCTCCAAGGGAGAAAGATGTGGCAGTCTGCTTCGTTAAAGATTTACAGCCTTGGAAACCTTATGGGGGCAGTTCTACTCTGTCCTATAGGGTCGCTATGAGTCAGAATCAATTCAACAGCAATGGATTTGTTTTTTTTTTTAATAGGTTAGAAGCAAATCACTAAATTTAGCCCATACCCAAGGGGCTATCAATAAGTGAGGATGATTGGGTACCACTTTAGAAGCTGTCTCTCCCATATACCACTTATTTATTTACTCCACAGTGTTCAAGGCCTCCCTGGTGAACCTTCCATGATGTGTGTGTGTGTGGGTGGAGGGGAGGGGTGCACAGAAAATAGAAAAAGACCCAGTAAAATATATAATATGTCTGATAATGATAACTGCCATGGAGAAAAATAAAGCAGGCAACAGTATTATTGTTACTATTGTTACCCACTTGGAGGCAGAGATATGTCATTTTAAATATAGAGCTAGGAAGGTCTCAAGGCCTCCCCCCTATCTCCCCCACACTCACCCTACCTGTCAAGCTTGATAGGGTATTCTGGGGCAGATGGAAAAGCAAAAATGAAGCAGAAAGGTAATATGGAGAGGCAGCAGATCATAGTGGTTAGAAGTATAAATTCTGGGGATAGCATGGCTGGGTTTAAATCCAGCTGTGTGGCCATGAGTAAGTTAACTAACCTCTCTATGTCTTACTTTCCTCATCTGTAAAATGAGGGATAATAATGGTTCTTAACTCATAGGATTCTTGTCACTTAATATTTGTTAGCACATCTAGAACAGTCCCTGCACATAGATACTAAGGTACCATGATCCCATGAAGAAGGAAAAGCAGATTTAACGGTATTAAAAGATAATTAAGGAACTGACAATGCCATTCCATTAAAGACCATGAATTTTGAGGTGCTTAAAGAAATAAGCCTAGTCTTTATGATTATAAATATACTATGGATTAAGAAATCATAAATATTGATTTCTTAATCATAAATATCAGAATTTTAATATTTAGAATAAATTATTAGAAATTAAATTATTCTGTACTAAAGGGACATTATGGATAAATGGACACTACCTTTCATAAATTTATTTTATTGTAGCCAGTTTAAAGAGCTTCTAGTTCTTCAGAAAGCCTTTGAGTCATGCTATTTCTCAGTATCAGTTAATCTGGGCATTTTATTGTTATTTATGGTTTTCCTTCTTAGGGACAGATTTACTTCTCTTCATGGGCTTTATTTGCTCTACTTAAAACTGAATAAAATATCTTCAGAACATTTTGCTAATGATTGTGAGAAAGGGATATATTATACTAAAATATAAACACACTTCACATTATCTAAAAGCATGATTTAAAGAAGCACAACAGTAAAAGATTTGTTGTTGTTAGCTACCATTGAGTGGGTGAACCTTGATTTCCCATTAACCTGTGTAAAATAACGTGGACTCCTCTTCCAGGGGTGTTTCCTATATTAGTAGTAGTAGTAGTCGTACTACTATTGTTATTGCTACTCAGGAGTCTGTACCCAGGAAGAGTCAGGGTGTGATGGAGTATAAACTAAATCACAAGGATTCAGAGCGTAACTGGGTGACGTGGAAAGAGGGGCAGCAAGTGAGGACTACTCTTTCTTTGACTTTAGCACCCGGGGAAAAGAGAAATATGATAATCACATAGGGGTCATCAGGGTCAAGAACTTTTGTTTTTAGAGTGGAGATTTATTGTCATTAGCTGCTGTCAAGTTGATTTCGACTCAGCAACCCCATGTGACAGAGTAGAACTACCCCAGAAATATCCTAGGCTGTAGTCTTTATGGAAGCAGATAGCCAGGTCTTTCTCCTGCAGAGCTTAGTGGATTTGAACCGCCAACCTTTCAGTTAGCAGCTGAGCACTTAACCTTTTGCACCACCAGGTAACTGAGCTTAATTGTGGGCTGATAAAAGGAGTCTAAGGAGAGGGATGAAATGAAGATGCAACAAAATCTGTTCGCACAGAGTTGATTCTGACTCATACCAACGTTATAAGAATAGAACAGAACAGCCCCGTAGGGTTTCCAAGGCTATAATCTTTACAGAAGCAGATTGCCACATCTTTCTCCCGAGGAGCAGCTGGTGGGTTCCAACCACCAACCTTTTGGTTAGCAGCTGAGCGCTTAACCCCTTCATCACCAGGGGCTCTTTTAGATGCAACAAAGAGGCAATAATTGACAGACAAAACTCCTTTAGGACTGGTAAGGGAATGGAAGGGGGCACATATACAGCAGCTGGATTTATTTGTTTTGTTTTGGCTTTACAAAAAAAAAAAGCTTTCCAGGTGATTCTAATGGGTAGCCAGGATTGAGCCCACCTCCTTGCCTGATGACTCAGAGTCAAAGAAGCTGCACTACTACCGGTCCTTCCCTTGACCGTTTGCTGCTATCTCTGTGAAGTTTCTGATCAGCTCAGAAAAGGGTGATATCCCCTCCTCTAAGCCTGACACAAGGAGCTCTGATGGAGTGGTGGTTAAGCACTCAGCTGCTAAATGAAAGGTCAAATCCGCCAGCCACTCCATAGGAGAAAGATGTGGCAGTACGCTTCCATAAAGATTACAGCTTTAGAAACCCTATATAGGGCAGTTCTGCTCCGTCCTATAGGGTCACTATGAGTCAGAATTGACTTACTGGTAATGGGTTTGGTTTTTTTTGTAGGGCTGACACACTTAGTTCACTGGGCTCTGATGGAATTAGCGAATCCAAAAATCAGCCAATGAAAATACTGCAGTCACAATGGACCAATCTGCAACCAATAATGGGGATGGTGCAGGACTGCACAGCATTTAGTTCCCTTGTGCATGGGGTTACCATGAGTTGGGGATTAACTTAATAATAGCTAAGAATAACAACCTTACTCATGCTAAATGTGTTATTTGGCTTTAGTATCCCTTTCCCCTTTATCTTTAAGAGCTGACTCTTCAACCACATGGCTATAACAGTGTGGAGAAAATGATGAGGGGATAGCATGATAACCTAGATGTTATTATTTTTTCCAGAATTGAAGAAAGTTCCAAAAAACATCCCACCAGATATTGTTAAACTTGACTTATCATACAATAAAATCCACCAACTTCGACCCAAGGAGTTTGAAGATGTTCATGAGCTAAAGAAATTAAATCTCAGCAGCAATGGCATTGAGTTCATAGATCCTGGTAAGTTCCACTGAATAGGCCCTTACTGATGACAGGTATTCTCTGATTTTACTTATGGCACCAAATACAATAAATACAACTTAGTTTTTTAAATAAAAAACAAAGTAAATAATAAAAAAGCATGTATTTAAATTAAACATGAAGTTTTACCCCACAGGACTGTCAGTTTGTTGTACTGTGGTGGATTGTGTGTTGATCTGATTCTGGAAGCTATGCCACCAGTATTTCAAATACCAGCAGGGTCACTCATGGTGGACAGGTTTCAGCAGAGCTTCTAGACTAAGATAGACTTAGGAAGAAGGATCTGGTGGTCTACTTCTGAAAAAACTGGCCAATGAAAACCTTATGAATAGCAGCAGAACATTGTCTGATACAGTGCTGGAAGATGAGGCCCTCAGGTTGGAAGGCACTCAAAATATGACTGGGGAAGAACTGCCTTCTCAAAGTGGAGTTGACCTCAATGACATGGATGCAGTAGAGCTTTCATGACCTTCATTTGTTGATGTGGCACAACTAAAATGAGAAGAAACAGCTGCAAACATCCAGCAATAATCAGAAAGTGAAATGTACAAAGTATGAACTTAGGAAAATAGGAAGTAATCAAAAATGGAGTATATAAAGATCAACATCCTAGGCATTAGCGAGCTGAAATGGATTGTTATTGGCCATTCTGAATCAGATAATCATATGGTCTACTATGTCAGGAATGACAAATTGAAGAGAAATGGTATCAAATTCATTGTCAAAAAGTACTTTCAAGATCTATCCTGAAGTACAGTGCTGTAAGTGATACGATAATATTCATACTCCTACAAGAAAGACCAGTTAATACACTAGTACTCAAATTTACCCACCATTAATGCCAAAATGAGGACATTGAAGATTTTTACAAACTTTTGCAGTCTGAAATTGATCAAACATGCAATCAAGATGCATTGATAAATTACTGGTAATTGGAATGCAAAAGTTGGAAACAAAGAAGAAAGATCAGTAGTTGAAGACTATGGCCTTGGTGATAGAAACAATGCCAGAGATCGCATGATAGAATTTTGTAAGACTAATGACTTATTCATTGCAAATACTTTTCATCAGCATAAATGGCAGCTATACACGTGAACCTTACCAGATGGAAAACACAGGAATCAAATCAACTACATCTGTGGAAAGAGACAATGGAAAAGCTCTATATCATCAGTCAGAACAAGGCCAGGAGCAGGCTGTGGAACAGACCAGCAATCGCTCATAAGCAAGTTGAAGTTGAAGAAAATTAAAACAAGTCCATGACAGCCAAAATACCGCCTTGAGTATATTCCACCTAAATTTGGACACCATCTCAAGAATAGATTTGACTCAATGAACACTAATGACTGCAGACCAGTTGTGGGGTGACATCAAGGACATCATACATGTAGAAAGCAAGAGGTCATTGAAAAGATAGGAAAGAAAGGAAAGGCCAGAATGGATGTCAGAAGAGACTCTGAAAGTTGCTCTTGGATGTAGATTTGCTAAAGTGAATGGAAGAAATGATGAAGTAAAAGAGCTGAACAGAAGATTTCAGAGGGTGGCTCAAGAAGATAAAGTATTATAATGAAAAGTGCAAAGACCTAGAGTTAGAAAACCAAAAGGGAAGAACAGGCTTGGTGTTTCTCAAGCTGAAAGAATTGAAGAAAAAATTCAAGCCTTGACTTGCAATTTTGAAGGATTCTGTGGGTTTATGGGCAAAATATTGAACAATGCAAGAAGCATCAAAAGAATATAGAAGGAATACACAGAGTCACTGTACCAAGAAGTATCGGTCAATGTTCAACCATTTCAGGAGGTAACATATGATCAAGAACTGATGGTATGAAAGAAGAAGTCCAAGCTGCACTGAAGGTATTGGTAAAAAACATGGCTCCAGGATATGACGGAATACCAATTGAGACATTTCAACAAATGGATGCAGCACTGGAGGTGCTCACTTGTCTATGCCAAAAAATTTGGGAAACCGTTTCCTGACCAATTGACTGGAAGACATTCATATTTGTACCCATTCCAAAGAAAGGCAATCCAAAAGAATGAGGAAATTATCAAACAATATCATTAATATCACACTCAAGTAAAATTTTGCTGAAGATATTTCAAAAAAGGTTGCTGCAGTACATCAACATGGAGCTGCCAGAAATTCAAGCCTGATTCAGAAGAGGACATGGAACAAGGGCTATCATTGCTGATGTCAGATAGATCTTGGCTGAGAGCAGAATACCAGAAAGATGTTTACCTATATTTTACTGGCTATGCAAAGGCATTCGACTGTGTGGATCACAGCAAATTATGGATAACATTGTGAAGAATGGGAATTCCAGAACACTTAATTCTGTTCATGTGGAACCTGTACATAGACCAAGAGGCAGTTGTTCAAACAGAACAAGTGGATACTGAGTGGTTTAAAGTCAGGAAAGGTGTGCTTCGGGGTTGTATCCTTTCACCATTCTTATTCAATCTGTATGCTGAGCAAACAATCTGAGAAACTGGCCTATATGAAGAAGAATGGGGTATCAGGATTGGAGGAAGACTCATTAACAACCTACGATATGCAAATGACACAACCTTACTTTTTGAATGGGAAGAGGACTTGGAGCATGTACTAATGAAGATCAAAGACCACAGCCTTGAGTACGGATTACAGCTCAACTTAAAAAAAAAAAAATTTTTTTTTCTTTTTTTATAAAAAAAAAATCTTCACAACTGGACCAGTAAGCAACATTATGATAAACAGAGAAAATATTGAAGTTGTCAAGGGTTTAATTTTACTTGGATCCAAAATCAATGCTCATGGAAGCAGTAGTCAAAAAATCAAAGAATGTATTGCATTGGGCAAGTCTGCTGCAAAAGTCTTCTTTCAAGTGTTGAAAAGCAAAGATGTTACTTTAAGAATTAACCTTAATCCTCATGTCTGACCCAAACCATGATATTTTCCATCAATTCATGCATGTGAAAGCTGGACTATGAATAAGGAAGACCAAAGAAGAATTGATGCCTTTGAATTATAGTGTTGGCAAAGAATATTGAATATACCATGGACTTCCAGATGAAGGAATAAGCCTGTCTTCAAAGAAGTACAGCCAGAGTGCTCCTTAGAACCAAGGATGGCTAGACTTTGTCTCAAGTACTTTGCATATGTTATTAGGAAGGATCAGTTCCTGGAGAAGGACATTATGCTTAGTAAAGTGAAGGGTGGACGAAAAAGAGGAAGACCCTCAATAAGATGGATTGACACAGTGGCTGCAACAATGGACTCCAACATAGCAACGATTGTGAGGATGACATAGGACCGGGCAGTGTTTCTTTCTGTTGTACACAGGGTTGCTACAAGTCAGAACTGACTTGACAGCACCTAACAACAACAACAAATGGAATCTAAATTAGAACCTTTTTGTCTCTCAGAGAAATATTTGCCAGGATGTTGTTTTATAAAGTATATAACCCCATATATTACAATTGGCCCAAATAGTTAAAGTGTTTTTTAGAATAGACGAAGAGAATAAAGATATGTGACTAGTGGTCAGTAATACTCTAAGAATTTAGTAATTTTTGGAGACAAATTCAGATTCATCATTTTCTTCATCATTCACCAGGCCCCAATTTGCTTAAAATAAGCTTGGTACAATTTAACAAGCTCATAAATTATGACAAAAAGTGCTCAAAGCAGAACCAGTCATGTCTTACTTAATCCCAGCTCAAGATCAAGCCTCTTTTCCATCTTCCAAGTCCCTTCTCCACTTGCCAATCTGAGCCCCTGGCAGAGACGAGCTTGGTAAATTAAGTAAAAACACTAGATTTGGAAAGCACTGAGAATTACTGCAATATTGATCTGATTTTTTAGTATATACAGCATTTGTGTTTTTCCAATGCTATTTCAATTTGAGAAATCCAGTCTATAAAAATGATTATTAATACTATTAATAATTCCATGTTAATGTCATAAATGTTTTAAATAACTCGTTTCTTCTGATTTTCTTATTGGCAATTTAATAACCATTAATATAACATTAGGTGCTCTGGTGGTGCAGCAGTTAAAGCGACTGGCTGCTAACCAAAATGTCAGATGTTCGAAACCGCTAGCGGCTCTGTAGGAGAAAGATGTGGCTGTCTTCTGCAGAGATTTTCAGCCTTGGAAACCCTATGGGGTTGCTATGAGTAGGAATCCACTCAAGGGCAGTGGGTTTGGTTAAATATAACATTAGGATTCTAACATTATAGAAGTGAAAATTGAGAATGAAAGTTCTGGAGCAACAAAGGTATATTTTAGTATTAATAACATCTTTTTAAAATATTAGGAAATCATGATTTTACAAATTTTCCCAGGGGACAATATGATACACTTATACGTTAGCCTGGACAGATAGTGTGAACTTGGGGGTATCTTTCAATTGTGAAGTCAGAAGCAATGTTTCCTTCACAGTAAAAAAGACTATACTACAGAGACACTCTTCTCCCAAATGAAATGACAATCATATTAGTATGCAGGTCCACCACTGGTAGACAACCTCCGCAAATCCGGGTCAGGATGAAGAATGGGGAGGTAGAGAGGGAGACTCTTTCTGTTCCCCCAGACCCAAAGAACTGCAGGAAATCTATGCTATGCCTCAGGTCCCAGACACTGTATTCCAAAACTGTAGTTTACTCTCAAAGTATTAGTACAAACAGGTTTTATGGCTACCTCTAAAAGAGACTAACATGCTAGTTATCATATGGCCAAAGTTAAAATGAATTTATTACAGTAGTGAATAGTAGTGCAACAGTGTTTTCATTATAATAGAACTATAGTACATAAAGAAAACTATAGAAAAATGAGAGAAGACAATGCAGAGAGATTAAATAATAGAGTAAAATGGATTCGATTACTTCTCTATGAGTCGGGATTGACTTGACGGCACTGGGTTTACATTTTTGGGGTTTTTTTTGGTGATGTTTTCCATCATCGGCTATGGATTTTCCATAGTTGCTAAGATTCCTCCATGATTTTCTACCCTTGGGATCTTCTGAAGATGTTTTAATCTGGTACCAATTATGTTTTTCTTGCTGACACCCAATGTGTTCTCTGTTATCAGCTCATCCATTCCAACTCATAGTGACCCTGTAGGACAGAACTGCCCCACAAGGTTTCCAAGGTTGTAAATCTTTACAGAAGCAGACTGCCACATCTTTCTACCACAAAGCAGCCAGTGGGTTTGAGCTGCCGACCTTTCGGTTAACAGCTGAGCACTTAACCACTGTACCACCAGGGCTCCTCCTGTTTTCAGCAGCAGTACTTTTTTTAAATCTTTGTTCAGTTCAGTCCTAAAACCTGTTGCCCATGGCTGTCGTGTTGATTCTGATTAATAGCGACTGTATAGGGCAGAGTAGAACTGCCCCATGAGGTTTCCAAGGCTGTAATTTTTACGGAAGCAAACTGTCACATCTTTCTTCTGAGTAGCAGCTGGTGAGTTCGAATTGCCCACTTCCGGTTCACAGCTGAGCGCTTAGCCACTGCACCACTAGGGCTCCAGTTCTGTCCCAGGAAAGTATTTTATAGCATCAGCAAATATGCACTGAGCGCCTACCAAATGCCAAGCAATTTGCTCGGTGCCGTCTTCTGGAGCAAAAAACATCTCAGCACTTACATAAGGTAAAACGACCTAAAGGAGTTTTAAAATAAAAGACCTTCTACCTTTCAGGGCCTTTGAGATGAAACACTGCCAAAGTAGGCTTGCTTTAACAATTTATGTTGGTAGTTATACAAATGCAACGAGATTGCTAGTCTTTAAAAGGCACGGATAACAATCAAGTAACATGCCAGGCATTATTGCAGAAAGGGAAAGATGACACCAGATGAAAGCTAGCTTTCCCAAATGCTAGAATACATACGGTTTAAGTAACAACTATGACACGTTCAAAATAAAATTCAGGAATGTTTACACATGCTTCCAGTTTGAAGGGCTGACTTGTTTTAACTAAGTTTGTGAGATCATTGACTAAGAGAGTTTTAGCAAATAGAAAAAAAAGTAACATATTCAGAACTATCACCACAAGGGCTGGCCTTTTGTCACTACCCCCCAGCTCTCACACCATTGTTTTGCACCAAAAAAAACTTCAAATACTGTTTTTAGTGAGAATTATCAGTTTTATCCAAGAAAAAATTATAAGAGAATTGTTAATGGTATTCATATGAGAACACATTTTCCAAACTCAACATAAGGGCACTGTATGCTCTAACCAGAGTATTTTTAAATAGTAATGAGAAAATTGTTTGAAATAGAAACCAAATATTTGAAATGAGGATTGACCCATAAATTCTGGAGTGTCTGGTTGGTCCACATCAATTGTAATGGGGATAATCTAAGCTTAGATTTCTCTGCTCTTGGAGGAGAAGGGGCTTTTTGTTTTGTTTTATGTGTGTGAATATTTGTTTTAATCATCCACCCTTCAGCAGAATTAAATACATATGGTTTCAAAGTTGATAGATACCACAGCTTGTTGAAACATGTCCAGGTATTTTCAAAACATTGGTATAATTGTTTTCAGACTCTATGGGAATATAATCTCCGACCCTACCCCTAAAATGAGAAATGCTGTTTTCTAGGCACTTTCAGAGTTTACTAATATCCCAGGGAGCTGTCAAATCTTCACCAGACACATTTTTCACTTTTCTTATGCACTTATGTCTTATATCTGAAATATTTTCCTAATTCTTGCAGCATTCTTCCAGTGAGTATAAAAAATGCAGATGAACCCAAAATACATTTTTTAAAAAACCTAACTTAAAACTGATTTTTCAAATAGAATAACTGAATTCTAGTCAATCTAATGAAGGGAAAAGCTTTGTTTGAGTAGAAATATATTTCAGAGTTTTGCATTTAAACGTATATACACCATATGGTTGCATTTTACTTACTCATTGGTTTAATAAATATTTTCTGTTTATAGCTGCTTTTTCAGGGCTCACACATTTAGAAGAGTTAGACTTATCAAACAACAGTTTGCAAAACTTTGATTACGGAGTATTAGAAGACTTGTATTTTTTGAAACTCTTGTGGCTCAGAGATAACCCCTGGAGATGTGACTACAACATCCACTACCTCTACTACTGGTTAAAGCACCATTACAACGTCCACTATAACGGCCTGGAGTGCAAAATGCCTGAAGAATACAAAGGCTGGTTTGTGGGAAAATACGTTCGGAGTTACTATGAAGAATGCCCCAAAGACAAGTTACCAGCATACCCTGAAACATTCGACCAGGATACCGAAGACGACGAGTGGGAAAAAATACATACGGATCACACAGCAAAGAAACAAAGTGTAAGAATCACTATTGTGGGATGACTTCAAAAATTGTTATAGTTTTAACTAGTTTTGTATTTGCTATGCTAGTGTCAGAAAATCTTGTTTACATTTTGATGACTGTGTTGCCTATTTATGCAAGGTCATCCAGCTAAAGGAGGGTTTCTTGAATTATTATTATTGTGACGATTATAGTAATCAAGGGAATAGTCTCATCCTGCTTGCCTGTCTGCTTGTGGAGCAGCCTCCGGTGACACACTGGTTACCTGCAGGAGTTGGGTCCTAATGATGACATTAGTATTTCATAATGTCCTGTATAAATGTTTTTACTGTGTTTTGAAAATAATAATAATAAAAAAAATTGGTTCATTTTTACATGCCTTTGGATGGCTGTTTGTACATACCTAAAGATGATCAAAATGAAGATAAAAACACTTAGTCATAATGAAATGTTATCCTCCCCCTTTATTTTTCCAGTAAGTCAATGTATGTATTGAATCTATTTCCATTTCGGCTTCCTGTGCATCCCAAAATGAGATCCCCAAAATTCTCAACCACTTTTAGCTGATCCTTGCAAAATACTGTCAGCTAGACCTGAAAAAGAATTTGTCTCAAGCAACAAGTGAAGAATATGAGAATTATACTGGTGCCCGGTCAGAAGATGGGACTCTGAGAAGCAGTTGTAGATGGTGTCAGTAAGGAGCCCTAAAGAAGTATCAATGCCAGTGACGTGGAAACAGCATTAAGTTTTGAGCAAGGCTCGCACTCGGAAGCCACCTCTCAGTGGGAGAAGGGCCTGAGTCTCCCTGATAAGCTTAATATGTCAAGGAGCATAAAATAAAGGGTGAAGTTAGGATTCAGGGTCAGGATTTGGGATGAAGCAGAAACAAACAGGAAGCAATATCAGAGGCAACTAACTGAGGGAGTGGACGGCACCCAAGAGAATCCCATAATTTGCGTTTGCAGGTTAAATTCTCTCACCTGGAGAAACAGATCATCAAGAAAAAAAGGATATATTTGGAGACCTTAAATTATTGACCCCCACCAGTTTGCATTTAAATAGTCAATTATACTCTCTATAGAGAGACAAAGTAAAAAGATATATCTATTCCCAGGAGATACCATTTTTTCCTTTTCTTTTCACAGTGAGTTGGATACGTTTTTACTTCTCATATCAAGGTACTCCTACAATGCTTAGCAACTGCCCTTATTTGATACTTGCATAAATTCCCTAAGCATAGAAGATGGTACACCACAAATATTTTATTTCTAATTTTTACAAGATCTCTCTGAGGTAGGGGATGTTATCTGCCTTTTAAAGATGAAGAAGCCAAAGCTTAGTGTTTAGATAGCTTGGACAAAGCCATAGTTGCTAGGTGGTGACAGGTGGCAAGGCCAGGTTTCGAGTCAGCCTAAGCCTTTTCTGCCATCCAGGGCTGCAGAATGTTCTGAAAGTTACCCTTGGCTCATGGCTACCCGGCATCAGAACTTCCAGAACCAGATCCAAAAAGAGAAGCAGGTCCCAGGAAGATTAAGCCTTTCTTTCCAGGGACACTCATGAGAGATTTGGCAGGAATCTTAGGTTTAAGACATTTAAATCTGCGTAAGTCTGCACAGGGAACCAGGAGACAAAGGGGAAGAAAACAGGAAGGACTGCCAGAGCTAGTGGTTCAGGAAATGGCTGGTACTGTGAGGTTCTAACCACTCAGCAAGGAGCCCTGGTGGTGCAGTGGTTAAGCGCTTGGCTGCTAACCAAAAGGTCAGTGGTTTGAACCTACTGGCCACTCTGAGAGAGGGAAGATGTGGCAGTCTACTTCTGCAAAGATTTACAGACTTGGAAACCCTATGGGGCAGTTCTACTCTGTCTTAGAGGGTTGCTATGAGTCAGAATCAATGGCAACAACAACAGAGTTTAACCACTCAGTCCACTTTACCAGTGGTTTGGCCCCCTCCTTTGGGTCAGCAGTGGAGCCTTAGAGGTATTCATCCTGTATGACTCAAAAACATGACCGTCCCCACATTATTCACTATGAGGCTTCACAGGCAGATATTGAGTTTGAAGTGTTACCAGAGAGATGTAACAAATTCATTTACTACTGTTCATAAGCTCCTAGAGTGGAATATCAAGGACATGGGAAGCCAAGATTTGATGGTAGAGAAAGTTCGGTGGGACATCAGCAGGGGACCAGAAGCATGCAGTGGGGCATGAGGGCCCTGGAAAGACATGAGATTTTATCTTATTCATAGAAAGGGCCATATTACAATCTGGTTTACTTTTTAGAGGTTAGTTAGGGATTTTACTAGTTGGTTTTTATATTCAGTATCACCTCCAACGATCTATTTGGAAATAAAGTTCTGAAACACAATGCAATAAAAATTGATCCAGACCATTGAAAATTCAGTCAGTTGGAGTTGCTAATATCTCTCAGGGCCAGAATTGAAGTATATTCTTTGAAAACGTAAGCTTTGCCCCTTCTGTGAATCAGAGTTCGTATTTTTTCAGGGAAGTATAATTGATAAATGACTGAATAAGCAATTAGGCAAATCTCTCTTCTACAAAGTTCTTGATAGTTACTTCAATAACTTGCCTTTGGATCTTCTTTCTGTTCAGTAGATGAAGTTGAGGAGATTAAAAAAAAAATAAGTATGTATTATGGCAATTCTGAGATATATTTGAACATATATGTTCAATATCACTTGATTGTTTGGAGAAGATTTTTAAGTTTCCTGCTGGTTCTAAGATTCTCTGATTTTTCTGAAGTAAACAAGATTTACTGCAAAATGAGACCTCCTGAGGCCTAAGCCTGAGTCAGCTCTGACCTAATGCCTGCTTATTTGGGAAAAATATTTAACCTGGAGTAGCTTAGCTTTTTCATCTCCTAACTCTTCCCTCCTCTGGAGCTTATGCTCTGGATAAATTCGTGTCTGTTTCTGAAAAATCAGAACCAGTCTTCTGCTGTGGCTAAGAGATGAGAGAGGAATTCACTCCAGTGAATCTACTTGTCTACCTTCTCTGGGCCCTGGAGGCTCCTTTCCACAGGAGGTGGGGGTGTTGGTGGATTAGGGGGTGGTGGGTATAATTTGCAACTAACAAATCAGAGTCCGTGCTAATATTACTCCTGATATAACTAGTAATGTTAAAATGAATGCAGTGACCTACCAAATTGCAATCACTGGCAAACTGTTTCATAAATCCTGTTCAGAAAAATTTCAGTATTCGGAATCATGGTAACATAACAATACAACCCTAGGGGTATTCAGAAGTCAAAGCTTCTTCTAATCTTGCCAATCATTGAGTGGGTGGAGAAAAATTGCAAAAGGCTGAGCAGGGCTTCTTGTCCCCAGGGTGTCTGTTTTACTCAGGCCAAACAATGCAACTACTGGCCTTGAAAATCGCCCTGTGTACTCTTGCCAAATGTTTGGTAAAGTGTTTTCGTATATACTCTGCACGCTTAGCTATCACAATATTATAAGAATCATTTCCCTTCCCTGCTCACAACTGCCTTCTAAATATTTTAAGATAACATTTAAATTCTCTTCTAAAGTTTTTATAGACACGAAGATCACAAGTACAACTGCTGTGGCCTTTCAGACAACGCAAAAGATCGGCCAATATTTATCTTCAATCTAACAATCAGCCAAACTTCTTGTCACAAATGTGTATGATTCTAGACACACCAATAGATGAACTGACCTTAGCTGGCAGGAAGAGAAACTGGAAAAGCCAAAAACATCTGTGACGTTGGCTTTTACCTTTGATACAACTAAGGTTGCTGGCATTAAAAAAAAGTAGTTTTATTAAACAAGTCTTTGACAAATTAAAAAATAGTATATTACACAGACATTACACTTACTTCCTTCAAAAATAAAGGTCTACTCAGGCTTGCATGCCTAATTGTTTCCATGATAAAGAGATTTGTACTGAGAATTTCACTGCCAGATAAACATGAAATATTTTTTAAATAGACAACAAAACATCAAAAAGTTTAAAGCAAGAAAATATTTTTAGGCTACCTTAAACCTCAGATAACAATATAAACATATAAACTACTAAAACATATACAAAAAAAATTTTTTTTTGTATAAACTACCTAATAATATATATATATATATATACACTAAACCAAAAAAAAAAAAAAAAACCTGTTGCCATCAAGTCGATTCTGACTCACGGCAACCTTACAGGGCAGAGTAGAACTGCCCCATAGGATTTCCAAGGAGTGGCTGGTGGGTTTCAACTGCCGACAACCTTTCGGGTGGCAGCCAACGTCTTATCCACTGTGCCACCAGGGCTCCATATATATATGATATATATCAGATATATCATCATTTTCTGAGGTAACGAACATATAGTCAATTTGCCGATCGAATGGTAGAGAATTTAACTTAGGCATTTTCATTATCTGACTTTATACTCTTTACAAGAGCCCTGGTGCTGCAGTGGTTAAGCACTGGGCTGATAACCAAAAGATTGGCTGTTTGAATTCACAAGCCGCTCTACAGGAGAAAGATTTGGCTGTCTGCTTCTGTAAAGATTTACAGCCTTGGAAACCCTATGGGGCAGTTCTACCTGCCCTATAGGGTCACTGTGAGTCAGAATTGACTTGATGGCAGTGGGTTTGGTTTTTGGTTTTCATACTCTCTACAAAAGTTACAGCCTCGTTTTCCCATTTCTTCTCCATTCCAAATTTTCCAGCAGGCTCTGTGGCTAAATTTCACGTGGAAGCAGGTTAAAAAAAAAAAAATCTAGGGAAGGTTAATAGTATTTTATCCAGATTCCTCTCATTTTCCTTATCTCTACCTCTTCTAATCCCCAGAATTCTATCCCATTCTTCCTGTTTTAAATTGTTAGGCACATTGCTGTTTAATGACTCTTTTTTCAGTTTCCATGAAAACAAAAAGTGGCTGTTACAGGCATCACCTAAACTTCACCTCCAAGGTAGGTTTGGACCTTGGCAGAATCATATACAAGACCAAACCCAAAGGATTTCAACAGCTATTTTCTGCTTCCTTGCCCCATGGGTTCCATAACAGAATCAGAGCTTCTGTTACAGGTTCCTATATCTCTAAATATAATAATAGTAATAATAACTCCAAGGTATCAGTAAGAGCTGACCATATTATAAGCTCTTTAAATGGTTTTAATTGACATTCACAAGGCCTAAGACTGTAACTGAAGTCTCCTTTTTACTTACACTTTTCTTTGGATTTGTTTAATGACAGCACAGGAAAGTGAAATAAATAGTTGTAATGGAATATACTTACTGACAGATTTCAAAGTTTTGGGTTTGAGAAGGCAACCACGAAAATTCAAACGCAGCACATTTAGACGCCACCTTTGTAAAGTAGACGTTATATATTTATCAATAGCCATACTTTTCATTGTGGAAAAATCAATCTAGAAAGGATAAACAAAAAACATTAAGAAACAAAAAAGATCAGGTACTAATTAAAAATATTTTAAGGTAACGAGTACTAAAATCTCATCAGTTCCAACAGAAAGGAGTTTGAAATATTAAAGAGTGCTCTGTTTAGTAGAGTATGCAAATTCCATAAGTAAAACAAAGAATATGTATATACATGTACATATATTCCTGATTGGAGTGGCTAATAGAAATATAGTATGTTATGACAAAAATGAGTAAGTGTAAAATGGCTTATTAACATATGAGATAATGTCCAGCCTCTCCTGTGAGTTGAGATATACAAATTAAAGTAACCATGAGATATTACACATCAAAAAGTTTGATTAGAAAGAACTGGGAAGAGTTTGGAGCAAAAAACGTAACTTCATACATTTTTGTGATTATAAATCAATCTAACCTTTAATCTAACAAGTCTACTTCTAGGAATTTATCCTGCAGAAATAATTATACATGGGTACAGAAAGCTGAAGAACAAGATATTCTCTACAGCATTATAATACAAAAGATTAGATTCAACCTAAATGTCCTTCAGTAGGGGACTGATTAAATAAATTGAGAGAATTCCATACCATGGAACACCAAACAGAAGCTGAGTTCAGGGCAGAAAACACAACTAGTAAAAGAAACCTAAATTTATAAGATTCAAGTGCAATACTCTTTAGCTGACTGATTCAGTTCTAGGGCAAAGTTCACAATATCAAGATAACTTAGTGAACTCAAATCTTTTATGAAAATCATTCCTCAGTGCCAAGCTTTTTATAATAGTTAGATCTCAGAATTCAAGGTTATATTATTTTAAAGAAACCTTGAAAACAGATATTCTATGCTGTCAGAAAAGCAAATGACAAACCTGGTATATAGTATAATACTAAATATAGAAATATTTAGTAATTAAGACCACATACTTTGTAGTCAGCAAGGTCAAAGTTTGAATTCTACCCCAGCCACTTAGATTGGGCAATTGCTTAATGAAACCTTAGTTCTTTCATCTATAAAATGGAAAAATAATAGTGCCTAACTCACTGCTGCAGTGATAAATTGAGAAATGCAAGTAAAGTGCTTAGTGCAGTGCCAGAAATACAGACAGCACTCAATAAATATTAGCTACTAGTATTAGTTCAAAAAATATAATGAAGGAACATAGAACACAGAGTGAAGAAATAAAAGCCAGTTGAGACAAAGTGGGCATGGAATAGGACTAAACACGTGGTAGTACACAAAACCAGTTTGATAGTCTTACTGCATTTGGTTGCACACAGACATACACACACACACACACACATTTCCTATTATTAATTCCTAGCCTGGCATCTCTGTATTATTCTTCCCCTAGTACCAGTGTACTATTCCTGTAACCTGGAACGTGCCTGTGTTTCTCATTCCAAAGAGACATCGGAGAAGGGCCTCAACCAACAACATAAAACAAGCATCTATTGCCCCCCTCCAGCTTTTCTGTTTCTTGGATATTTTAATCTGAATAAAAGTGACATCAATCAATGTTGCAATGACAGCATTTTCCTTGTTGTCTAAAGTCCAGTCAATAGCTGACTTTACCACCCATCCTTACTTGCTAATGATTGGAGAGCTAATGATATCATGTACTTAGATGGACCAATGAATAGGTGGCCTGGAGCCCTTCATCAGAAACTCTAAAATATCCACAAAGAAACAAAGAAGAGTTGACAAAATCAGGGCTCTAGCTCCATAACTGACTCATCATTTTTACATTCCATCTGAGTGCCATCCCATTCTTGGCTGCATTGTTCTACTCTCACCCTGCGCATTAATGGCAAGAAGAGAAAGTGCTTTGAAAAGATGCTGGCAGTCACCCAAGCCTTCCATCTTAGCTCACCCATCTGAGCTCACAAATTAGGTATTCCTGTCTTAAGTTCATTTTTAGTTTAAGGCAGTGGTTCTCAAACTAACATGCATCAGAATCATCTGGAGGGATTGTTAAAACACAGCTTGCTGGATGCTACCCCCAGAATTGCTGATCCCTCAGGTCTCAGATTGGCCCCAAGGATTTCCATTTCCAAGTTACTGGGTGACGCTGATATTGCTGGTCCTGGGACCACACTTGGAGAACCACTGGTTTAAAGTAATAAATCTCTTACCTATGTGGCATATTTGGAGGTGTTACTTTTGCCTTCAAAAAACCTGTAAAGAAGGTGAAAATGAAACCATATGGTCTGGAAGAGAAAGAATATGTACAATATTAACATCGGGACAGGTCCTTCACAAGCCTCACCAGAGTTAGAAAAAGCCAGCATTTCTGCCCAGAACTTCTCTGGGTAAAGACAGCAAATAGGAGCACGCAGCTGTGAATAACAAAGCCAGAATAGAAAGGCTCCTTATGTTCATGCTATGTTGCCTCTCACCTTCAATTATTCTGCCTTTATTTGTGAAGGTTCAAATGTGACACAATTATAAATGAACAGTTTTAGCATCAAAAAATAGCTTTGTTCAGAAGAAAATGAGAAATTGGATGTTCACAAACAGACTTTTAGCTGCAAATATCACCAATACTATGGTATCAATGTTGTTGTTCTCAGGTGCTGTCGAGTCACTTCCAACTCATAGCGACCCTATGCACAACAGAACGAAACACTGCCCGGTCCTGCGCCATCCTTACAGTCGTTACGCTTAAGCTCATCGTTGCAGCCACTGTGTCAATCCATCTCGTTGAGGATTTTCCTCTTTTCCACTGACCCTGCTTTGCCAAGCACGATGTCCTTCTCCAGGGACTGATCCCTCCCGACAACATGTCCAAAGTATGTAAATGCAGTCTCACCATCCTTGCTTCTAAGGAGCATTCTCGTTGTACTTCTTCCAAGAGAGATTTGTTCGTTCTTTTGGCAGTCCGTGGTATATTCAATATTCTTCGCCAACACCACAATTCAAAGGCGTCAATTCTTCTTAGGTCTTCCTTATTCATTGTCCCGCTTTCACGTGCATATGATGCAATTGAAAACACCATGGCTTGGGTCAGGCACACCTTAGTCTTCAAGGTGACATCTTTGCTTTTCAACACTTTGAAGAGGTCCTTTGCAGCAGATTTACCCAATGCAATGTGTCATTTGATTTCTTGACTGCTGCTTCCATGGCTGATGATTGTGGATCCAAGTAAAATGAAATCCTTGACAACTTCAATCTTTTCTCCGTTTATCATGATGTTGCTCACTGGTCCAGTTACGAGGATTTTTCTTTATGTTGAGGTGTAATCCATACTGAAGGCTGTGGTCTTTGATCTTCATCAGTGCTTCAAGTCCTTTTCACTTTTAGCAAGCAAGGTTGTGTCATCTGCATAATGCAGATTGTTAATGAGTCTTCCTCCAATCCTGATGCCTCATTCTTCTTTATGTAGTCCAGTTTCTTGGATTATTTGCTCAGCATACAGATTGAATAGGTATGGTGAAAGAATACAACCCTGGCGCACACCTTTTCTGACTTCAAACCAATCAGTAATCCCTTGTTCTGTCTGAACAACTGCCTCTTGATCTATGTAAGGGTTCCTCATGAGCACAATTAAGTGTTCTGGAATTCCCATTCTTCTCGATGTTATCCATAATTTGTTAGGAGCCACACAGTCAAATGTCTTTGCGTAGTCAATAAAACACAGGTAAACATCCTTCTGGTATTCTCTGCTTTCAGCCAGGATCCATCTGACATCAGCAATGATATCCCTGGTTCCACGTCCTCTTCTGAAACCTGCCTAAATTTCTGGCAGTTTCCTGTTGATATACTGCTACAGCTGCTTTTAATGATCTTCAGCAAAATTTTGCTTGCGTGTGATATTAGTGATATTGTTCTATAATTTCTGCATTCAGTTGGGTCACCTTTCTTGGGAATAGGCATAAATATGCATCTCTTCCAGTCAGTCAGCCAGGAAGCTGCCTTCCATATTTCTTGGCATAGACCAGTGAGCACCTCCAGTGCTACATCTGTTTGTTGAAACATCTCAGTTGATATTCCAACAATTCCTGGAGCCTTGTTTTTTGCCAATGCCTTCAGAGCAGCTTGGACCTCTTCCTTTAGTACCATCGGTTCCTGATCATATGCTACCTCTCAAAATGGTTGAACATTGACTAATTCTTTTCGGTATAATGACTCTGTGTATTCCTTCCATCTTCTTTTAATGCTTCCTGCATCATTTAATATTTTCCCCCACAGAATCCTTCACTATTGCAACTCGAGGCTTGGATTTTTTCTTCAGTTCTTTCAGCTATGCTGGGGATGACAACCTGAAGAGGAATGTTGTTGCATTCATTGTCAAAAAGAACATTTAAAGATCTATCCTGAAGTCAACGCTGTCAGTGATAGGATAATATCCATATGTCTACAAGGATGACCAGTTAATACAACTATTATTCAAATTTATGCACCAACCACTAAGGCCAAAGGTGAAGAAATTGAAGTTTTTTATCAGCTGCTGCAATCTGAAATTGATCGAACATGCAATAAGATGCACTGATAATTACTGGTGATTGCAATGTGAAAGCTGGAAACAAAGAAGGATCGATAGTTGGAAAATATGCCCTTGGTGATGGAAACAATGCCGGAGATTGAATGATAGAATTTTGTAGACCAACGACTTCTTCATTGCAAATACCTTCTTTCACCAACCGACTATACACATGGACCTCACCAGATAGAACACACAGGAATCAAATTGACTACATCCGGGGAAAGAAACGATGGAAAAACTCAATATCATCAGTCAGAACAAGGCCAGGGGCCGACTGTGGAACAGACCATCAATTGCTCGTATTCAAGTTCAAGCTGAAACTGAAGAAAATCAGAGCAAGTCCATGAGAACTAAAATATGACCTTGAACATACTCCACCTGAATTTAGAGACCATCTCAAGAATGGTATTAATGTTATCATATATGACCCGGCCCTGGTCACTCAGAGTGCACAAAAATCTCTGTGCTCTTCAATTTTGCACACCATCCTCATCACCCAGGTACACTAAGGTCACGTCCTTCCTTTTGTCTGGAACTATCCCTTTCAAATTATGAACTATGAAAAGGCCATTACAAACCATGCATGCTAAACTGTCTTTCTCATAGCCAAGGGCAAAATATATAGTCTGTGCTCATAAAAACGAAGAAGACATTTAATAATGAACCCAGGATGGGGTACAAACCACTCAATATGATGAGGTTTTATGTTTCAGTCCAAAAGATAACATTAAATTTATTCCTACCATTTAAATTAGAAAATACAAGTAATGTATTTCTTAGGGTAACTATTGTCTCTTTAAACCCTTCCTTCAGGCTTATGCCTGGCCAAAGAAAGCAGCTGTAGTTGGTAGCCACATACAGGGGAACAAGGAAAAAGGTAATCCCACTACAGTTGTCTCTATTGCAGCCCATTCTCCTTTAATAACTAAGATAAGAAAATTGCTTCAAAAAGCACATACTTACAGCATTCCATAGTGAGCTCATTTGTGTCATCAACAGCCAGGAGCGACTAACTTGACTACATACTAACATATCTCTTATAGTGAGGTAGAAGAAAATCTAAACACAAAGAAAAGAAACACAGAATTTTGAAAAATACATGAACTTTGTTGTAACTCTTCCTATTACCATTTTTGTGTTAATAATGTAATACCTATACATTGGGGTAAAAAAAAATAGCAGGGGTTTAAGTGCTGGACTTTTTATCTGAAGATACGAATTTTACCTGAAATACTGAAATTTATCTGCTGAAGACTTTGATATAATGTAACCCTTTCAGTTTAAATATAATTCCAAGCTTTCATACATAAAAAAATGATATTATCATGCACAACTATATCATAGTGGTATTTGAAATAATAAGAAAAAAGGAAAGAGCTTTGAAAAACTATACTAAATATATTAAAACTTTAAGATTCTGGGTAAATAGCAATGGTAGCTGAAGCAACTTTAGAAAATAAGGTGTCTTCCTTGGCTGTTAATTTAAGGTGTACCCTTCCATAACTACCCACACATCTGTCACTTTGTCGTACTGTGAGAGCTTGCATGTTGCTGTGATACTGGAAGGTTTGCCACTGGTATTTCAAATACCAACAGGGTCACACATGGTAGACAGGTTTCAGTGGAGCTTCCAGACGAAGATAGACTAGGAAGAAGAACTTGGCAGTCTACTTGTGAAGATTTGGCCGGTGAAAATCTTATGAATAGCAGCAGAACACTGGCTGATATAGTGCCAGAAGATGAGTCTCTCAGATTGGAACTCACTCAAAATACAACTGGGAAAGAGCTGCCTCCTCAAAGTACAGTTGATTTTAATGATGTGGATGGAGTAAAACTTTCAGGACCTTCATTTGCTGATGTGGCATGACTCAAAATGAGAAGGAACAGCTGCAAAACATCCATTAATTATCAGAATGTGAAATGTACAAAGTATGAATCGAGGAAAATTGGAAGTCATCAAAAATGAAATGGAGCTGGGGGCCAAGATGGCTGACTAGGTAGACGCTACCTCGGATCCCTCTTGCAACAAAGACTCGGAAAAACAAGTGAATCGATCACATACATGACAATCTACGAACCCTGAACAACAAACACAGATTTAAAGAGTTGACCTGAGTGACAGAGACCCAGAACGAACAACTACGGGGAAGCAGCGACTGTTTTCAGAGCCTGGAGCCAGCGTCCCAGTCAGGTAACCTTGGCGCCGGGCTTTGGACTGGGCACAGGGGAGCTGAGCACGACATCTGTGATGGTGCAAACACGGGGCGCAGCCCTACCCCCTGGAACTGACCCTGGGAGGGGGCCCAGCTGGTCCGCATGGGCGGTACGGTGACATGGCTGGCGGGAGGAGAAGTCCCCGGGAGGCAGCGACTGGTTTTGGAGCCGGGAGTGCAGTGTCCCAGGCGGGGAACCTTGGCGCCGGGCTTTGGATTGGGCGCAGCGAAGCTGAGCACCACATCCTGTGATGGTGCAAACACGGGCGCAGCCCCAGCCCCCTGAACTGACCTGGGGGGGGCCCAGCCGGTCCGCACGGGCAGCTCGGCCATGAGGCTGGCAGGAGGAGAAGTCAAGGGGAGGCAGCGACTGTTTTTGGAGCCGGGAGTGCAGCGTCCCAGCCGGGGAACCTTGACGTTGGGCTTTGGACTGGCAGCGGAGGAACTGACAGCGGCCTCTGAGACAGCGCAAGCACGGGATGCGGGCCTGACCCTTGGGAGCAATCTCTACCCAGCCAGCGCACACAGGCGATGCGCCCCTTGGGAATCTCAGATAAAACAGTCATCCCAAGCAAGATAAGTAACTTGTCTATATTCCAGGGTGCTACTCTCTACTGTTTTTCTGAACCCTCCTCTCCCCTTCCCAGGCGGCTTCATTAACATTGGAATTTTCTGAGCCAGAGGAAGAACTGCTCTGTGGTTTTTCTTTTCCTGTTTTCTTTTTTTGGTCTTTTCCTAACCCATTCTTCTGGCCTGAGAGAAGCAACCACAAAAAACCCAGGGACCAAAAATCCTTCCCTAATTGGACTAAAAACAGAAAACCAGCTCTAGCTAAGCATATGTGATCCACAGTCTTGGGCTTTCATCCCTACAGGGAACAAGGTGGCTATTATAATGCAAAGGCATTTCTGATAGGGATCTGACTGCATTAGCTTTAGCGGTTTTACTGGAAAGACAAGTTTCCTAGGTCTGATATCCCTGCTTATTCAACAGAGCCCTCACTGACCCACAACAGGGAACTGAGGGCTGAAGCTCCCCCTAGACCGCCTAGCCTCCTGCCTTAGGGGTCTAAGGAGGGTGACACCTACCCATCTGTAGAGGTACTTGCATTGGGGGCCTAAGGTACAGCTGCAGAGCCCACCCACCAAGGTGCTTTAGGAATAGAGACACACCTACCTCACTGACACTTGGGGGAAGCCTGTCAGCATCCTGCCTCCCCTAGAGTGTGAACCCCAGCTGCTACTAGAATCTGGTGCACACAACTATCACCACTACTTCTCAAGGTGGATAGGTGTCAGAGTGCATCACACACTTGATGACCCAAAATCAGATTCTGCTCAAGAATAGTGAATG
The DNA here is from genome assembly GCF_030014295.1 of Loxodonta africana. Lineage (NCBI taxonomy): Eukaryota > Metazoa > Chordata > Mammalia > Proboscidea > Elephantidae > Loxodonta > Loxodonta africana. The sequence continues at coordinate 46,302,954 of NC_087349.1, read as the reverse complement.
GACTCAGGCATATATGTCTCGTAACAGCCCAAAACAGCTGGTAATAGGTCATAAGTAAGTCAAGGGCTACAACAATCAAGACAGCACAATCTAGTAGCCCATCCACGTATACTGAAAGAAAACAAAACGAGATAAAACTCAGTGATCAAATATAGAATAAATCACTACAATATCTTACTGATGGCTTGGAGACAGCAGTCGATATAAAACCACGTAAAGAAGCAGACCATGGCTACTTCTACAACCCCCCAAACAAAAGAATCAAAATCTTTCCCAAATGAAGATACTGTCCTGGAATTATCAGATACAGAATATAAAAAACTAATTTACAGAATGCTTCAAGACATCAGGGATGACCTCAGAAATGAAATAAGGCAATCTGCAGAAAAAAGCCAAGGAACACACTGATAAAACAGTTGAAGAACTCAAAAACATTATTCAAGAACATAGTGGAAAAATTAAGAAGTTGCAAGAATCCATAGAGAGACAGCATTCAGAAATCCAAAAGATTAACAATAAAATTACAGAATTAGACAATGCAATAGGAAGTCAGAGGAGCAGACTCAAGCAATTAGAATGCAGACTGGGAAATCTGGAGGACCAGGGAATTAACACCAACATAGCTGAAAAAAAATCAGATAAAAGAATTTAAAAAAATGAAGAAACCCTAAGAATCATGTTGGACTCTATCAAGAAGGATAACTTGCGTGCGATTGGAGTCCCAGAACAGGGAGGGATGACAGACAACACAGAGAGAAGAGTTGATGATCTGCTAACAGAAAACTTCCCTGACATCATGAAAGACAAAAGGATATCGATCCAAGATGCTCATCGAACCCCATTTAAGGTTGATCCAAAAAGAAAAACACCAAGACATATTATCATCAAACTTGCCAAAACCAAAGACAAACAGAAAATTTTAAAAGCAGCCAGGGAGAAAAGAAAGGTCTCCTTCAAGGGAGAATCAATAAGTTCAGACTACTAAGCAGAAACTATGCAGGCAAGAAGGCAATGGGATGACATATACCGAGCACTGAAGGAGAAAAACTGCCAGCCAAGGATCATATATCCAGCAAAACTCTCCCTGAAATATGAAGGCGAAATTAAGATATTTACAGATAAACAGAAGCTTAGAGAATTTGCAAAAACCAAACCAAAGCTACAAGAAATACTAAAGGAAATTGTTTGGTCAGAAAACCAATAATATCAGATACCACCACAACATAAGGTCACAGAACAGAACATCCTGATACCAACTCAAATAGGGAAATCACAAAAATAAATTAAGATTAATTAAAAAAAAAAAAAGCTCAAAACAGGGAATCATTGAAGTCAATATGTAAAAGATCATAATAATCAAAAAGAGGGACTAAATACAGGTGGCATAGAACTGCCATATGGAGAGGGATACAAGGCGATATAGGACAATACAAGTTAGGTTTTTACTTAGAAAAATAGGGGTAAATATTAAGGTAACCACGAAGAGGTGTAACAACTCCATAACTCAAAATAAAAACCAAGAAAAACGTTAACGACTCAGCAAACAAAGTGAAATACTATGAAAATGAGGAACACACAATTTACAAAGAAAAACATCTCAGCACAAAAAAGTAAGTGGAAAAATGAAACTCAACAACACACATAAAAAGGCATCAAAATGACAACACTAAACACATACTTATCTATAATTACGCTGAATGTAAATGGACTAAAACGCACCAATACAGAGACAGAGAGTCTCAGACTGGATAAAGAAACACGATCCGTCTATATGCTGCCTACAAGAGACACACCTTAGACTTAGAGACACAAAAAAACTAAAACTCAAAGGATGGAAAAAAATATATCAAGCAAACAATAAGCAAAAAAGAAGAGGAGTAGCAATATTAATTTCTGACAAAACAGACTTTAAACTTAAATCCACCACAAAGGATAAAGAAGGACACTATATAATGATAAAAGGGACAATTGACCAGGAAGATATAACCATATTAAATATTTATGCACCCAATGACAGGGCTACAAGATACATAAATCAAATTTTAACAGAACTGAAAAGTGAGATAGATACCTCCACAATTATAGTAGGAGACTTCAACACACCACTTTCGGAGAAGGACAGGACATCCAGTAAGAAGCTCAATAGAGACACGGAAGACCTAATTACAACAATCAACCAACTTGACCTCATTGACTTATGCAGAACTCTTCACCCAACTGCTGCAAAGTATACTTTTTTTTCTAGCGCATATGGAACATTCTCTAGAATAGACCACATATTAGGTCATAAAACAAACCTTTGCAGAATCCAAAACATCAAAATATCACAAAGCATCTTCTCAGACCACAAGGCAATAAAAGTGGAAATCAATAACAGAAAAAGTAGGGAAAAGAAATCAAATACTTGGAAACTGAATAATACCCTGCTGAAAAAAGACTGGGTTATAGAAGACTTTAAGGAGGGAATAAGGAAATTCATAGAATGCAATGACAATGAAAATACTTCCTATCAAAACCTCTGGGAAACAGCAAAAGCAGTGCTCAGCGGTCAACTTATATCGATAAACGCACACATACAAAAAGAAGAAAGAGCCAAAATCAGAGAACTGTCCCTACAACTTGAACAAACAGAAAGTGAGCAACAAAAGAATCCATCAGGCACCCAGAAGAAAACAAATAATAAAAATTAGAGCTGAACTAAACGAATTAGAGAACAGAAAAACAATTGACAGAATTAACAAAGCCAAAAGCTGGTTCTTTGAAAAAATTAACAAAATTGATAACCCATTGGCTAGACTGACTAAAGAGATACAGGAAAGGAAACAAATAACCCGAATAAGAAATGAGATGGGCCATATCACAACAGACCCAACTGAAATTAAAAGAATCCTATCAGATTATTACGAAAAATTGTACTCTAAAAAATTTGAAAACCTGGAAGAAATGGATGAATTCTTGGAAAACACTACCTACCTAAACTAACACAATCAGAAGTAGAACAACTAAATAGACCCATAACAAAAAAAGAGATTGAAATGGTAATCAAAAAACTCCCAACAAAAAAAAAAAGCCCTGGCCCGGATGGCTTTACTGCAGAGTTCTACCAAAATTTCAGAGAAGAGTTAACACCACTACTACTAAAGGTATTTCAAAGCATAGAAAATGATGGAATACTACCCAACTCATTCTATGAAGCCACCATTTCCCTGATACCAAAACCAGGTAAAGACATCACAAAAAAAGAAAACTACACACCTATATCCCTCATGAACATAGATGCAAAAATCCTGAACAAAATTCTAGCCAATAGAATTCAACAACATATCAAAAAAATAATCCATAATGGCCAAGTGGGTTTTATACCAGGTATGCAAGGCTGGTTTAATATTAGAAAAACCATTAATGTAATCCACCATATAAATAAAACAAAAGACAAAAACCACATGATCTTATCAATTGATGCAGAAAAGGCATTTGACAAAGTCCAACACCCATTTATGATAAAAACTCTCAACAAAATAGGAATTGAAGGAAAATTCCTCAAAGCCAACAGCCAACATCACTCTAAATGGAGAGAGCCTGAAAGCATTTCCCTTGAGAACGGGAACCAGACAAGGACGCCCTTTATCACTGCTCTTATTCAACATTGTGCTAGAGGTCCTAGCCAGAGCAATTAGGCTAGACAAAGAAATAAAGGGCATCTGGATTGGCAAAGGAGGAAGTAAAATTATCTCTATTTGCAGATGACATGATTTTATACGCAGAAAACCCTAAGAAATCCTCCAGAAAACTACTGAAACTAATAGAAGAGTTTGGCAGAGTCTCAGGTTATAAGATAAACATACAAAAATCACTTGGATTTCTCTACATCAACAAAAAGAACATCGAAGAGGAAATCACCAAATCAATACCATTCACAGTAGCCCCCAAGAAGATAAAATACTTGGGAATAAATCTTACCAAAGATGTAAAAGACCTACACAAAGAAAACTACAAAGTACTACTACAAGAAACTAAAAAGGACCTACTTAAGTGGAAAAACATATCTTGTTCATGGATAGGAAGACTTAACATGGTAAAAATGTCTATACTACCAAAAGCCATCTATACATACAATGCACTTCCGATCCAAATTCCAATGTCATTTTTTAAGGTGATAGAGAAACAAATCACCAACTTCATATGGAAGGGAAAGAAGCCTCGGATAAGCAAAGCATTACTGAAAAAGAAGAAGAAAGTGGGAGGCCTCACTCTACCTGATTTCAGAACCTATTACACAGCCACAGTAGTCAAAACAGCCTGGTACTGGTACAACAACAGGCACATAGACTAATGGAACAGAATTGAGAACCCAGAAATAAATCCATCCACATATGAGCAGCTGATATTTGACAAAGGCCCAGTATCAGTTAATTGGGGAAAAGGTAGTCTTTTCAACAAATGGTGCTGGCATAACTGGATATCCATTTGCAAAAAAATGAAACAGGACCCATACCTCACACCATACACAAAAACTAACTCCAAGTGGATCAAAGACCTAAACATAAAGACTAAAACGATAAAGATCATGGAAGAAAAAATAGGGACAACATTAGGAGCCCTAATACAAGGCATAAACAGAATACAAAACATTACCAAAAATGACGAAGAGAAACCAGATAACTGGGAGCTCCTAAAAATCAAACACCTATGCTCATCTAAAGACTTCACCAAAAGAGTAAAAAGACCACCTATAGACTGGGAAAGAATTTTCAGCTATGACATCTCCCATCAAGTGCCTGATCTCTAAAATCTATATGATTCTGTCAAAACTCAACCACAAAAAGACAAACAACCCAATCAAGAAGTGGGCAAAGGATATGAACACACACTTCACTAAAGAAGATATTCGGGCAGCTAACAGATACATGAGAAAATGCTCTCAATCATTAGCCATTAGAGAAATGCAAATTAAAACTACGATGAGATTCCATCTCACTCCAACAAGGCTGGCATTAATCCAAAAAACACAAAATAATAATTGTTGGAGAGGCTGTGGAGAGATTTGAACTCTTATACACTGCTGGTGGGAATGTAAAATGGTACAACCACTTTGGAAATCTATCTGGCGATATCTTAAAAAGTTAGAAATAGAACTACCATATAACCCACTCCTCGAAATATACCCTAGAGAAATAAGAGCCTTCACACAAACAGATATATGCACACCCATGTTTATTGCAGCTCTGTTTACAATAGCAAAAAGCTGGAAGCGACCAAGGTGTCCATCAACGGATGAATGGATAAATAAATTGTGGTATATTCACACAATGGAATACTACACATCGATAAAGAACAGTGAAGAATCTGTGAAACATTTCATAACATGAAGGAACCTGGAAGGCATTATGCTGAGCGAAATTAGTCAGAGGCAAAAGGACAAATATTGTATAAGACCACTATTACAAGATCTTGAGAAATAGTATAAACTGAGAAGAACACATACTTTTGTGGTTACGAAGGGGGGAGGGAGGGAGGGTGGGAGAGGGTTTTTTACTGATTAATTGGTAGATAAGAACTGCTTTAGGTGAAGGGAAGGACAATACTCAATACATGGAAGGTCAGCTCAACTGGACTGGACCAAAAGCAAAGAAGTTTCCGGGATAAAATGAATGCTTCAAAGGTCAGCGGAGCAAGGGTGGGGGTTTGGGGACCATGGTTTAAGGGGACTTCTAAGTCAATTGGCAAAATAATTCTATTTTGAAAACATTCTGCATCCCACTTCGAAATGTGGCGTCTGGGGTCTTAAATGCTAACAAGCGGCCATCTAAGATGCATCAATTGGTCTCAACCCACCTGGAGCAAAGGAGAATGAAGAACACCAAGGTCACACGACAACTATGAGCCCAAGAGACAGAAAGGGCCACATGAACCAGAGACTTACATCATCCTGAGACCACAAGAACTAGTTGGTGCCCGGCCACAACCGATGACTGCCCTGACAGAGAGCACAACAGAGGACCCCTGAGGGAGCAGGAGATCAGTGGGATGCAGACCCCAAATTCTCACAAAAAGATCATACTTAATGGTCTGACTGAGACTAGAGGAATCCTGGTGGTCATGGTCCCCAAACCTTCTGTTGGCACAGGACAGGAACCATTCCTGAAGACAACTCATCAGACATGGAAGGGACTGGACAGTGGGTAGGAGAGAGATGCTGATGAAGAGTCAGCTATTTGTATCAGGTGGACACTTGAGATTGTGTTGGCATCTCCTATCTGGAGGGGGGATGGGAGGATAGAGAGAGTTGGAAGCTGGCAAAATTGTCACGAAAGGAGAGACTGGAAGGGCTGACTCATTAGGGGGAGAGCACGTGGGAGTACGGAGTAAGATGTATATAAACTTATATGTGACAGTCTGACTTGATTTGTAAACGTTCACTTGAAGCTCAATAAAAGTTAAAAAAAAAATGAAATGGAATTTGAAACATTGATATCCTAGGCATTAGTAAGCTGAAATGGACTGGTATTGGCTGTTTTGAATCAGACAATCATGTTGTCTATTATGCCAGGAATGACAAATTGAAGAGGAATGGTGTCACGTTCATCATCAAAAAGAACATTTCAAGATCTATCCGGGATACCATGCTGTCAGTGATAGGATAATATCATATTCCTACAAGGAAGACCAGTTAATATGACTAGTATTCAAATTTATACACCAACCACTAATGCTAAAGATGAGGAAATCAAAGATTTTTACCAAATTGATCAAACATGCAATCAAGTTGCATTGATGATTACTGGTGACTGGAATGCGAAAGTTGGAAACGACAAGGATTGGTAGTTGGAAAACATAGCCTTGGTGATAGAAACATTGCCAGAAATTTCATAATAGAATTTTGTAAGACCAATGACTTATTCATTGCAAATACTTTTTCAACAACATAATTGGTGACTATACACATGGACTTTACTGGATGGAACACAGGAAGCAATCACTTGTCTATGCCAAGAAATTTGGAAGACAGCCATCTGGCCAGCCAACTAGAAGAGATCCATATTTGTGCCCATTGCAAAAAAAAGTGATCCAAAAGAATGTGGAAATTATTGAATACTATCATTAATATGACATGCAACTAAAATCTTCCTGAAGATCATTCAAAAGCAGTTGTAGCAGGACATCGAAAGGGAACTGCCAGATATTTAAGCCTGATACAGAAGAGGATGTGGGACCAGGGATATCATTGCTAATGTTAGATGGATCCTGGCTGAAAGCACAGAATACCAGAAAGATGTTTACCTGTGTTTTATTGACTATGCAAAGGTATTCTACCGTGTGGATCAAAACAAATTATGGATAACATTGCAGAGAATGCGAATTCTGGAAAGCTTAATTGTGCCCATGCAGAATCTGTACATAGGCCAAGAGGCAGACGTTCAAACAGAGCAAGGAGATAGCACATGGTTTAAAATCAAGAATGGTGAGCATCAGGGTTGTATCCTTTGACCATACTTATTCGATCTGTACGCTGAGCAAATAATCCATGAAGCTGGACTATATGAAGAATAACTTGGTATCGGGATTGGAGGAAGACTTATTAACAACCTGCTGTGTGTAGATGACACAACCTTGCTTGCTGAAAGTGAAGAGGACTTGAAGAACTTACTGACGAAGATCAAAGACTACAGTCTTCAATATGGATTACATCTCAACATAAAGAAAGCAAAAATCATCACAGCTGGACCAATAAACAACATCATGATAAATGGAGAAAAAACTGATGCTGTCAAGTATTTCATTTTACTGGGATTCACAATCAATGCCCACGGAAGCAGCAGTCAAGAAATCAAGTGATGTATTGGGCAAATCTGCTGCAAAAGACCTCTTTAAAGTGTTAAAAAGCAAAAATGTCACCTTGAGGACTATGGTGTACCGGACCCAAACCATGGTATTTTCAATTGCCTCATATGCATGTGAAAGCTGAACAACGAATATACAAGACCGAAGAAGAATTGCTGCATTTTAATTACGGTGTTGATAAAGAATATTGACTGTACCATGGACTGCCAGAAGAACAAACAAATCTGTCTTATAAAAAGCACAGCCAAAATGCTCCTTAGAAGTGAGGATGGCGAGACTCGTCTCATGTACTTTGGACATGTTATCAGAAGGGACCAGTTCCTAGAAAAGGACATCATGCTTGGTAAAGTAGAGGATCAGCAAAAAAGAGGAAGACTCTAAACAAGATGGACTAATGCATGGCTGCCAAAACATAGAAACCATTGTGAGGATGGTGCAGGACCAGGCAGCATTTCATTCCGTTGTACAAGTGTAGCTACGAGTCGGAATCGACTCAACAGCACCTAAGAACAGAGGCTGCCAGCATTTCTTGCCCCATTTGATCCAGGATTGAATTGCTCCAACCTCACATCTTTTCCAATTCTCCTGCCTCCCTCTTTCACTTATAGGGGGCTTTGTAATTACACTGGGTCCACCCAGATAATCCAGCATGATTTCCCTCTCATGATCCTTAATTTAGTCACATCTACAAAGATCCTTTTGTTAAGTAGGTAACATATTAACAGGTTCAAGTGATTAGAATAGGGACACTTTTGGGAGATGTCTCAACATAAGGAAATGATAAACACTAACATTAAGAGAACACCTCCCTCTGAGGGTGGGAAGGAAATGCAATCAGGGAGAGTTCAGGGAGATTTCAATTGTATCTGTTTTGCTTTACTTCTTGCATAGACTGGTGAGTACACAGGTTTTCATTATGTAATGGATACATCTTTGTATGTCTGAAATATTTTATTTTATTACTTTTTTATTCTGCTTTAACTGAAAGTTTACAAGTCAGTCTCTCATACAAAAATTTATATACACCTTGCTATATACTCCTAATTGCTCTCCCCCTAATGAGACAGCACACTCCTTCCCTCCACTCTCTCTTTTTGTGTCCATTTGGTCAGCTTCTGACTCCCTCTGCCCTCCCATCTCCCCTCCAGACAGGAGATGCCAACATAGTCTCTTGTGTCTACTTGATCCAAGAAGCTCAACCTTCACCAATATCATTTTCTATCCCATTGTCCAGTCCAAACCCTGTCTGAAGAGTTGGCTTTGGGAATGTTTCCTGTCTTGGGCTAAAAGAAGGTCTGGGAATCATGACCACTGGGATGCTTCTAGTTTCAGTCAGACCATTAAGCCTGGTCTTTTTATGAGAATTTGCTGTCTGCATCTCACTGCTCTCCTGCTCCCTCAGGGGTTCTCTGTTGTGTTCCCTGTCGGCACAGTCATCATTGTAGCTGGCCACCACCTAGTTCCTCTGGTCTCAGGATGATGTAGTCTCTGGTTCATGTGGCCCTTTCTGTTTCTTGGGCTCATAATTACCTTGTGTCTTTGGTGTTCTTCATTCTCCTTTGATCCAGGTGGGTTGAGACCAATTGATACATCTTAGATGGCTGCTTGCTAGTGTTTAAGACCCTAGACACCACTCTCCAAAGTGAGATGCAGAATGATTTCTTAATAGATTTTATTATGCCGATTGACTTAGATGTCCCCCAAAAGCATGGTGCCCAAACTGCTGCCGCTGCTACAATGGCCTTCGAAGCATTCAGTTTATTCAGGAAACTTCTTTGCTTTTGGTTCAGTCCAGTTGTGCGGACTTCTCCTCTACTCTGTGTTGTCTTTCCCTTCACCTAAAATAGTTCTTATCTACTAACTAATTAGTGAAAAACCTTCTCCCTCCCTCCGTCCCGCCCTCCCTCCAGCCTCTCGTAATCATCAAAGAATATTTTCTTCTCTGTTTAAACTATTTCTTGAGTTCTTATAATACTGGTCTCACACAATATTTGTACTTTTGCAACTAATTTCACTCAGTGTAATGCCTTCCAGAGTCCTCCATGTTATGAAATGTTGCACAGACTCACCACTGTTCTTTATCAATGCATAATATTCCATTGTGTGAATATACTATAATTTATTTATCCATTCATCCATTGATGGGCACCTTGGTTGCTTCCATCTTTTTGTTATTGTAAACAGTGCTGCAATAAACATGGGTGTGCATACATCTTTTCGTGTAAAGGCTCTTATTTGTCTAGGATATATTCCAAGGAGTGGGATTGCTGGATCATTTATGATAGTTCTATTTCTAGCTTTTTAAAGAAGCGCCAAATCGATTTCCAAAGTGGTTGTACCATTTTACATTCCCACCAGCAGTGTAGAAGTGTTCCAGTCTCTCCACAGCCTCTCCAACAATTATTGTTTTGTGTTTTTTGGATTAATGCCAGCCTTGTTGGAGTGAGATAGAATCTCATTGTAGTATTGATTTGCATTTCTCTAATGGCTATTGATCATGAGCACTTCCTCATGTATCTGTTAGGGACCTGAATGTCTTCTTTAGTGAAGTGTCTGTTCATATCCTTTGCCCATTTTTTAACTGGGTTATTTGTCTTTTTCTAGTTGCATTTTTGCAGCATCATGTAGATTTTAGAGATCAGGCACCGATCAGAAATGTCATAGCTAAAAACTTTTTCCCAATCTGTACGTAATCTTTTTACTCTTTTGGTGAAGTCTTTGGATGAGCATACTTGTTTAATTTTTAAGACCTCCCAGTTATCTAGTTTCTCTTCTGCATTGTAAGTAACGTTTTTTATACTGTTTATGCCGTGTATTAGGGCTCCTAACGTTGTCTCTATTTTTTCTTCCATGATCTTTATTGTTTTAGATTTTATATTTAGGTCTTTGAGCCATTTTGAGTTGGTTTTCATGTACGGTATGAGGTATGGGTCTTGTTTCATTTTTTTGCAGATGGATATCCAGTTATGCCAGCACCATGTTTTAAAAACACTGTCTTTTCCTCAATTAACTGACTTTGGGCCTTTGTCAAATATCACCTGCTCATACGTGGATGGATTTATGTCTGGATTCTCTATTCTGTTCCATTGGTCTATGTATCTGTTGTTGTACCAGTACCAGGCTGTTTTGACTACTGTGATAGTATAATAGGTTCTACAATCAGGTAAAGTAAGGCCTCCCACTTTGTTCTTCTTTTTCAGTAATGCTTTACTTATCTGGGGCCTCTTTCCCTTCCATATGAAGCTGGTGATTTGTTTCTGCATCTCATTAAAAAAGTCACTGGAATTTGGATTAGAATTGCATCATATCTATAGATCGCTTTTGGTAGAATAGAAATTTTTACAATGTTAAGTCTTCCTATCCATGAGCAAGGTATGTTTTGCCAATTACATGGGTCTCTTTTTTCATTACCTGCTGGTGTAATGGTTGAGAGCTATGGCTGCTAACCAAAACGTCAGCAGTTTGAATCCACCAGGCGCTCCTTGGAAACCCTATGGGGCAGTTCTATTCTGTCCTATAGGGTTGCTATGAGTCGGAATTGACTCGATGGCAACAGGTTTGGTTTGTTTTTTTTAGGTCTCTTTTGGTTTCTTGCAGTAGTGTTTTGTAGTTTTCTTTGTATAAGTCTGTTACATCTCTGGTAAGATTTATTCCTAAGTATTTTATCTTCTTGGGGGCTGCTGTAAATGGTATCCATTTGGTGATTTCCTCTTCAATGTTCTTTTTGTGGGCGTAGAGGAATCCAACTGATTTTTGTATGTTTACCTTTTATCCTGATACTCTGCTGAACTCTTCTATTAGTATCAGTAGTTTTCTTGAGGATTCTTTACGGTTTTCTGTGCATAAGATCATGTCATCTGCAAATAGAGATACTTTTACTTCTTCTTTACCAACCTGGATGCCCTTTATTTCTTTATCTAGCTTAATTGCTCTGGATAGGACCTCCAGCAAAATGTTGAATAAGAATGGTGATAAAGGGCATCCTTGCCTGGTTCGCCTTTTGAAGGGGAATGCTTTCAGGCTCTCTCCATTTAGGATGACGTTGGCTATTGGCTTTGTATAAATGCCTTTTATTAGGCTGAGAGACTTTCCTTCGATTCCTATTTTGCTGAGAGGTTTTATCATGAATGGGTGTTGAACTTTGTCAAATGCCTTTTCTGCATCAATTGATAAAATCAGGTGATTCTTGTCTTTTGTTTTATTTATATGATGGATTACATTAATTGTTTTTCTAATATTGAACCATCCCTGCATACCTGGTATGAATCCCACTTGGTCATGGTGAATTATTTTTTATATATGTTGTTGAATTCTACTGGCTAGAATTTTGTTGAGGATTTTTGCATCTAGGTTCATGAGGGATATAGGTCTGTAATTTTCTTTTTTTGTGTTGTCTTTACCTGGTTTTGGTATCAGGGATATGCTGGCTTCATAGAATGAGTTTGGGAGTATTCCATCCTTTGCTTTGCTCTGAAATACCTTTAGTAGTAGTGGTGTTAACTCTTCTCTGAAAGTTTGGTAGAACTCTGCAGTGAAGCTGCCTGGGCCAGGGCTTTTTTTGTTGTTGTTGGGAGTTTTTTTTTTTTTTTTTTTTCATTACCTTTTCAATCTCTCCTTTTGCTATGGGTCTATTTAGTTGTTCTACCTCTGTTTGTGTAAATTTAGGTAGGTAGTATGTTTCTAGGAATTCATCCATTTCTTCTAGGTTTTCAAATTTGTTAGAGTACAATTTTTCATAGTAATTTGATGTGATTCTTTTAATTTCAGTAGGGTCTGTTGTAATATCGCCCATCTCATTTCTTATTCGGGTTATTTACTTCCTTTCCTGTTTTGCTTTTGTCAGCTTGGCCAATGGTTTATCAATTTTGTTAATTTTTTCAAAGAACAAGCTTTTGGTCTTATAGAGTCTTTCAATTGTTTTTCCATTTTCTATTTCATTTAATTCTGCTCTAATTTTTATTATTTGTTTCCTTCTGGTGCCTGAGGGTTTCTTTTGTTACTCTTTTTCTATTTTTCAAGTTGTAGGGATAATTCTTTGATTTTGGCTCTTTCTTCTTTTTGTATGTGTGCATTTATCGATATAAATTGACCTCTGAGCACTGCTTTCACTGTGTTCCAAAGGTTCTGATAGGAAGTGTTTTCATTCTTATTGGATTCTATGAATTTCTTTATTCCATCCTTAATGTCTTCTATAACGCAGTTTTTTTCTGAGCAGGGTATTGTTCAGTTTCCAAGTGTTTGATTTCTTTTCCCTGCTTTTTCTGTTATTGATTTCTACTTTTATGGCCTTATGGTCAGAGAAGATGCTTTGTAATATTTCAGCATTTTGGATTCTGCTAAGGTTTGTTTTATGATGTAATATGTGGTGATCTATTCTAGATAATGTTCCATGTGCACTAGAAAAGAAAGTATAATTGACTGCTGTTGGGTGGAGTGTTCTGAATACGTGTATGAGGTCAAGTTGGTTGACTGTGCCATTTAGATCTTCTGTGTCTTTACTGAGCTTCTTTCTGGATGTTCTGTCCTTCACTTAAAGTGGTGTGTTGAAGTTTTCCACTATAATTGTGGAGCTGTCTATCTCACTTTTCAGTGCTGTTAGAGTTTGTTTTATGTATCTTGCAGCCCTGTCATTGCGTGCATAAATATTTAATATGGTTATATCCTCATGTATATTTTCCCTTTAATCATTATACAGTGTCCTACCTTATCCTTTGTGGTGGATTTAACTTTAAAGTCTATTTTGTCAGAAATTAATATTACCACTCCTGCTCTTTTTTGATTGTTGTTTGCTTGATATATTTTTTTCCATCCTTTGAGTTTTAGTTTGTTTGTGTGCCTAAGTCTAAGGTGTGTCTCTTGTAGGCAGCATATAGACAGATCATTTTTTTTTTTTTTAATCCATTCTGCCACTCTCTGTCTCCTAATTGGTGCATTTAGTGTATTTACATTCAGTGAAATTATAGCTAGGTATGAATTTAGTGCTATCATTTTGATGTCTTTTTTTGTGTGTTATTGATAGTTTCTTTTTCCCACTTAATTTTATGTGCTGAGTAAATTATCTTTATTTATTTTCCTTTCCTTGTATTCGTTGTTGTTGAGTTTGTTTCTGCTGAGTCTGTACTTTTTTCTTGTGTTTTATTTTGATGTGTAGGATAGTTTGTCTCCTTTGTGGTTACCTTAATATTTATCCTTATTTTTCTAAATTTAAACCTAACTTTTATTTCTTTGTATCACCTTGTCTTCCTCTCCATATGGAAGATCTATGACTACATTTCTTAGTCCCTCTTTTTTGTTTTAATGTTGTCTTCTTTTACATAATAACATCGCCGTTTCCCAGGTTTGAACTTTTTTTTTTTTATCTTGATTTAATTTTGTGATTTCCCTGTCTGGGTTGACATCTGATTGCTCTGTCCAGTGTTTTAGTCTTGGGTTGATACCTGATATTATTGATTTTCTAACCAAAGAACTCCCTTTAGTATTTCTTGTAGTTTTGGTTTGTTTTTTACAAATTCCCTAAACTTCTGTTTATCTGGAAATGTCCTAATTTCCGAACATATTTGAGAGACAGTTTTGCTGGATATATGATTCTTGGCTGGCGATTTTTTTCCTTCAATTCTTTATATAAGTCATCTTATTGCCTTCTTGCCTGCATGGTTTCTGCCGAGTAGTCCGAGCTTATTCTTATTGACTCTCTTACGTAGGTGACTTTTTGTTTATCCTTAGCTGCTCTTAAAATTCTTTCTTTATCTTTGGTTTTGGCAAGTTTGATTATAATCTATTTTGGTGACTTGCTTTTAAAATCTACCTTATGTGGAGTTCAATGAGCATCTTGGATAGATATCTTCCCATCTTTCACGATATCAGAGAAGTTTTCTGCCAACAAATTTCAACAATTTCCTCTGTATTTTCTGTTATCCCTCACTGTTCTGGTAGGGAGGTTATTTCACTCGTAGGTTATTTCTCTTAATAGAATCCAACATGATTCTTAAGGTTTCTTCAGTTTTTTTTTATTCTTTTATCTAATTTTTCTTCAAATACTTTGGTGCCAAGTGTTTTATCTTCAAGTTCACCAATTCTGCCTTCCACTTGCTCAATTCTGCTCCTCTGGCTTTCTCCTGAGTTGTCTAATTCTGTAATTTTATTCCTAATCTTCTGAATTTGATTGCTCTCTGTCTATAGATTTTTCCAGCTTATTAAATTTCTCATTATGTTAATTTCTTCAACTGCTTTATCTGTGTGTTCCTTTGATTGTTCTCCATATAGCTTGATTTCTGTCCTGATGTCTTGAAGTGTTCTGTATATTAGTATTTTGTATTCTGCTTCCGGTAATTCCAGGAATG
The DNA here is from genome assembly GCF_030014295.1 of Loxodonta africana. NCBI lineage: Eukaryota > Metazoa > Chordata > Mammalia > Proboscidea > Elephantidae > Loxodonta > Loxodonta africana. The sequence goes on along the minus strand of NC_087349.1, from coordinate 46,287,772 downwards.
CGCTTTTATCTGAAAGATACCTTGATTCTTTGTTTCGAGAGCTTGTTGAAGCGATCATCATCTGTTTCTTTCTGTGATTTGATATTGACTGTTGTCTCTGAGCCATCTATAAGTTATTGTATTAGTTTATTTTATGTTTGCTTACTGTACCCTAGCTTCTTGCTTTGTTTTGTTTTGATATGCCCAAATGGGTTGCTTGAGTGAGCTAGCTTATTTTCACCTTCGAAGCTCTGACATCCTGTCACCAGATGGCTAGAGCTGTTATCAGGTATATCAGTCTAGGAGTCCATTCACTTTTCTTGTATGGATTCATCTCAGGTGTCCCAGTAGCTGCTCATCAAAGGTGTGGTACAGGCTCTATCCTGCAGTCTTAGAGGGGCAGGGGTGATTGGTGTAGGTACCAGTATCTGGTTGCAGCAGGAGGTCACGCTCTGAACAAGGCAGGGGCTAAGAACCGTCCCCCAAGTGTTTCTGAGGAAAGCACATCCCTCTTCCCTAGAGCATACAGGAGGGTGGGTTCTGCAGATGGACCATGGGCACCCAAAGTTTTTGGTTGTAAGGACTGGGAGGTACCAGTTATCCTTGGACCCCTGTCACGGGTGGCTGGGTGACCTGAGTGGAGCCACCAGTCCGTAGGTCCCTGATGTGGATAGGTGAGGACCCTGTTTAATAGGCAAAGCAGTGTCAAACATCAAACACCCACCTCTCCACTGCACAGCTGAAACAGTTGTAGTCTGCCAACAAGGGCGTAGTCTCCTGAAATAAGTCCACACTGTTCCATCCAGGGGGGAAAGGTACTCAAAGTCCATGGACCGTTTATGCCTGGACAGTAGCTGCTTCTGTCCTGAGCTCCCCTGGTTAGTGGAGCTAGCAAATTATCTTTTCTCCCAACTGTGATTTTATTCCTTCTCCAAGGCCGGGAGGATGGGTCTAGGTGCTCAACAGAGCCTATCTCAGGCCCGGGAAATCAACAGCCGCTGAAGCCAGCTTGCGGGTGGGGGTGTGGTAAAATATACAAAAGTACTTAGCTATTGCTAAGAGCGCCGTTCTTCTCTGGTTCCGGAGGTGTGAGTAGGCTGTGTGGCTGGCTGCTTCTCCCTGAGGAAACTGCAGCCCAGCGCTAGTACCAGCCCTCTCCAGCCGCTCCCTGGAATGGTACCTGAAGGCTCCTGGCGATTCAGGTCCGGTAACTCCTCTCCACTTCTGAACTGTCTCTTCCTCCCCCTGCTGCTCAGTTCATTTTCTAACTTTGCCTTTAATGTTCAGGGCTCCTAGCTTGTCATAAATATACTCGTTTCACTTGTTTTTTCAGGTCTTTGTTGGAAGAGGGCTTGCCAGAAGCATCTGTCTATTCCGCCATCTTGGCCCCACCTCCTGAAATATTTTATTTTGAAAACTTCTCTTTTGTCCATATGCACAGAAGAGGGAAAGAAATATGCCATCAATTAAGTCAGCCATTGAAATGGCCAAGAAACTTTGGAAAAATTTGGTAGATCAGGTGGCCTGAAAACTGTACTTGTACAGTTTTGTACTTGTATTTCTATAGTATTTTTGAAGAGACAGGAAGTGCTATGATAAGGCCAATGCCCACAGAAGTAAAAGCACCCTGGAGAAGGGAAGTAGCAACACAGAATTGCAGTAGAAGTGTGGGACCATGTTATTGAGAGTCTAAGGGATACAACATATGTAATTTTTTGCCAAATGTGTCCTCCAAATGTGTACTATGCTATTTTTTTTTTACAGCAACACATAAAAAAAATCAGCATCGCAGTCTTATGAAAATACCTCAAAGGGAGGGTGTGGCTGGCAAAAATAAAGTACAACACATGTGTTATTTGAAAAAAAATACGATATATTAATTATAACAAAAAAAGCCTAAATTTGGTTGGATCCTACCCATCATCTAGAGGCTAAATTCTTGCATAAGTGGAGACAGACTTTTATCTGAAAAATATACCTGCATTCTTGCCTACATGGTAAAGAAGGAAGGAGCTATTAGAATGAGACCATATAATGCCTTTTCCAACATGTGGGGAGTTATTAATTTATTAACTGACTCATTTAACAGTTATTGTTAAGCACCTACTTATGATAGCTATATATCATTAATTTCATAGAAGATTGCAGAAATATTTAAAAGGCAGGTGTTCCACATTTCAGTGTGGACTAAGCTGTTGTAAAGACTTTGAGTATAACTACTGCAAACTTAACACTTTCTCCTAGTGAGTTGTGCCATTGTTATATTACACTGAGAGTTTTAAAACATACATACGAATTTTCACTTGGAAAAACTAAAAAATAATTCCACATGGAGAGAGTGGGCTGTTGCCAACATGGCAACCTGGGAAGAACATCAGGCAGGAGAATGTGAATTCCTAATTCAATTCCATGTATAATTATTATGTGTTTATTCTGTACAAGACATTCTAATCCAGAAATCTGACAAGGTGTGACACAGAAAAAAGAGGGAAGTTTTGTTTTGTTTTTAAATTGCATACTGCTGAAACTGTATGCATGATACAGAAGTATGAAGCTGCCTGATCCTATTCAATATCTACCAGAACTCACTATGCACCGGGGGAATTTGGATCTTTCAGATGAAGAAAGAGCATCTAAGGTGCCATGATCAAATGAGGAGCTGAGCAAAGGGAACTGAAGTCCACTGGATGAGAGAAATGGAGGGTTGGAACAAAGAAGGCAATGGAGAAGACCAACCAAGCAGTTGCAGTCAAGATGACTCCAACTCAGGGCAGCCCCATGTGTGTCAGAGTAGAACTATGCTTCATAGGGTTTATGATGCTGATTTTTTTGGAAGTAGATCACCAGGCCTTTTCTCCAAGGTGTCCTGGGTGGACTTGAACTTCTAGTAAGCAGCTGAGCTCGTTAACCACGTTTGCCACCCAGGAACTCCAATGGGGCAGAACAAAAGAAAAAGAATTAACAAGTGCAAGGAAGTCAGCTCTGCCCTAATGGAGTCAAAATGAGTCCTGGTGGTACGCATCTTAGTTGAGGAATATAGAGGCAGCTGCAAGAAGAGTTTACCCAGGGAGGCTGGGCCAGAGAGCCTGTTAAGACTTCTCCAGCCTCCTGCCCACTCCCCACTCCTCCTGACTCTTATGGTACTCCCCATTCCTCCTGACTCCCGTGGAGGTGAATGACACTCTTAGAAAAGACCAGGGATGCCTCTTGGGATGGAAGGACTATGAAATGTTGGCAATAAGCCGAAGCACCAGGAGCACAGGAGATATTTTCATTTTGACCTCGAATGTAGAACTAGGGCCCCTGGGAGGAAATCAGAAGCAGAGAGACTTCAGTTTTATTTAAGAAAAGGCCTCTAGGCTAATGGCTTCTAGCAAAAGACTGTGATTCTAAGACTTTGTAATTCCCTGTTCTCTAGGACAAGAGAGTTTCCAAAGAAAAGAACTTACAATGTTCATAGTGGGAACTAAATCTATTCTCTAATCCTAGGGTGTTAGATTGGTATTGGGGTATCACAACAAGACTGTTTTTGTTCACTGACAATGATTGAACGTTGGTTGTATTATAGAGAGGATTCTGACCTGGGAGGCAGGTAGAAGGAGTGGTGATTAAAAGAGATAAACTCTAATTCCCTTCTAGTGCAAAGACTCTATGATTCTAAGACTTTATAATTCCCTTCTATGACAAGCCAGCTCCCAAAGAAAAGAAATTACAATGTTCATGATGAGAACTAAATGTATTCTCCAGTAACACCAGCAATCCCTACATACTTGTTAGATCGTCTGGATAGTAATGGGTTTCGTGTGGAAGCTCTTGCTGTAAGCAAAGTAGAAACCAAACAAAAACAAATTCAGCACTATTTTGGCACTGGAGGAAAAAAGTTACAGTATAAATCCTCTAAATTAGACACATGTACACATCACAGAATTCTATGACACTGTGCACTATCAAACAATAACAGCAATGTCTCCTTAGCAACTGTATAGCACTTAGTTTACAAAACACTTTTGAATTCTGTAACCAAGACAGCATACCTCAAAGTTGGAGACATGGAAAAGGTGAGTGAGTGGACTTTTTCTTGATGAAAGATAAACTATAATAAAATCACAAGTTAAAACAAAAAAGGTAAAGGTTCAGTTCTGGACCATTATACATAATGTGCCCCCACGTGTCTGTCAGTTTGTCGTACTGTAGGGGCTTGTGTGTTGCTGTGATGCTGGAAGCTATGCCACTGGTATTCAGATACCAGCAGGGTCACCCATGGAGGACAGGTTTCAGCTGAGCTTCCAGACTAAGACAGACTAAGAAGAAGGTCCCGGCAGCCTACTTCTGAAAACCATTAGCCAGTGAAAACCTTACGAATAGCAGCAGAACATTGTCTGATATAGTGCTGGAAGCTGAGCCCCCTGGGTCGGAAGGCACTCAAAAGATGACTGGGGAAGAGCTGCCTCCTCAAAGTAGAGTCGACCTGAATGATGTGGATGGAGTAAAGCTTTCAGAACCTTCATTTGCTGATGTGGCACAACTCAAAATGAGAAGAAACAGCTGCAAACATCCATTAAAAATCAGAACCTGGAATGTACAAAGCATGAATCTAGGAAAATTGGAAATCGTCAAAAATGGAATGGAACGCATAAACATCGATATCCTAGGCATTAGTGAGCTGAAATGGACTGGTATTGGCCATTTTGAATCGGACAATAATATAGTCTACTATGCTGGGAATGACAACTTGAAGAGGAATGGTGTTGCATTCGTCGTCAAAAAGAACGTTTCAAAATCTATCCTGAAGTACAAAGCTGTCACTGATAGGATAATATCCATATGCCTGTAAGGAAGACCAGTTAATACTATTATTATTCAGATTTACACACCAATCACCAGGGCCAAAGATGAAGAAATAGAAGATTTTTATCAGCTGCTGCAGTCTGAAATTGATCGAACATGCAATCAAAATGCATTGATAATTACTGGCAATTGGAATGCAAAAGTTGGAAACAAAGAAGAAGGATCAGTAGTTGGAAAATATGGCCTTGGTGATAGAAACAATGCCGGAGATCGAATGATAGAACTTTGCAAGACCAACGACATCTTCATTGCAAATACCTTCTTTCACCAACATACACAGTGACTATACACATGGACCTTGCCAGACGGAACATACAGTAATCAAATTGACTACATCTGTGGAAAGAGACAATGGAAAAGCTCAATCTCATCAGTCAGAACAAGGCCAGGGGCTGACTGTGGAACAGACCATCAATTGCTCATATGCAAGTTCCAGCTGAAACAAGAAAATCAGAGCAAGTCCACGAGAGCCAAAATATGACCTTGAGTATATCCCACCTGAATTTAGAGACCATCTCAAGAATAGATTTGACACATTGAACTCTAGTGACCGCAGACCAGACGAGTTGTGCAAGGACATCATCCATGAAGAAAGCAAGAGGTCACTGAAAAGACAGGGAAGAAAGAAAAGACCAAGATGGATGTCAGAGGAGACTCTGAAACTTGCTGTTGAGTGTCAAGCAGCTAAAGCAAAAGGAAGAATTAATAAAAAAACTGAACAGAAGATTTCAAAGGGCCTCTCGAGAAGACAAGATAAAGTATTACAATGACACGTGCAAGGAGCTGGAGATAAAAACCAAAAGGAAAGAACATGCTCGGCGTTTCTCAAGCTGAAAGAACTGAAATAAAAATTCAAGCCTCGAGTTGCAATAGTGAAGGATTCCATGGGGAAAACATGAAATGACACAGGAAGCATCAAAAGAAGGTGGAAGGAATACACAGAGTCATTATACCAAAAAGAATTAGTCGATATTCAAACATTTCAAGAGGTGGCATATGATCAGGAACCGATGGTACTGAAGGAAGAAGTCCAAGCTGCTCCGAGGGCATTGGCAAAAAACAAGTCTCCAGGAATTGATGGAATATCAATTGAGATGTTTCAACAAACAGATGCAACGCTGGAGGTGCTCACTCGTCTATGCCAAGAAATATGGAAGACAGCTTCCTGGCTGACTGACTGGAAGAGATCCATATTTATGCCTATTCCCAAGAAAGGTGATCCAACTGAATGTGGAAATTATAGAACAATATCATTAATATCACACGCAAGCAAAATTCTGCTGAAGATCATTCAAAAACGGCTGCAGCAGTATATTGACAGGGAACCGCCAGAAATTCATGCTGGTTTCAGAAGAGGACATGGAACCAGGGATATCATTGCTGATGTCAGATGGATCTTGGCTGAAAGCAGAGAATACAAGAAGGATGTTTACCTGTGTTTTATTGACTATGCAAAGGCATTCGACTGTGTGGATCATAACAAACTATGGATAACACTGCGAAGAATGAGAATTCCAGAACACCTAATTGTACTCATGAGGAACCTTTACATGGATCAAGAGGCAGTTGTTTGGAGAGAACAAGGGGATACTGATTGGTTTAAAGTCAGGAAAGGTGTGTGTCAGGGCTGTATTCTTTCACCATACCTATTTAATCTGTATGCTGAACAAATAATATGAGAAGCTGGACTATATGAAGAAGAACGGGGCATTAGGATTGGAGGAAGACTCATTAACAACCTGCGTTATGCAGATGACACAGCCTTGCTTGCTGAAAGTGAAGAGGACTTGAAGCACTTACTGATGAAGATCAAAGACCACAGCCTTCAGTATGGATTACACCTCAACATAAAGAAAACAAAAATCCTCACAACTGGACCAATGAGCAACATCATGATAAATGGAGAAAAGATTGAAGTTGTCAAGGATTTCATTTTACTTGGATCCACAATCAACAGCCATGGAAGCAGCAGTCAAGAAATCAAAAGATGCACTGCATTGGGCAAATCTGCTGCAAAGGACCTCTTCGAAGTGTTGAAGAGCAAAGATGTCACCTTGAAGACTAAGGTGGGCCTGACCCGAGCCATGGTATTTTCAATCGCATCATATGCATGTGAAAGCTGGACAATGAATAAGGAAGACTGAAGAATTGATGCCTTTGAATTGTGGTGTTGGCGAAGAATATTGAATATACCACGGACTGCGGAAAGAACGAACAAATCGGTCTTGGAAGAAGTGCAGCCAGAATGCTCCTTAGAGGCAAGGATGGCGAGACTGCATCTTACATACTTTGGACATGTTAGGAGGGATCGGTCCCTGGAGAAGGATATCATGCTTGGCAGAGTACAAGGTCAGTGGAAAAGAAGAAGACCCTCAACAAGGTGGATGGACACAGTGGTTGCAACAATGATCTCAAGCATAACAACGATTGTAAGGATGGTGCAGGACCGGGCAGTGTTTCATTCTGTTGTGCACAGGGTCGCTTTGAGTCGGAACCGACTTGACGGCACCTAACAACGACAACAACATACATAATGTGGCAGCCCTGGGGACATAGTGGTTAAGTGCTATAGCTGCTAACCAAAATGTCAGCAGTTCGAATCCACCAGGCACTCCTTGGAAACTCTATGGGGCAGTTCTACTCTGTCCCATAGGGTCGCTATGAGTTGGAATCAACTCAACAGCAACGGGTTTGGTTTGGTTTATACACAATGAGCTAAAGCGTATATATCACGTTTGGTCCATTACAGAGGAGATTCTAACTTGGGGGAAGCGGGTAGGGGAAGGGTGATTGGAAAGGATAAATTCTAATTCCCTTCTAGCATGCAGACTTTATGACAGAAGTAATTAAGATGTAAAATATGACACTGAAGTGAGTATCTCTACATCCCAGGCCTTCAGACAGGCCTGTCCTCTGCTCCTGGGTTATTAGTAATAAAAGAAAAAGCAGAGGAAGAAAAATGTCCTGATCCACGCTACAACATGGATGAACCTTGAAAACACCATCCTGAGAGAAATAAGACAGTCACAAAAGGACAAATATTGTATGATCTCACTTATGTGAAATATCTAGAATAGGTAAGTGTATACAGATTTTAGGTGATTAGCAGGGGCAAGCAGGAGGGAGACGGAAAGGAGGACTCAATGCTTAGGGGACACTCAGCTTCTATTAAAGGTGATAGAAAAATCTCCAAACAGATAATGGTGGTGGTTGTACAACATGATGAACACAACCAACGTCACTGAATTATACATGTGAAGATGAGGCTGAACAATGTAGGCATCTGCCTGGAGCATGAGAAATGGCCCAGTGGAAAGTCTCAGAGTCAAGGTGAGGAGCATGTCCATTTAGGAGGGCTGTTCTCCAATGTAGATGTTAGAGCTCAAGTGATGGGGAGGTGGAGGGGAAAGATCGTGGAATGTCAGAGCCCCAACAGGGTGAGGAAGCTGGTCTGGCATAGGGGATAGAGCCCAGATGCATGGAAGGGTGGTCTAGTCAAGGAGTGGGGCCCCAGTGGGGATAAGGTAGGTGGTTACACCGATGGGGTGGTATGGAGCTTAAGTAGACTGAAGAGGGTGACCGCATGTGCAGTGAGGGACTGGCCAGATGTAGGACGTCAGAGCCAGAGTATGGGGAGGAGGGCGTTTTCACAAGAGAGGTGGCAGTGGAAAGGGAGATTGGTACACACAACGGAATAGATCAAGTAAGTAGAAATATTAGGAAATTGGGAGCCAGGTTTCTTGATCTAGGAGAAGGTAGTTACAAATATGGAAAGGAAGAAAACTAAAATTAATCCTGGGGTGTTAGACTATAATTGAGGATATCAGTGTGAAACCATGGTTTTCAATATATACAACTAGACAGATAGCAGTAGTTTGTTGAGTCCTATGAAGAAGCCCTGGTGGTTCGACGGTTAAGTGCTTGGCTGCTAACTGAAAGATTAGCAGTTCAAAACCACCTAATCGCTCTGCAGCAGAAAATTGTCTCGACAACACTTAACAACAACAACAACGATGGCGACAATAGGCCCAGCTTGGTTGTTCTCCTGGAACTTAATCTGCTATATCTATGGCATCTGCAATGTCCTTTGGGCTAAACCTGATCCTTGACCTTACTCCATTCTTGCCATCCCTGTCCCAGGGGCCACCCATGTCCTGAAATACTAGTTTCATCAGAACAGATAGAACCAAATTCAAGGACAAAAATAAAAATGCCCCAAAGATCTTTTCTGGCTACACTGAATTTACCTCAAAAATGCCAGTTTTCATAATTCCTAGATATTAAAGATAGAGTTCTGTTGGAAGGTGAATGCCTCTAAACATTCACTAGGGATGTTAATTTGGGTCACTGTTGGGCAGCTTGGACACGTGTTTTAAATGTTAAGGAATAAACCTCTCAGGCCCATTCCACCATTGACTGCCTATGATTTGTTTCATACTGGTAAGCTCATTCGAAAATATTATTGCTCCCATCAACTTTAATTCTCACATCAACTTTATTCCCATTATACAAATCAGAAAGCTGAAGATGAAAGTAGTTAATTACATGCCCAAGGTTATGCGGTGATCTAGAGCAGGGATTCAAACTCTGCCTTCTGATTTCATATTTAAGATTCTTCTCCAAATACAATTCTCACAGAAACCTTACCCCGTTCTAGAATGGTAGATTCTTCCTGCCTAACTGCAATCCTGCTTAGAATAATAGAATGAGCCTGTTTATTTATAAAATATCTGTCAGCATAAAACTCAATCCTTACTATACAAACTCTATTTTGAACATTTTCCCAAATGCTTATAAGGATAATAACTGGATCTGTTCAATCATGAACAACTTGAGAATATTTAATAATGATTTTTATTCACTTCTGTTAACAAATTTCCCTAGCAGATATTCTTGTCAAAATTCTGCCCTCATTTACTTGAAGGCAAAATTTGTTCAAAAGTAAACCTCAGTTGTTTAACGCAGTCATCCTTTTCACACAAAATCAAAATGAAACTTTGACCAGTATAAGGTCAAAAGCTTTCTGTTCCTTGTTTAAATGAACGTTCTTTTTTGCACCACATCTAATGTCAAAAAATATAACAACACTTTTACTTCCAAACACTTAGAGGAAAATTTAACCACACCCCATTAGAAACAGAAGTCCTAACAGTCAAAAAAAAACAGTAAAATGCTTAACAGTTAAACAACCTGCTCCCATGGTTAAATTGCATTCTATTTAAGCTTAATCATTTTAAATTTTAAATATTGATACAACACCTGGACTATTCTTAGCAATTATCTCGTTCTGCATACCAAAACCAGGGCATTCTATAGAAGTTTCCCTTATTTTTAATGCAGTATTTCTGATGCATAAAATAGTAGGCAATCTAAAAATATATCTAACGTGAGCTTCTCATGTATATGCCATTCTGAAGAAAAATTAAGTATTGTCTAAATTTTCACTCTGCAATTCTTTCTTTCTTTTTTTTCCTAATTTTGGCTTATTCTAAAAAACGCTCCACTATATTTCTCAAATAGCATGAAAAGTTAAAATATTATTTTGGGTATAATGTGTGCCATATGGGTCTGATTTGTGGTACTTCCAGCCCAGCTTTCAAACATTGGGCCTCAGGGATATATAGACAAATATTTCTAGAAGATTTACATGAAATATTAAAAAGTACTTTGTAGGAAGAGAAAGGATTATGTGGGCAAATATGTTTGGGAAATTGCGGGTTAAAGAAAGAGAAAACTGTTGGAGCCAACATGGTGCCCTAGAAAGACACATGATGCCGTCCCTCTGCAGCAAAAACCTGAAAAACTAAGTAAAACAGATACAAACGTCAATTCTGGAGCCCTAAGCACCAAACGAAGGGATAAAGAACTAAATCAAACGCTGAATGGAAGAAGAAACTGAGAGAAAACAGAGAATGAGGAGAGATATGGAGTGGAGATCCCTGCCAACTAACATGGCACAGTGTTGCCATCTTGGAACATAGCAAGCAACAACCCTGGACAGGAAGTACAGGAAGGCAACTTCACCGGGCTCCCAACAGGAGACAGAGCACCTGGTAACCAAAGAAACATGCTTTCCCACTCTTTGCCCTTCTGGTGAGTAGCAGCAAGAACCCCTCCAGCTCAGCAGCCCCTGCTACTGGGGTCCACAATGTGAGCCTCCCGTCTCCCTGGCCTGCCCTGCCCTCTCCTGCCTAAAGGCTTTTTGTTTTTCTCTCTTTCTTTCTCTTTTTCTCCCTCACACATAGCCCCATACACCACCTCCCCCCACCTCCCGCCAAACTCCCTATCCTGCTGCAGTGGCTGGAGAGCTACTGGCCCACCACTGCCCCAGGTCCAACCTGCCCCCATGAGCTGGCTCTCCCTGTGCCATTTCTGTCTTCTTTTTTTTCCTGTCATTTCTTTCTCCCTTCCACCTAGCCCTGTATGTTACTTCTCTTCCCTTCTAGCTGGCCCGTGGGTCTGCCCCACACCCGCCAGCCAGAGCCTGCCACGTCACCATTGTTTGTTTTCCTTTTTTCCCTTCTACCTAGCCACATATGTCATCTCCTCTCCTTTCCCACTGAATCTCTGCCATGCCATCACCCTCCTCTTCCCGCTGGTCCTTGAATCTCCTCTGCCCCTATTTGCTGACGACTACTACCACACTGCCTCTTTTTTTTCTTTCTTTCTTTCTCTCTCTTTTCTTATCCCTCCCACCTAGCCCCATACACCACTTGCCCCATTTCCCACCAGCCGCCATTGCAACTCCATGGCTGCAGTATCCCTGGCACTTAGGTCTGCCACCACACTGAGTCCACACCGCCCGTCCCCTCCCACCACTCGAACAGCTATTGAACAGTGGGAAGTGAGCCTGTACTACTCACTGTACAACAACACTGCCCATCTGGCAAGGGGATGTGAACACTTACACACCACTGGACCAACATCAGGAGTTAAATAGTGCCTGCCTCAGCTACCTCACCAAACCAGTTTACAGCAAAGGAGGATCACCCTGCCTGTTGCTGCCCCATCCACCAAGACAAGGTGGTGACAGTTATTGTGCCCACAGATAAGAAAGTAGGAAGCACATCCAGCCCACCCCCCCGACATATCAAAACAAAACAAAAACGGACAAAAAAAAGGAACACTCAATCAATAAAGAAAATAATAAGGAAGCAGGACAAGATGGCTCTAGCAAGTGACCAAAATAAAGAATCAGATAAACTTCCAGTAAAAGAAAGGCAGTGGAGTTACTTGACAGGGAATTCAAAAGATTAATATTTAGGGCTCTCCAAGAGATTAGGAAAGAGATCAAGGAAAACACAGACAAAACAATGAAAAAATAGACAAAATCATGAAAAACACAGACAAAACCAATGAAGATACAGCCAAATCAAGGAAAACACAGACAAGGCAATAGAAGAATTCAGGAAAATAATATAAGAATAAAACATCAAAATAAAAAAACAGAATTCATACAAAAATAGCAACTAGAAATCCAAAAGATGAACAACAAAATTTCAGAAATGGACAACTCAATAGAAGGTTTTAGGAGCAAATTGGAAACAACAGAACACAGAATCAGCAAAATTGAAGACAAATTCATAGAAGCCACTTTTTTTTGAGGGAAAATCAGAGAGAACAATGGAGAAAAACAAAGAAAACCTAAGAACTATGTGGGCACGATCAAGAGCAAAAATTTGGTGTGATTGGAGTTCCAGAACAGGAGAAGAAAATGGAAAATGCAGAGAAGATTGTTGAAGATTTGCTGGCAGAAAACTTCTCAAATAACATGAAGATGGCAAGCCAACTATCCAAGAAGCTCAGTGAACCCTATATAGAATAGACCCTGTCTTAGTTATCTAGTGCTGCCATAACAGAAATACCATGAGTGGATGGCTTTAACAAAGAGAAGTTTAGTCTCTCACAGTCTAGGAAGCCAGAAGTCCAAATTCAGGGTGCCAGCTCCCAGAGAAGGTTTTCTCTGTCTTTTGGCTCTGGGGGAAGGTCCTTGTCATCAATCTTCCCCAGTTGAGAAGCTTCTCAGTGCAGGGAACCAGGTCCAAAGGACATGCCATTCTCCTGGTTTTCGTTTCTCAGTGGTATGAGGTCCCCCTGTTGCTCTGCTCATTTCTCTCACTTCTCACTTCTCTCTTTTATATCTCAAAAGAGATTGGCTTAAGACACAACCTAATCTTGTAGATTGAGTATTGCCTCATTAACATAACTCCCTCTAATCCTGCCTCATTAACATCATAGGGGTAGGATTTATAACACATAGGAACATCACATCAGATGACAAAATGGTAGACAATCACACAATACTGGGAATCACAGCCTAGCCAAGTTGACATATGTTTTGGGGGGACACAATTCAATCCATGGCATTCCAAACTTTGGTGCCCCAAAATTTATGTCCTTGTCACATGTAAAACATATTCACCCCATCATATCATAGCAAAAATCTTAATTCAACTCTAAGTCCAAAATCCAAAAATTCTTCTTCATCTGTGAAATCTAGAATACAAGTTATCTGCTTCTAAAGTACAATGGTAGAACTGACATAAGGTAGACATTTCCATTACAAATGGAAGAAATTGGAGGGGAAGAAGAGATAACAGGCACCAAGCAAGTCAGCAGAACACATTACATCAGCCTTCAAGGCTTGAAAATAATCCTCTGTTCTCTGAGGCTATTTACGCAGTGGCCCTGCCCTATAGATTCTGGGTATTGGCCACACTCTCCACATTCTGCGTGGAGGCCCCTCAGCCCTGGGCTTCAGCTCCACCTTCCAGGCCCACTAGAATGGCAACTCTGCTCCCTTTGCTTCGGGTGGTCCCATTTTCCTAGTCCATCTGAGTGGTGACTCCACCCTTTGAGGCTGAGGGAGCTCTGCTTCCTGTGTTCCTTGTCTCTTCAGCTTCTGCTTCCTTGGCCTCTCAGTCCCCAGGGCCTTACCACCTGCATCTGCCGGCTCCTGCAAGTGTTCCAAAGCTCCTTAACTCTACCAGTAAGTGCCTGAAGTCACCACACTCCACCAGGAAGCTTCCTACACACAGGCACTCAGCTTTTCTAGCTCCATGGGTCAGCTCCAGTGCTGTCTCATGCTGGTCTCTTGGTTCTGCTGCTGCCATTTTTCTGCTGCTGCCCCTTCTCTGCTACTGCCCCTTCTCTGCTGCTACCCTTTCTCTGCTGCTGCCACTTCTCTGCAGCTCCTTCTCACTGACTGCGTAATCTCCAGTGTAACAGCTCTCCTCGCTTCTTTCTGAGTCATCACCAGAATTTTCTTTGATGTCCATAATTCCACCAAGAGTCTCTTCAAGGCAATCTAAGCTTTTATTATTAGGCACTTTAAAACTCCTCCAGCCTCATTAATTCAAAAATCACAAAATAATAAATGTTGGAGAGGCTGCGGAGAGACTGGAACTCTCATACACTGCTGGTGGGATTGTAAAATGGTACAACCACTGTGGAAATCCATCTGGCGTTATCTTAAACAGTTAGAAATAGAACTACCATACAAACCAGAAATCCCACTCCTCGGAATATACCCTAAAAATACAAGACCCTTCACACAAACAGATATATGCACACCCATGTTTATTGCAGCTCTGTTTACAATAGCAAAAAGCTGGAAGCAACCAAGATGTCCATCAACGGACGAATGGGTAAATAAATTGTGGTATATTCACACAATGGAATACTACGCATCGATAAAGAACAGTGACGAATCTCTGAAACATTTCATAACATGGAGGAATCTGGAAGGCATTATGCTGAGCGAAATGAGTCAGTTGCAAAAGGACAAATATTGTATAAGACCACTATTATAAGATCTTGAGGAATAGAAAAAACGGAAAAGAACACATACTTTTGTGGTTACAAAGGGGGGAGGGAGGGAGGGAGGGAGGGAGAGGGCTTTTTATTGATCAATCTGTAGATGGGAACTGCTTTGGGTGAAGGGAAAGACAACACTCAAAACAAGGAAGGTCAGCCTAATTGGACAGGATTAAAAGTAAAGAGGTTTCCGAGATAAAATGAAAGCTTCAAAGGATAGCGAAGCAGGGGCTGGGGTCTGGGGAACTTGGTTTGAGAGGACTTCTAAATCAATGGGCAAAACAATTCTATTATGAAAACACTCTGCATCCCACTTTGAGTTGTGGCACCTGGGGTCCTAAATGCCAACAAGCAGCCATCTAAAATACATTAATTGGTCTCAACCCACCGGGAGCAAAGGCAAAGGAAGAACACCAAGGTCACACGACAACTAAGAACCCAAGAGACAGAAAGGGCCACTTGAACCAGAGACCTACAATATCCTGAGACCAGAAGAACAAGTTGGTGCCCGGCCACAATCGATGTCTGCCCTGTCAGGGAGCACAAGAGACAACTCCTGAGGGAGCAGGAGACCAATGGGACGCAGACCCCAAATTCTCATTAAAAGACCACACCTAATGGTATGATTGCGACTAGAGGAATCCCAGAGACAATGCTCCCCAGAACTTCTGATGGCACAGGACAGGAACCAACCCCGAAGACAAATCATCAGGCATGAAAAGGACTGGTCAGTGGGGGGGAGAGAGATACTGATGAAGAGTGAGCTAATTAAATCAGGTGGACACGGGAGAGTGTGTTGGCAACTCTTGACTGGAGGGGGGATGGGAAGATAGAGAGAGAGGGAAGAAGGTAAAATTGGCACGAAACGAGAGACTGTAAGGGCTGACTCAATAGGGGGAGAGCAAGTGGGAGAAGGGAGTAAGATGTATGTAAACCTACATGTGACAGACTGATTGGAATGGTAAATGTTCACTTGAAGCTTAATAAAAATTTAAAAAAAAAAAACAAAAAACTCCTCCAGCCTCAATCCATTCACAGTTTCAAAACTGCTTCAACATTTTAGGTATTTATTAGGGCAGCACCCTACTTTTGGTACCAAATTTTGTCTTAGTTATCTACTGCAGCTATAACAGAAATACCACAAGTGGATGGCTTTAACAAAGAGAAATTTATTCTCTCACAGTCTAGGAGGCTAGGTATCTGAATTTGGGGTGCTAGTTCCAAGGGAAGGCTTTCTCTGTCAGCTCTGGGGGTCCTTGTCATTAATCTTTGTCAGTTGAGAAGCTTCTCAGTGCAGGGGCCCTGGGCCCAAATGACACGCTATTCTTCTGGCTCTTGTTTCTTGGTGGCATGAGGTCCCTGTCTCTCTGCTTGCTTCTGTCTTTTATATCTCAAAAGAGATTGACTCAAGATGCCTAATATTGTAAATTGAGTCCTCCCTCATCAACATAGGTGCCTTTTTAATCCTGCCTCATTAACATCATAGAGGTAGGATTTACAACACATAGGAAAATCACATCAGATGACAAAATGGTGGACAATCACACAATGCTGGGAATCATGGCCTAGCCAAGTTGACACATGTTTTTGGGGGACACAATTCAATCCACGACAGACCTCAAAAGAAAGTGACCAAGACATATCATAATCACATTTGCCAAAACCAAAGACAAAGAAAAAACCCTGAGCGCAGCTCAAGAAAAATGAAAAGTCAAATACAAAGGAGAAACAATAAGACTAAGCTCTGATTACTCAGCAGAAACTATGCAGGCAAGAAGGCAATGGATGACATACATAAAGCCTTGAAAAAAAAACTGCCAATCAAGAATAATATATCCTGCAAAACTCTCTCTCAAACACAATACTGAAATGAAGACATCTCCAGATAAGCAAAAA
Organism: Loxodonta africana; assembly: GCF_030014295.1. NCBI lineage: Eukaryota > Metazoa > Chordata > Mammalia > Proboscidea > Elephantidae > Loxodonta > Loxodonta africana. Next base: position 46,271,233 of record NC_087349.1, on the reverse strand, counting down.
TTAAGGGAATTTGTAAAAACCAAACCAAAATTACAAGAACTATTAAAAGGAGTCCTTTGTTTAGAGAACTAACAACATCAGACAACAACCTGATTCTAGGACACAGGACAGCATCAGCCAGACACCAGCCTAGGTAAAGAACTCTCACTAGTAAAACAAAGCTAAAAGACTTAAAATGGGGAAACACAGACACCTATCAGTAAATGACAACATCAAAACAATAAGAGAATAAACAGTGTGCATATAGAACTTTCAAATGGAGAGTAAGTCAAGGCAATATCAAGTAATAAAAGACTGTTGGTTCAAACTTAGGAAGGGTAAATATCAAAATAACTGCAAAATAAGTTTAAAAAATCTACTCATCAAAATGAAAAAGAAGAAAAACATATAAGACTCAGTAAACACAAACTATATGATAGCAAAAGAAAAGCAAAGAAAGTCTACAAACAAAAGGAACTTAGCACAGGAAAGTAAGAGGAACAAATAAAACTTCAGCACCACAAAAAAGCACAACAGCAGTAAACTCATTCCTATTGTCTTAGTTATTTAGTGCAGCTATAACTGGAACACCACAAGTGGACGGCTTTAACAAAGAGAAATTTATTCTCTTGCACTTTAGGAGGCTAGAAGTCCAAATTCAGGGTGCCAGCTCTGAGGGAAGGCTTTCTCTCTCTGTTGGCACTGGAGGAAGGTCCTTGTCATAAATCTTCCCCAGTTGAGAGTTTCTCAGTGGACCACAGATCGAAAGAACACATTATTCTCCTGACTCTTCTTTCTTGGTGGTATGAGGTCCCCCTGTTCCTCTGTTCTCTTCTTTCTCATATATCAAAAGAGATTGACTTAAGATACTTCATCTTGTAAATTGAGTCCTGCCTCATTAACATCACAGAGGTAGGATTTACAACACATAGGAAAATAACATCAGATGACAAAATGGTGGACAATCACACAATACTGGGAATCATGGCCTAGCCAAGTTGACACATATTTATGGGGGACACAATTCAACCCATGACACCTATCGATAATCACACTGAATGTAAATGGCTTAAATGCATCCATAAAAAGACAGAGAGAGAAAGCCTTCCCCTAAAGCTGGCACCCTGAATTTGGACTTCTAGCCTCCTAAACTGTGAGAAAATAAATTTCTCTTTGTTAAAGCCATCCACTTGTGGTATTTCTGTTACAGCAGCACTATATACCTAAGACACACAGCATACCAAAACCTTTGTGACACAGCAGAAGTGATGCTTAGAGGTCAATTTATAGCAATAAATGCACACATCAAAAAAAAGGAGGACAAAAACCAAAACATTAACCCTACAACTTACAGAAATAGAAAGAGAACAGCAAAAGAAGCCCACAGGAACCAAAAGAAAGGAAATAATAAAGATTGGAGCAGAAGTAAATGTAATAGAGAACAGAAAAACAATAGAAAGAATCAACAAGACTAAAGTTGGCTCTTTGAATAGATCAACAAAATTGATAAACCACTGGTCAAACTGACAAAAGAAAAACAGGAGAGGGAGCAAATAACCCAAATAAGAAATGAAATGTGCACATTACAACAGACCCAAAGGAAATAAAAAGTATCAAAACAAAATACAGTGAAAAACAGTATTTCAACAAATTTGAAAACCTAGAGGAAATGGACACATTTCTAGAAACACACTACCTACCTAAATTAACACAAACTGAGATAGAAAATTGAACAGACCTATAACAAAAGAAGAGATTGAAGAGGTAATTAAAAAAAAAAAAAAAAACCTCCCAAGAAAATAAAATCCTTGGCCCAGATGGCTTCACTGGAGAATTCTACCAAACATTTGAAGAAGAGCTCACACAAGTACTACTCAAACTATTGCAGCACATAGAAAGGGAAGGAATACTGAATTCATTCTATGAAGCCAGCATAACCTTGATACCAAAGCCAGGCAAAGACATCACAAAAAATAGAAAATTATAGACTAATAACTCTCATGAATATAGATGCAAAAATTCTCAACAGAATTCTAGCAATAGAATTCAGCATCATATTTAAAAAAAACCCAATACACCACAAACAAGTGGAATTCATACCAGGTATGGCTCAATATCAGAAAATCAATCAACCTAATCCACCACATAAATATAACAAAAGTAAAATGATCATCTCAGTCGATGCAGAAAAGGTATTTGATAAAACCCAACACCCATTTCTGATAAGAACTCTGAATAAAATATGAATAAAAGGGAAATTCCTCAACATAATAAAGGGCATCTATACAAAACCAAGAACCAACATCATTCTCAATGGAGAGAAGCTGAAAACATTCCTCCTGAGAACAGGAACAAGACAAGGATGCCCTTTATCACCACTCCTATTTAACACTGTGCTGGAAATTCTAGCTAGAGCAATAAGGCAAGAAAAAGAAATAAAGGCCATCCAAATTCGTAAGGAAGAATTAAAACTGTCCCTATTTGAAGACAATGTGATACTATATATAAAGGACCCTAAAGACTCCACAAGAAAACTACTGGAACTAATAGAAAGATTCGGCAGAGAAGCAAGATGCAAGTTCAACATACAAAAATCAGGTGGATTCCTTTACATCGACAAGGAAAACAATAGCATTTATTATAGCCCCTAAAAAGATAAAATACTTAGGAATAAATTTAACCAGGGACGTAAAAGACCTATACAAAGAAAACTACAAAACACTATTGCAGGAAACCAAAAGAAACCTACATAAATGGAAAAATAAACCATGCTCATGGATAGTAAGACCCAACTTTGTGAAAATGTCGATGCTACCCAAAGTGATCTACAGATATAATACAATCACGATCAAATACCAACAGCATTCTTTAAGAAGATAGAAAAACCCAATCACCAACTTAATATCGAAAGGAAAAAGGCCTTGGATAACTGAGACATTATTGAAGAAAAAGAAGTAGGAGGCCTCACACTACCTGATCTCAGAACCTACTATACAGCTATGGTAGTCAATACAGGCTGGTACTAGTACGATAACAAGCACATAGACCAATGGAACAGAATCGACTATTCAAATGTAAACCCATCCACCTAAGGTCAGCTGACCTTTGATAAAAGACCAAAGTCCATTAAGTGGGGAAAAGGCAGTCTTTTTAACAAATGGTGCTGGTAAAACTGGATGTCTATCTTTAAAAAAAATGAAATAAGACCCATACCTCACACAGTACACAAAAACTAACACAAAATGGACCTAAATATAAAACCTAAAATAACAAAGATCACGGAAGAAAAAATTGGGACAACACTAGGGGCCCTAATACATGGCATAAACAATATAAACTATAACAGTGCACAAACATCAGAAGAGAAACTAGATAACTGGGAATTCCTAAAAATTAAACACTTAGGCTCATCAAAAGATTTCACCAAAAGAGTAAAAAGAGAATCTACAGACTAGGAAAAAAATTTTTTGGCTATGACATATCCAACAAGGGCCTAATCTCTAAAATTTATAGGATACTTCAACACCTCAACAACAAAAAGACAAATAATCCAATTTTAAAATGGGCAAAAGATATGAAGACACTTCACCAAAGAAGACATTCAGTCGGCTAACAGACACATAATGCAATCATTAGCCATTAGAGAAATGCAAATCAAAACTACCATGAAATACCATCTTACCCAGACATTATTGGCACCAATAAAAAGAAGAAAATAACAAATGTTGGAGAGGTTCCAGGGAGATTAGAACTTTTATGTACTGCTGATGGGAAGTAAAATGATACAACCACTATGGAAAACGATATGGCGTCTCCTTAAAAAGAAATTAGAAATATCATATGATCCAGCAATCCCACTACTAGAATATCCTAGAGGAATAAGAGCCATCACACAAATAGACATATGCACACCCTTGTTCATTGCAGCATTATTCACAACAGCAAAAAGATGGAAATTACCTAAGTGCCCATCAACCATCAACAGATGAATGGATAAACAAATTATGGTACAGACACACAACGGAATACTACGTAATGATAAAGAACAATGATAAATCTGTGAAACATCTCACAACGTAGATGAATCTGGAAGGCATTAGGCTGAGTGAAATAAATCAGTCACAAAAGGACAAATATTTTATGAGACCACTACTATAAAAAAAAAAAACAAGAAAAGGTTTATGCACAGAAAAAACAATCTTTGATGGTTACCAGGGAGGGGAGGGCTGGGAAGGGGTAATTACTAACGAGATAGTAGTCAAGTGGTAACTTTGGTGAAGGGAAAGACAACATACAATATAGGGGAAGTCAGCACAACTTGACTAAGGGAAATTCATAGAAGCTTCCTAGACACATCCAAACACCTTGAGGGACAGAGTTGCTGGGACTGAGGGCTTGGGACCATGGTCTCAGAGGACATCTAGTCAATTGGCATAACATAGTTCATAAAAAAATGTTCTACATCCTACTTAGGTGAGTAGCATCTGGAGTCTTAGAAGTTTGCGAGCAGCCATCTACGACATATTTATTGGTCCCATCCTGTCTAGAACAAAGGAGAATGAAGAAAACTAAACACACAAGGAAAATATTAGCCCAAAGGATTAAAAGACCACATGAACCAGATATTCCACCAGCCTGAGTCCAGAAGAACTAGATGGTGTCCTGCTGCTACCATCACCTATCCCTCTGACAGGGATCACGATAGAGGGTCCCAGACAGAGCGGGAGAAAAAAGTAGAGCAAAATTCAAATTAAAAAAAAAAGTGGCCAGACTTGCCATTCTGTCAGAGACTGGAGAAATCTCTGAGACTATGGGTCCCAGACACCCTGCTAACTCAGAACTTAAGCCGCTCCCAAAGTCCACCTTTCAGCCAAACATTAGACAGGTCTATAATACAAAGGAAAGTGTTTCTCAGTTCAATCAAGTACATATAGGAGCCTAAATGGGCAACGCCTGTCCAAAAGCAAAGATGAAAAGGCAGGAAGGCACAGGAAAACTAGACAAATGGACACAGGAACCCGTGGTAGAAAGGGACATATTTATTGTCTAGAACACAATGCCAGGATTGCAACCAATGTCATAAAGCAATTTGTGCATAAATTTTTAAATGAGAAACTAATTTGCACTGTAAACTTTCACCTAAAGCACAATAAAATTGAAAAAAGAACATTTTATTATGCAACATATAAATATACAGAAAAGGACATAAATTAATAACAAACATACCCACTAATCAGATTTTAACAAAAGCTCTCATTTCTTTGATATCTAGTCTCAAGATTTGCCAAAGGGCAAATGGAAGATATCCAGTACCTTTCTTTATCTCTAATAATATTCTTTGCCTCTGATACAAACATTTGTTATGCCAGATTTCCTTTGGTTTGTTGTTGTTAATTGCTGTTGAGTCGATTCCAACTTATGGTTACCTTAGTGTATCTTTTCCCATCTTTTTACTTTTAATTAACTTTTCTGCATTATGTTTTGGAAAAGTATATCTTTTGAAACATAAAATAGATGGATTTTGTTTTGTTATCCAATCTGAAAATCTCTTTCAACAAAGGAGTTTAATCCACTTAAATGTATTATAATCACTTTGGATTTATTTTTTGTGGAAACCACTGTCTATTGAATTCTTAACAGTCATCCCCACCTCCTTCTGCCTAGATGACAGAGCCCTGATTTCATCCAAATGTTCAACTTCTCTGGTTTCAGGAAAAGTGGCTTTTCCCCAGCCCCACGGGTAAACAAAGTCTGTAGTGGTACTTCTATTTCCTTTTCCCTGGAACTTTAATACCACTTAGGCAACGGCTATACCAGAAAGCCCGCTGAAAGTTTCTGGGAAAGTTTCCTCCTGTATAAAAAGATGTGTGAGAGAAGCCTGCCCTTCCTTCTTTGGCCAATGTTGGGTGATGATGTGAAAAGCGTTTGGGGCCTTGACATAGGCTGCTGAAGGACTTAGTACATGAAGGAATAATAAATCCTTTATTGTGTAAAAACTTTGAGTAGGGTAGTCTATTACTTACAGCCAAAACTGTCCTAAATGATACACTGATACCATGTTGTTTTTTATTATTTACTATGCATTTTCTTTCCTTTTTATTTTCTCCTTTCTTGCATTTTATTGAACTGATAGTTCTCTGAATACCCTTTGTGCTGTCTATTGATTTTGCAGTTATACTTCTTATTCTCGTTCTTTTAGCGATTACCCTTAAATTGTGAACATTCATGCGCAACATAAACTAAAAGTAGAAACCATTATTCATCTCTCAAACAACACAAGAATTTCTGAATGCTTTAATCTTCACCCTGACATCACACATGTTAAGATCTACTATTTTTTTTTCACCACTATTTTAGTGGCACCTTTTTCTTATATCACATAAACCATATATTTAGTGTTCTCATTGTTATGATTTAGATTCTTTGATAATTTACAGTTACCCACATCCATCCCTGTTTTTTGTTTCTTACCACTGCCTTTTACATCTCTTTCTCACTCTCTTTTTTCTGGATTCAATTTCTTCATATTAGGGTATATCTTTTAGTCATTATTTTGTTGAGGGTCTGTGATTACTATACCCTAAGTCTTTATTTGCCAAAGATGTATTTTGATTTCACTCTGGAATGATTCTTTCTCTTGGTATAGAATTCTAAGGGGGAAGTTATTTTTCCTCAGTACTTTGGAGATATTCCATTTGGTATCTGGTTTTGCTGTTGTAAAGTAGTAGTCAGTCTAGTTGTTCCTTTGTAAATAATCTTTCTTTTCTTGACCGGTGCTCTTCAGGTTTCCTCTTTATTTCTAGTGTTCTTCAGTTCCACTGTAGTATGTTTAGTGTGGGTTTGTTTTTCATTGCTTTGGGAGGCAACGTGCTTCTTGAATCTGAACGTTCTTTACCACTTCTGGAAAATTCTCAGACTTTTTTCTTTGACTGTTCCCTCTTTTCCCACTCGCTCTTTTCTCTCCTTATGGAACTCCTTTTTCAGGGAGTCCAGTTCTTTCGTTTATGGCAACTACTGTTTCTCCATCATAGTCTTTTTTTTTTCATATGTGTGTTCAAGTTTTGGAGTTTTGTTTTTTTGTGAACCCATCTTCATTAAATTTGTCTTCCTTGGGACTTATGTGTGCTCTAGGCTGTGGAGATGTCTTTACAGGGCAGTTTTGTATTTGTTTCTACTGGGGCCATTGGAGTTTCAATGTTTCTTAGCCAATTTTTACATTAATTTTTCAACTTTGGTTCCTATAAAATTCAGGCAGTGTAAGTTCAGATCCTATAACACAACATGGTGCAGGCCTGGAGCTTTGATATCTCGAGGGGCACTTTTGTTTACCATTAGCCTTGGGAAGGCTTCTTGATGCTTCCCTGGGCTGATGGGGTATTTACCCTGTCTCATTTTCACTGAAGGAGCATCCCTTAGAGGCTCAGGGTTTTACATCGAAGGTTCTGTTTCAGCTTTCTACCTTGCATGGGCTTAAGGTTACATCTTCTGTCCTCCTGTGGGCATTAAAATTGTTGTCCACCATCCCCAGGCCTATATCCAGATCCAAATCCCTGTGGGTAGCCTTCTAACTTTCAGTTCCTATTCTGTTCTGACTCCCGGGGATAACACTTTCTTTTTGCAAATTAACTGAGTAGTTAAAATTAGTTTTTCTATTTCATCCAGGATTTTTGCGTAGTGCTTTGGGGAAGAAGGTGGTCTGCTTCATTGTTTTATCAGAAGTGTCCCTGTATAGTTTTTTTTTTTTACTGCAAGACTTAACAGAACCTTGTATATACTGTTGGACATTGTGACTCCCCAGGGTGCAGATACATGCAGTGTTTTCCAAATTTATTTTGTAAGAGATCCTTTTTCCCATGGAGCAACTCTCAGAACTATTGTCTCACTGAGCACTTTAAGAAAAACTACTGAGGAAGGGAATAATTGTCCTTGGGGTCGGACTCCCATGACTTTATTTTTAGTCATGTTTATTGAAGCGTAATTTACATACAGTTAAATTTACCCATTTTAGGAGTACAGTTTTATGAGTTTTGACAAAGTATACAGTCAAGCAGCCTCTACCACAACCAGGCAGACAACACTTCCATCACCCGCTTTGCGTCCCTTTGCAGCAATCCCCTCTCACAACAGAGCCTTGGGCAGCCACTAAGCTGTCTTCACTGTTTAGTCTTTTCTAAAATGTCATATGAATGGAATCATACAGTAGATAGGGTTTTGTGTCTGGCTTCTGTCACTCAGTATAATGCTTTTGATATTCCTCCAAGTCGTTGCACGTAGCTGTAACTCATTTCCTTTTTATCTCTGAGTGGCATTCCATTTTATGGATGTAACGTTGTTTATCCAGTCACCAGTAGATGAATATTTGGGTTGTTTCCAGGTTGGGGTTATTTTGAATAAAGCTGCTATAAATATTTGTGTATAGGTCTTTGTATAGACACATGATTTTATTTTTCTTGCATATCAAATAACATTTAAATTAAATATCAAAATTATGAGCTTCTCTAAAGGTATGGTATTTTTGGCCAAATAAATAATAAGAGAGAAAAAGTCCATTTTGTGTGATCGTCTTGGGCAATCAGTTCTTCCTCTCCAGGCTTGCTCTTGTACTTGAGGATTTATAGCAGAAGGGCCAAGAGTTTTCATTACAGTTCGTGGTCCCATTTTTGCAATCACAGCCCAAATATTCTTTTGTATTTCTGATTCACACCTCACCTATTTCCAAAAATGATTTAAAGGCCTTATAATAAAAAGTGCACAAAGGGAGGAAACATTATAATGAGGAGAAAGGGACAAATGCCATATAACAGAGGCACAGAAATAGATGTACAGGTAAGCCCAGGCTAAGGCTTATTGCTGCAGTTAAACATGAAATATGCCTCTGAGATTCTCGGCAGTCAATGCCACAATGCTTCCACATGTACTGCATTCCTCCATAGAAGCAGCATGTCACATCATCCAGAAAGCCAAACATTTTGCTAGTCCAAATTCTCAGAAGGCCTTCACATAGTTCATTTGAAAACTGTATCAGAATTACTTCAATTACAAACTAAAATGAGGAAATAAGTACCCCTTCTGCCTTCTGCTTTCTGTGTTCCAGGCTCTTAAAGAGAACTGAAAGTCTATAATTTACACGAAAACCAGGAGTATCGACCATTGGAGGGTTTCTCCTACATATTCATAGAGCCACATATGTTGTATAAACACCTTGATTTTTTAAAAAAGCATTTATTTTAGTTAGACAAAACAGTGTAGTATTCACATATGAAATAGCTGTTTGTAAGAGCTGCACACGCTCCATATAACATATCAGGTTGGCGACTCTAGGCTCACGCTATATTGAGAAGAAATCTGGCATACATTTTGATGGCATGTGTGGAACAATGGTACTCTAAAATTGAAGGGGTAGAATTTTGCCTGTTTTATAAAGAGAAGAGACCACACTTTGAGTCATAGAATTATAAAGTTTTATAGTGAGCAGAAAACAGCTCATGTAGAATGGCTCTTTCATTTACGTAATGCCAATATGGCCCAAGAGAGAATTAACTGACTCGCCGAAAGCCACTGAAGTTGTTAGTACAAATGCAATCCTAGGTCTCCTGAATCAGTCTACTACCCTTTTAGAAACTATATTCAAGAACCTTTTCATTACAACTTTCTTTTATCTCTAGAAAAGGACCTCCCTTTTTCCCCTGGAAATTCTCCCAGCTGCTAAGATGACATATTACCTATCCTGATTCTTCCCTAGTTCTCCACTCTCGGTTCTCTGCCCCTTCATTGTGTCCCCAGTCTCTGCCTTTTCTAAAATCGTAGGCATCCCCCCAAGATTCACCCTTTGGCACCGGCTGATTTTTTTAAAACTCTCTGCCTCAAAGAGCTTATTCATTGTTAAGAATTTTGGGGTGTTTTCTTTATTATAACTATGTAATCGGTTTTTAAATGCTGTACTTTCAACTAAGAACGGAAAGGTTGTGTGGAGGTAGAAGGGAGCTTTGTATTTGTTGTCTACTTTCCTTAAAAGAACCTCATTACCTGTCAATTATTATCCCAGTTTAGATGAAGGGACCAAGTGCTATACCATCCTCTAGTTCTCCCTGGATTAGGGTCGCCACATAAAATACAGGATAAACAGCATCTATTTTTTTTTTTTTTTAAAGAATAAATATGTGCCAAGTGTTGCAAGGGACATGCTTGTACTACTAAATAAATAAATAAATCCACTGTTTATCTGAAATTCAAGTTTAACAGGGCCCCTTATATTTTTCTTTGCCAAATCTGGCAACCCTAACATGGATTGGAATCCGGAATTGTTGATGCTGACCCTCTCACTGCTTTACCCTTACAGACAGATTCTCACTACCTGTCACCTGAGGACCTGATCCCAATCACTTGCCTGTCACCAAGATCAACATATGCTGACATCTCCTAGACCCCCCATCACTGTGCTTCACCCATCTGCAGGACTTCCACCAGGTTTGAATTCTTCTATGCTCTGTACCTCACCAGGCTATCACCTATTAGCCCCCTTGATTATAGCCACATCCTCTGGAGACTTGGTCCATCCACAACCAGCTACAGGACAGTCTGTCCCTTATTTTGTCCAGAACCTGTACCAACCTGGTGGCTGTGCTAAACATCCCACCAACAAACAAACCACCCTACCTTCCACACAACACATGATCTTGGGAAGGGAAAAACATGGATAAATAACTGATTTAAAAAAAAAAAAAAACCCAGAGAGGCAAGTCACAGACCCTGGCAGCAGAAACAGCCCCAGAAAAGGGGAGTAAATGGATTTGTGTCAACATTTTTCAACATGGATAAGACTGTAAGCAGCATGTTATCAAACCAGTGAATTTCGCAAGGCTGGAAAACATAGCTAACTCATAGAATTTTGGAATCAGGATTAAAAGACATCTCAGTAGGCTGAAATGATGGACCAAAAGGAACGAGATGAAACTGAATGGGAATAGCAGGAATTGTTGTGTTTAAGTTGAGAATAGCAGTTACATAAGCCAACAGTTATGCTAAAGAAGACCTCAGCATTTTGGTTCAACATAAGTTCAGAGATAGACGTTATCATGTACTGGGGGGAAAAAAACAACAACAAAAATCCAAGGTTTAGATTCAGTCAAGCCTGATCTCAAATGCTGATTTCACCAATAAGTTGCCATTTCCTCAAATAAAATGTGCAAAATCCCAAACTCACTGAATCATGGATATTAACGAGATAACTCAATTGTGCCTTTTTGAACAGTGCCTAGAACATGGGAGATACTCAGTGAGTTCCTCATCCCACATCCCCAGCATCTGGACAATGTCCAGCCATCAATACTTCTGGTAGGAGACATCACAGTGTACTTGGAGGATAATCTATTAAAACATTAATTTTTGTTTTGTTCTCTTTACTGTAGGAGGCTGGAAGAAAGGGAGGACATGAAAGCTTGTGTGGTAATATTTGAGTCCTTTATGATGTCTGGAAACCCTGGTGATGTAGTGATTAAGAGCTATGGCTGCTAACCAAAAGGCTGGCAGTTCAAATCTACCAGGTGCTCCTTAAAAACTCTGTGGGGCAGTTCTACTCTGTCCTATGGGGTCACTATGAGTCAGAATCAACTCGACAGCAGTGCATTTGGGTTTTTGGGTTTATGATATTTATATGGCAGGGTCAAAAGCAAAAATTGCAAACCGGCAAAAGCCAAACCAAGCCCATAAAAAACCTAGTCTTAGAGAGAGATAGATCAATCAGTATAAGCCGCAGGAGGGTGGGGGGAAGGAAGAGTCCTGAGACTTGCGGAGCGTATGAAGGTTTATGACAAACACTCGTAGGAAGACCCTCCTGACAAGTAATACGCCCTCTAATTGGGTGCTGTCAGAAGGCCAAGACAACTGACTCCTAAAAAGGCCTTCCCTCTGTGTCACAGTAAAGGTCCCTGTGCTCAAGTTTGATTCAGACACTGTGGACCTTCCTCCCTTCAAGCAATCACGTCCACTTTGGCAGTGAGCACACACCCACAGTGGCCAGTGTGAGTTCCAGGCCAGTGCTCTTCTTGGATACTTGGACTCTAGCACAACCAAGCAGCCAGGGCCAGGGGGGAATTAGGATTGAATTTTATAATTGAGATTGAATTTGCTGACTACCAAATTCATGAGGATATGCAGGAGATTGACCTGGTGTAGGGAAATAAATAAGTATGACATTTATTTTCATCTAAATGTTAGGGAGTATAGTTCATACACTCTACAAAGTAGTTAGACAGGCTCAAGTCCAAATTCCAATCCTACCACTGTGATTTTACTTATTTCTTCAAGCATCACCTTTTTTTTTAATTATTGGAAAGATTTAAAAAATAATAATACCTAGAGCTGTTGGAAGAATTAAATGAGATAACATATACTAAAAATCTTAACATAATTCCTAGTGTAATGTGGTCCCATTTTATACAGAAATTCTGTGGGTTTAAAATAGTGCAGTAAAGTATATGGCAAATTTTTGAATAATGTGAATCTCACTTTATATTTCTTCGCATATGGAAATGAGTGTCAGATGAGTATAATTTACTAATCACTGAATCCATGTATAGAATAAAAAGGAGTAGTCTACGATAACTTCTAATTCAGATGACAGGATAAGTGATGATGCCATTCACTAAGGTCAGGAAAATGGTGGGGGGTGGGTAATGAGTAGACCTGTAGGAGGTGGGGAGTGATGTCTTCAAGTTGGAGACGTTAAGTGGAACATTCAAGTGGAGTTACCCAGCAGGCATTGATTATAGCGGCCTGGGTTTCAGAACAGAGAGTTGGCTGGAGATCTATCGATTAGGGAGTCATGAGTAAACAATATATAACCCGAAGCATGTGCTGGGAATCACCCATGGCTTGAGGATGGAATGAGAAAAACAGAGGAGGAATGATGGAGTTCTTATAAACACCAGCATACAAGAAGTGAATGGGGACGTGTTCCCCCTAATGGAATCTTAAAAGGAATGGTCAGAGAGGTGGACAGAAAACCAGGAGGGAGTGCTGTCACTGAGGCTGAGCTTAGAAAGGAATGTAATACAACAGAAGCTGACAGATCATAGAGAGGTCAATAAGGTAAAAAAGTTGTTTTGTTCATTAGTTACTGAAGGTCAATGGTAAGGTTGGACCACATAACTCTAAAGTTGTTCTATATGTAGGATTCTGTGACTCTTTGACTTTGCAGATACTTCTAGAACCTTCTAACTTAATGTCTCGTTGACATTTCAAATTCAATGAACCTAAAATTAAATTTATCTTCCCGCAAACCAGGATCATTCTCCCAACATCGTTGCACATCAAAGGTACCACTGGCCTCACGCTCACTGAGATTTAAAATGTTAAAGTTTCCAATAGGCAAGGAAGTTGGAAACATCCCTCTCACGATTCCAGATCAATCCTAACATTATCGAGTGATGGCTGAAAAGATGGCTGCAACTGCTCTGACCCGGTGAGAGTGAAAAGAAGATAGAGAGGGCAAGGTCAAAATTCAGAAGTGCTATCAGAGTTGACGGTGAGGGGAGAATGAGAAACCTATCATGAGGATGGAGAGATAATTCCCAGAGAAAGAACCAGGAAAGGTCATGTCACAGAAGCCAAAAAAGAATATTTCAAGAAGGAAGTAGAATTGAATGCTTCTGAAAGAACAAGGAAGATGGCAAGTGAGCAAAGGAGATAGGAATTGATGATTAAGAAATTCATGAGACCTTGATGGGACCAAGTTTGTAGTGGTGGAGCCGAAAGGAAAACATCATATTACAATCATTCATTCAACCAACATTTATCGAGCATGTAGGGATTGTGAATTTAAAAGCAAGTAAGATGCCGCCCCTGCCCTAAGTCACTTATTGTCAAAGAGGAAAATCGGAATTACAACAGACAGTACGAACAGCTTCAAGGGGCTCTGGGGACCCATATGAAGAGTAATTAACCAAGACTGAGGGAGAGGACAAAAGTTTCAGGTACGCTTCCTGGAAGAGATGACATTTGAGCTGTGTCTAAGCAGGAGTGAACCAGGCAGAGAAGAAGAGAAGGTGGCCCTACACACACCCTCAGAAAATGACGGGTAAAAGCATGAGGAGGGGGCACCCAGAGAGGGTGCCTTGCACTTGGGTTATAGAGAGCTGCTCAGCATGGACAGAGCCAAGAGCTCCTATGGGGAAACAATAATGGAGAATGGCGCTGAGAGGTACTAAGGGGTCAGGATATGAAAGGCCTTGTGGGACATGTTAAAGCCAATGGGGAGTCCAAGAGAGATTTTAAGCAGGAAAGTGACATGAATAAATGTGATTTTAGGAAAACAGCTCTAGTAGCTAAATGAAAAATGAGTTGGAAAAGGCCAAGGTCAAGAGTAGATGCTAGAAGACCAATAAAGTGGCTTTGATGATAATGTTCCTGATGGATCATGAGTGCCAGAGAGAATGGAGAGAAGAAAGAAAGAAAGAAAGATTACAAGCTAAAAAGGAACAGAATACGCAGTGAGAGACAAAAGAGAGAAGTCAAACATAATTCTGGCTAAGTCAACTGGGTTAACGACAGCATCATTCATTTAGGAAAGGGATACAGGGGAAAGAGGGGGTTGGTGAAGGGAAACAATAAGTTCTATTTTGGAAATGATAAATTGTTCTTTTGGAACATCCAAATACAGATTATTTAAAAGCATTTCAGAGTGTCTCAGTGGGCAGATGAGAGGTAGAGTCAAGAATTTTGACAATAAATAGGAGAAAAATAAAGAGAAAAAGCAGGATTGAGAGATGTTTGGTAGCAAAGGAGTGAGTTGAGGACAATTTATAGACATGAGGGAATAAGTCAATAGAAAGAAAGAAATTGAAGGTGGGGATAGGGAAGGAGCAGGGGGAGAGCAGGGTGGAAGTTCTCTCCTGTTTAATTTTACCTCGTAGTGCTATAAAAGGAAAGCTGTCTTCTGAGTGGACACCCTGGTGGTGTAGTGGTTAAGTGCTATGGCTGCTAACCAAAAGGCTGGCAGTTTTAATCCACCAGGCGCTCCTTGGAAATTCTATGGGGCAGTTCTACTCTGTCCTATAGGGTCTCTATGAGTCAGAATCGACTCGATAGCAGTGGGTTTTTGGTTTGGTGCTCTGAACACAAAGCTCATTGGTAAGTTACTTCAGTGCAGATCACTAGCTGCCTAAAATAGGCGGTAAGCTGCTAAAATGAACTAGGTTCCACCAATAATTTCAATAGAACATTTTATGGTATGGAAAGAAAAACACTTGGCAAGATAGGACGTATGAGTCAGGTATAAGTGGTAAGTGGTGTGATTCACGCATTTAGATAGGTCAATAAAGAAGCTGGCTCTGCTTCTGTCTTCATTATTTCTCAGCTCCCCACTCCTCTAGTCACCCAGACTGAAAGTTGCCCTATCACCCTCCTCCCTCACTATCTCGGTCCACATACTATTGGCCCCAGAATTCTGCCAATGCTTTGATTCTCACTTGGGGCCTTTTCTTTTCATGCCCATTGGCACTATCCCAGTGTTCATTCCTAGAAAAATCCTCTCCTGGTTCTAGATTTCTCCTGACCTCCTGAGTCCACCCAGGGTGGGTAGAAGGGTGGAAAGAAAATAGTGTTCTCAAAGTCTGCCATCATGCCACTGCCCTTCTTGAAAACTTATGATGGTTCCTCACTTACCACTGGTTAAAGACCAACTCCTGAGTGGACATTCAAGGCCTTTCAACATATAGTCCTGACCCACCTTTCCAATTGGCCTACTCAGCATTGCTGAAATACTTCTCTCATTTTTCTGGCCTTTTTTTTAAAAACACTTTCAACAAATATCCTGTATAGTTAGGCCTTCCCTGACAGCACCATTTATACTAGCAACCCCAGTCACTCTTCGTCCCTTTATCCTGGTTTATTTTCCTCAAAGCACTGAATTCTGCATTACATTTTCTTGTGTATTTGTTTACTATCTGATTCTTCACACTAAAATATACATCCCATGAGAGCAAGGCCGCTGTTTGTCTAATCCACTATTTCCCCAGCACTTAAAATAGAGCCTTGTACATTATAGGCATGCAACGAATGTATAAAATAAATGTATAAAATCTGGATTGAGTGCCTGCTTGTGCTAATCCCTCAAAAATTAAGGGTAAGAGAATGATAAAAAAACATAGAATTCTTGGACCAAAAAAGCATATCATTTATTAGGACAGACAGAAAACAAGAAGATTTTTTAAAAATTAATTTTAACTGATTAATTAAAATTATTAAAGTTGTAAAATATTAACAATGGTGTGCTAAGAAGGGTAAGAATAACTTCCCCCCCCCCAAAAAAAAACCCGTTGCCTTCAGGTCAATTCCAATTCATAGTGACCCTACAGGACAGAGTAGAATTTCCAACTGTCACATAGGGTTTCCAAGGCTGTAATCTTTACAGAAGTCGACTCCCATAACACATCTTTCTCCTATGGAGCAACTGGTGGGTTCAAACCACTGACCCCTCGGTTAGCAGCCACGCATTTTAACCCCTGTGCCACCAGGGCTTCTTTGGTAAGATTACAACCATTGAAATCCCAGTGCTTGCTTTGGCAGCACATACACTGAAAATTGGCATGAAATCCCTATGGAGTGCAGTTCTACTCTGACACACATGGGGTCACCATGAGTCAGAATTGACTCGCTGACAGTGGGTGGAAAAGCAATTTTTAGATGTCTTGCTTCATCTGTTTTTTTCACCCACATCACAAGCTGAGCCAACACACACATAGTTCCTTGATACAACAGTGTGGTTTCAGAGTCTCCCATTATCTGAAGTTCATACAGTACATGCTACAAAACCTGGAACCATTCTCTCTCTTGGTGAATTGAGGTTGGACTGACCCCTGAGGTTATCAAAACATGGATTTGAAAAGTCATTGAGAATAATCATTTTTACTACAATTCCAAGTAATTTAATCAAACAGGCCTGAACCATCTGGTTCTTCTGCAACAATGGTGCTGGTTTTAATAACTGGCCAGGTTGTTGGTTTTGGGTTTTTTTATTCCCATGTGAGAAGATGAGTCATCAGCACTGTAAAATCTGAAGATGATTTTATAACTTTTTGCAGGTCCACACTTTATATATGTTTTATAAACAAAGTTATAGTCACCTAAAATGAAATACAACCCTAAAACACTGCATATGAAACAATTTTACATTCTAAGATGATGGCGTTACTTAATTATATTAGTTAGCATTTCCAAATTCATCAACGTAAGGCTTTTCTTGCCAAACTACACAGGGGAAAACAAAGTTGCATTTTCATGGAAAATGGACTTTGCCAATCCTCCCACTAGCTCAGAATTTGGCCTGAAGTTTGACTGATAGTATTATGAGTCCTACCATCTGCTAACTAAGCAGTGTCCCCTAATTGGTAAATTATACTAATGAAAATGGTTGTAAAGCAGAACCTGACTTATTTTCATGAGTTGATGTAACTGAACCTAAAAAGCAAGCCTACAGTTTATATGTGTTTTCCAAGTAAGTTCAAGTTGTAACCCATTCCAGATTGCTGTTTTTAATTATTCCTTCAAAACATTAGACTTCTTAAATGTACAAATCTCAATTTATTTTAAAAACTAACACTTCCAGAGGCTGAAAATAAAGTTTAGACCCAACTCACATTAAATTTTATGTGATTACAATTTTTTCCTCAAGTTCCAGAGAATTAGTTGACCAGAGATGTCACTGAATTGAATACCATTTTAAAAAATATAATTTAAAAGTTAACTTCTCAAATCTATTACATTAATAACTGTATTACCTTCCTAGGGCTGCCATGACAAAATACCACTAAACTGGAGAGTTTATAAGAACAGAATTTATTGTCTCACAGTTCTGGAGTCTGGGAGTCTGAGATCAGGGCGTTGGCTGTGTTGATTCCTTCTGAGGCTTTAAGGGAGAGTCTGTTCCATGTCCCTCTCCCAGCTCCTGGTAGCTTCAAGTGTTCACTGCCTTGCAGCTGCAACTTCACATGGGGTCCTTTCTCTACCTCCCTGTCTCTGTGTATCTTCTTCTCTTTTATAAGAACCCTAGTCATATAGGATTAGCACCCACACTATTTCAGTATCACCTTATCTTAACCTAAGTGATAACATCTTTGGAAGAAGGCAGTTCTTTGGGCAGCCTAGTGGTCATGGTCTTCCGCATTCCACCTCCTGCTAGTATCTCTAGGCCTCAGGAACAAACCACTGCCCCCCTGAAGCCAGATAATCTGTTCAAATAACCAACAGGGCTAAAGAGATGACGTTCTACCTGGAATCTTACAAAAATGGCTTATTCCAGGGCTGGGGCAGGGAAACCACAAGATGAGCCTGGGACATCATGCTATGTCAGAAAATAAGAAGTGCTCAAAGAATGATGGCAACATGTCAAAAGGACACAGAAGTCAGCTTAAAGGGATTACCATAAACCAAACTTTGGACAATTTGAACATCAAAATAATGATAAGCAGTTGCCATTGAGTCTTCTCCAACTCACGGCAACCCCATGTGTGTCAGAGTAGAACTTTGCTCCATAGGGTTTTCAGTGGCTGACTTTTCAGAAGTAGATTCTTCCAAGACACCTCTAGATGAGCTCAAACCTCCAACCTTTTAGTTAGCATCTTAGCTGTGGATTATAACCGATTATAACCCAATGAATAAAATAGGAAACATCGAGTCCATACTGACAGTAATTAATTAACTAACTGAAAGTTTGATGAGGGATCGGATATTTACACAATTTTAAAGTACCTATCTAAAATTCACAATAATTACAAAGGGGAGAAGGGAGTAATTTAATAGTGTAGAAGCCTGGCAGACACTATCTTTGTCAAGAAATCAAAATGATCATCAAAAAAATCAAACCCAGAGGCAGAGCCAACATGGTGCTACAGACAGAGGCACCACACTGTCCCTCTACAGCAAAGACCTGAAAAACTAAGTAAGACAGATACAGTCATCAATACTGGAACCCTAAGCATCAAATGAAGGGATAAAGAACTCAACCAAGTATGGAACAGAATAAGAAACTGACAAAGAAGAGAGAATGAGGAGAGCTACGGAGTGGAGTCCTCTACCAACTAACATGGCACAGATATGTCATCTTGGACCCCTCAGCCACCAAGAACAGCAGACAGGAAGTACAGGAAGGAAACTTCACGGAGCTCCAAGCAGGAGTCAGAGCAACCGGTAACCAGGGATATGTGCTTTCCCACTCCCCACCCTTCTTCCCTCTGTGCAGCCTCCACCACTTTCCAACAGACCGTGGATGCTTAGCCAGAGAGAAGCCAGCTCCTTGCCACTTGGATTCACCCTGCCCCCACCAGTCAGCTCCTTCAGTGCCTTTATTTTGTTGGCTGCTTTCTGTTTCCTCTCTCTCTCTCATCTCCTTCCTTTCCTTTCTTCTGCTTAGCTGGTGCCATGTGCCACTTTTTCGATGGGCTATGCTTGCTGCTCAGCTAGGGAGCCATTTCCCCAGACTGTGCCACCACAACCAGTGGGGTCTATCAGGGCATCCTCCCCCGCCACCCAGGTTTCTTGACCCTCTCTACCTTTCTTCCCTTCCTTTCTCCAGGTGCTGTCTCCACTGCTTTTTGATGGGCTGTGCCACACTGCTCAGATGGAAAACCACCAGCACATGTTTCCCCAGGCTGCGAAGCCACACTGGTGGGCATATTCAAGGTATTTTTTTCTCTCTTTCTCAGTTTCTTCTCTCTCTACTTTCCTTTCTCCTGACCACCTGGGTATGTGTGCCATCTCTGCCCCTTCTTGATGGGCTGTGCCACGCTGCCCAGCTAGAAGACCACTGGCACACAGCTTCCCCGGTCTGTGCCACTCCACTGGCAGGCTTCCTCAGCATCGTTTTTTGTTTTAGGCCTCTGTTTCTCTTTCTCTCTCTTCTTTCTCTCATCCCCTCTTAGCTGCACACATCATATCCTCCCCTTTCCTCCTACCTAACTGCACTGCATGCTGAGTGCTGCACCCCTGAGCAGCACAGGCATGAACCACTGGACTTTGCCCTGCAGGTTCCAGTACATGCCACAAATGACCAATCCCACCTCTCTCCATCCACTGGACCTGCTCTGCTGAACCATAGCTAAGCAACCAGCCCTGCCTGCCTGGACTAGGTGGTGAGAAGTATCGTGTCCACAGATGAGCAAACAACAAAGAATGCCCAGCATGCCTGCCCACACGTAACAAAATAAAACAAAAAAAAGGACAAAACAAACAAATCGACAATCGATAAACAAAGAAAATAACTCCTGAAGGTCCTGAAGACAGGAGAAAATATCAAAACACACACAAAAAAACAGGACAGGATAGCTGCAGAGAACGTCCAAAATAAAACACCAGATGACCCTCCAATAGAAGAAAAGGCACTGGAACTGCCTGATTAGGGAATTCAAAATGCTCATATTCAAGGTTCTGTAAGAGATGAAGGAAAATGCTGACAAAAATAAGGAAAAAATGGACAAATTCATGGAAAACACATACAAAACAATGGAAGGATTCAAGAAAATAATACAGGAACAAAATGTCAAAAAAAAAAAAAAGACTACAAATCATACAAAAACAGCAATTAGAAATCCACAAGATAAACATAAGATCTCAGAAATGGGCAGTGCCATAGAAGGTTTTAGGAACAAATTTGAAACAATGGGAGGCAGGATCAGTGAAATTGAAGACAAATCCTTGCATACCACTTTGTTAGAGGAAAGAAAAATCAGAGGAAAGAAAAATGAAGAAACCCTGAAAATGATGCTCCTAAAGGTTAAACACTTATGCTCATCAAAAGACTCCACCAAAAGAGTAAGAAGAGAACCCATAGACTGGGGAAAAAAATTTAGCTATGACAAATCCAACAAACATTTAATGTCTAAAATCTACTGGAAAAATCCAACATCTATACAATGAAAAGACAAATAATCCAATTAAAAAACAAGCAAAGGATATGAACAGACACTTCACCAAAGAAGACATTCACGTGGCTAACAGACACATGAGGAAATGCTTGCAATCACTAGCCATTAGAGAAATGCAAATCAAAACTACAGTGAGATATTATCTCACCCCAACATTACCTGCATGAATCAAAAACACAGAAAATAACAAATGTTGGAGAGTCTGCTGGGAGACTAGAACTCTTATGCACTGCTGGTGGGGATCCAAAATGGTTCAACCATTTTGGAAAACGATATGGTGCTTACTTAAAAAGCTAGAAATAGAAATACTATTGATCCAGCAATCCACTCCTAGGAATATATCCTAGAGAAATATGATCCATTACACAAACAGACATATGTACACCCATGTTCACTGCAGCATTATTCACAACAGCAAAAAGATGGAAACAACCCAAGTGCCCATCAACAACGAATGGATAAACCAACTGTAGTATGTACACTCAATGGAATACTAGTCAACAATAAAGAACAATGATGAATCTGCAAAATGCCTCACAACAGGAATGAATCTGGCGGGAATTATGCTGAGTGGAATAAGTCAATCACAAAAGGACAAATATTGTATGAGACCACTATTATAAAAACTATAATAGTTTTTATAATAGAAACAATCTTTGATGGTTATGAGGGAGGGGAGAGGTGGGAATGGAAAAACACTAAATAGGTAATAGATAACAGGTAACTTTGGTGAAGGGTAAGACAGTACACAGTACTGGGGAACCCAGCACAACCTGACCAAGGCAAGGTCATGGAAGCTCCACAGACACATCCAAACTCCCCAAGGGGCCGAATTACTGGGCTGAGGGCTGGGAACCATGGTCCTGGGGGACATCTAGCTCAATTGGCATAACAAAGTTTATAAAGAAATCCTACATCCTACTTTGATGAGTAGTGTCTGTGGTCTTAAAAGCTTGTAAGTGGCCATCTAAGATACTCCACTGGTCTCACCCTGTTTGGACCAAGAAGAATGAAGAAAATCAAAGACACAAGGGAACAATTAGTCCAAAGGATGAATGGACCACAAGTACCAGAGCCTCCACCAGACCAAGTTCAGCACAAATAGAAGGTGCTTATCGACCATCACCAACTGCTCTGACAGTGATCACTACAGAGGGTCCCAGAGAGAGTTGGAGAAAAACACAGAACAAAATTCTCACTTACACACACACACAAAAAGACCAGATTTACTAGTCTGACAGAGACTAGAGAAACCCCAAGAGTATGGCCCTGGACTCCCTTTTAACTCAGTATTGAAGTCACTCCTGAGATTCACCCTTCAGCCAAAGATTCCTGTTAACCCCTTGTGTCAAGTCAATTCTGACTCATAGTGACCCTGTAGAACAGAGTAAAACTGCCTATAGGGCTTCCAAGGAGTGGCTGGTGGATTCAAACTGCCAACATTTGGTTAGCAGCTGAGCTCTTAACCACTGCTATACCAGGAAACTTAGCAGATATACCAACAAATTACAACATGTGATTGATTCCAGGTTGGATACTTTGGTTATGAAGGGCTTTACTGGGACAACTGGAGATGCTTGAATAGGGTCTGAGGGTTTTGATGATCGACTGTAAGAGAATGCCTTTGTTTATAGGAAATATGCACAATAATATTCAGGTGTGATGAGGCATCATGTCCGCAA
The DNA here is from genome assembly GCF_030014295.1 of Loxodonta africana. NCBI lineage: Eukaryota > Metazoa > Chordata > Mammalia > Proboscidea > Elephantidae > Loxodonta > Loxodonta africana. The sequence continues at coordinate 46,248,654 of NC_087349.1, read as the reverse complement.
CTTAAAAATTGTTCAGGACGGGAGGCGGGGCCAAGATAGTGGACTAGGTAGACGCTACCTCGGATCCCTCTTGCAACAAAGACTCAGAAAAACAAGTGAATTGATCACATACATAACAATCTACGAACGCTGAACAACAAACACAGATTTAGAGACGGAGAATGAACAAATACGGGGAAGAAGCAACTGCTTTCGGAGCCTGGAGCCAGCGTCCCAGTCAGCGGATTTTCTGGAAAAACAAGTTTCCCAGGTCTGATATCTCTGCTTATTCCACAGAGCCCTAACTGACCCACAACAGGGAACTGAGGGCTGAAGCTCCCCCCAGACCACCTAGCCTCTTGCCTTAGGGGTCTAAGGAGGGTGACACCTACCAATCAGTAGAGGTACTTGCATTGGGGGCCTAAGGTACAGCTGCAGTGCCCTCCCACCAACGTGCTATAGGAATAGAGACACACCTACCTCACTGACACTTGGGGGAAGCCTGTCAGCATCCTGCCCCCCCCCGTAGGGTGAACACCAGCTGCTAATAGAATCTGGTGCGCACAACTATCACCACTACTTCTCGAGGTGGATAGGTGTTAGGGTGCAGCACACACCTGATGACCCAAAATCAGATTCTACTCAAGAATAGTGAATAGACTGAGGCATATATATCTGGCAACGGCCCAAACCAGCTGGTAAGAGGTCATAAGTAAGTCAAGGGCTACAACAAACAACACAGCACAATCTAGTAGCCTATCCACGTATACTGAAAGAAAACAAAATAAGATAAGACTCAGTGAGCAATTACAGAATAAACCACTACTATATCTTTTTTTTTTTTATATCTTAGTGATGGCTCGGAGAGAGCAGTCGATATCAAACCACATAAAGAAGCAGACCATGACAGCTTCTACAACCCCCCAAACAAAAGAATCAAAATCTTTCTCAAATGAAGATACTGTCCTGGAATTATCAGATACAGAATATAAAAAACTAATTTACAGAATGCTTCAAGACATCAGGGATGACCTCAGAAATGAAATAAGGCAAACTGCAGAAAAAGCCAAGGAACACACTGATAAAACAGTTGAAGAACTCAAAAAGCTTATTCAAGAACATAGTGGAAAAATTAAGAAGTTGCAAGAATCCATAGAGAGACAGCACGCAGAAATCCAAAAGATTAACAATAAAATTACAGAATTAGACAACGCAATAGGAAGTCAGAGGAGCAGACTTAAGCAATTAGAATGCAGACTGGGAAATCTGGAGGACCAGGGAATTAACACCAACATAGCTGAAAAAAAATCAGATAAAAGAATTTAAAAAAATGAAGAAACCCTAAGAATCATGTGGGACTCTACCAAGAAAGATAACTTGCGAGTGATTGGATTCCCAGAACAGGGAGGGAGGACAGAAAACACAGAGAAAATAGTTGAAGATCTGCTGACAGAAAACTTCCCTGACATCATGAAAGACAAAAGGATATCTATCCAAGATGCTCATCGAACCCCATTTAAGATTGATCCAAAAAGAAAAACGCCAAGACATATTATCATCAAACTTGCCAAAACCAAAGATAAAGAGAAAATTTTAAAAGCAGCCAGGGAGAAAAGAAAGGTCTCCTTCAAGGGAGAATCAATAAGACTAAGTTCAGACTACTCAGCAAAAAAAAAAAAAAAAAAATTTTTTTTCTTCTCAATCAGCAGAAACCATGCAGGCAAGAAGGCAATGGGATGACATATACAGAGCACTGAAGGAGAAAAACTGCCAGCCAAGGATCATATATCCAGCAAAACTCTCTCTGAAATATGAAGGCGAAATTAAGATATTTACAGATAAACACAAGCTTACAGAATTTGCAAAAACCAAACCAAAGCTACAAGAAATACTAAAGGAAATTGGTCAGAAAAACAATAATATCAGATACCAGCACAACACAAGGTCACAAAACAGAACATTCTGATATCAACTCAAATAGGGAAATCACAAAAACAAACAAATTAAGATTAATTAAAAAAAAAATGCTCATAACAGGGAATCATTGAAGTCAATATGTAAAAGATCACAATAATCAAAAAGAGGGACTAAATACAGGTGGCATAGAACTGCCATATGGAGAGGGATACAAGGCAATATAGGACAATACAAGTTAGGTTTTTACTTAGAAAAATAGGGGTAAATATTAAGGTAACCACAAAGTGGTATAACAACTCCATAACTCAAGATAAAAGCCAAGAAAAATGTAACGACTCAACTAACATAAAGTCAAATACTATGAAAATGAGGATCTCACAATTTACTAAGAAAAACGTCTCAGCACAAAAAAGTAAGTGGAAAGATGAAATTGTCAACAACACACATAAAAAGGCATCAAGAGGACAACACTAAACACTTATTTATCTATAATTACGCTGAATGTAAATGGACTAAATGCACCAATAAAGAGACAGAGAGTCTCAGACTGGATAAAGAAACATGATCCGTCTATATGCTGCCTACAAGAGACACACCTTAGACTTAGGGACACAAACAAACTAAAACTCAAAGGATGGAAAAAAATATATCAAGCAAACAATAAGCAAAAAAGAAGAGGAGTAGCAATATTAATTTCTGACAAAATAGACTTTAGACTTAAATCCACCACAAAGAATAAAGAAGGACACTACATAATGATAAAAGGGACAATTGATCAGGAAGATATAACCATATTAAATATTTATGCACCCAATGACAGGGCTGCAAGATACATAAATCAAATTTTAACAGAACTGAAAAGTGAGATAGACACCTCCACAATTATAGTAGGAGACTTCAACACACCACTTTCGGAGAAGGACAGGACATCCAGTAAGAAGCTCAACAGAGACACGGAAGACCTAATTACAACAATCAACCAACTTGACCTCATTGACTTATACAGAACTCTCCACCCAACTGCTGCAAAGTACACTTTTTTTTCTAGCGCACATGGAACATTCTCTAGAATAGACCACATATTAAGTCATAAAACAAACCTTTGCAGAATACAAAAAATCGAAATATTACAAAGCATCTTCTCAGACCACAAGGCAATAAAAGTGGAAATCAATAACAGAAAAAGTAGGGAAAAGAAATCAAATACTTGGAAACTGAACAATACCCTCCTGAAAAAAGACTGGGTTATAGAAGACATCAAGGAGGGAATAAGGAAATGCATAGAATGCAACGAGAATGAAAATACTTCCTATCAAAACCTCTGGGACACAGCAAAAGCAGTGCTCAGAGGTCAATTTATATCGATAAATGCACACATACAAAAAGAAGAAAGAGCCAAAAGCAGAGAACTGTCCCTACAACTTGAACAAATAGAAAGTGAGCAACGAAAGAATCCATCAGGCACCAGAAGAAAACAAATAATAAAAATTAGAGCTGAACTAAATGAATTAGAGAACAGAAAAACAATTGACAGAATTAACAAAGCCAAAAGCTGGTTCTTTGAAAAAATTAACAAAATTGATAAACCTTTGGCTAGACTGACTAAAGAAATACAGGAAAGGAAACAAATAACCTGAATAAGAAACGAGAAGGGCCACATCACAACAGACCCAACTGAAGTTAAAAGAATCATATCAGATTATTACGAAAAATTGTACTCTAACAAATTTGAAAACCTAGAAGAAATGGATGAATTCCTGGAAAAACACTACCTACCTAAACTAACACATTCAGAAGTAGAACAACTAAATAGACCCATAACAAAAAAAGAGATTGAAACGGTAATCAAAAAACTCCCAACAAAAAAAAGCCCTGGCCCGGACGGCTTCACGGCAGAGTTCTACCAAACTTTCAGAGAAGAGTTAACACCACTACTACTAAAGGTATTTCAAAGCATAGAAAATGACAGAATACTACCCAACTCATTCTATGAAGCCACCATCTCCCTGATACCAAAACCAGGTAAAGACATCACAAAAAAAGAAAATTACAAACCTATATCCCTCATGAACATAGATGCAAAAATCCTCAACAAAATTCTAGCCAATAGAATTCAACAACATATCCAAAAAATAATTCACCATGATCAAGTGGGATTTATACCAGGTATGCAAGGCTGGTTTAATATCAGAAAAACCATTAATGTAATCCACCACATAAATAAAACAAAAGACAAAAACTACATGATCTTATCAATTGGTGCAGAAAAGGCATTTGACAAAGTCCAACACCCATTTATGATAAAAACTCTCACCAAAATAGGAATTGAAGGAAAATTCCTCAACATAATAAAGGGCTTCTATGCAAAGCCAACAGCCAACATCACTCTAAATGGAGAGAACCTGAAAGCATTTCCCTTGATAACAGGAACCAGACAAGGATGCCCTTTATCACCGCTCTTATTCAACATCGTGCTAGAAGTCCTAGCCAGGGCAATTAGGCTAGACAAAGAAATAAAGGGCATCCGGATTGGCAAGGACCAAGTAAAATTATCTCTTTTTGCAGTTGACATGATCTTATACACAGAATACCCTAAGGAATCCTCCAGAAAACTACTGAAACTAATAGAAGAGTTTGGCAGAGTCTCAGGTTATAAGATAAACATACAAAAATCACTTGGATTCCTCTACATCAACAAAAAGAACATCGAAGAGGAAATCACCAAATCAATACCATTCACAGTAGCCCCCAAGAAGATAAAACACTTAGGAATAAATCTTACCAAGGATGTAAAAGACCTATACAAAGAAAACTACAAAGCTCTACTACAAGAAATTAAAAAGGACATACTTAAGTGGAAAAACATACCTTGCTCATGGATAGGAAGACTTAACATAGTAAAAATGTCTATTCTATCAAAAGCCATCTATACATACAATGCATTTCCGATCCAAATTCCAATGTCATTTTTTAAGGTGATAGAGAAACAAATCACCGACTTCATGTGGAAGGGAAAGAAGCCTCGGATAAGCAAAGCAGTACTGAAAAAGAAGAAGAAAGTGGGAGGCCTCACTCTACCTGATTTCAGAACCTATTACACAGCCACAATAGTCAAAACAGCCTGGTACTGGTACAACAACAGGCACATAGACCAGTGGAACAGAATTGAGAACCCAGATATAAATCCATCCACATACGAGCAGCTGATATTTCACAAAGGCTCAGAGTCAGTTAATTGGGGAAAAGATAGTCTTTTCAACAAATGGTGCTGGCATAACTGGATATCCATTTGCAAAAAAATGAAACAGGACCCATACCTCACGCCATACACAAAAACTAACTCCAAGTGGATCAAAGACCTAACCATAAAGACTAAAACGATAAAGATCATGGAAGAAAAAATAGGGACAACCTTAGGAGCCCTAATAGAAGGCATAAACAGAATACAAAACATTACCAAAAATGACGAAGAGAAACCAGATAACCGGGAGCTCCTAAAAATCAAACACCTATTCTCATCTAAAGACTTCACCAAAAGAGTAAAAAGACCACTACACACTGGGAAAGAATTTTCAGCTATGACACCTCTGACCAGCGCCTGATCTCTAAAATCTATATGATTCTGTCAAAACTCACCACAAAAAGACAAACAACCCAATCAAGAAGTGGGCAAAGGATATGAACACACACTTCACTAAAGAAGATATTCAGGCAGCTAACAGATACATGAGAAAATGCTCTCGATCATTAGCCATTAGAGAAATGCAAATTAAAATCACGATGAGATTCCATCTCACTCCAACAAGGCTGGCATTAATCCAAAAAACACAAAAGAATAAATGTTGGAGAGGCTGCGGAGAGATTGGAACTCTTATACACTGCTGGTGGGAATGTCAAATGGTACAACCACTTTGGAAATCTATCTGGCGTTTCCTTAAACAGTTAGAAATAGAACTACCATAAAACCCAGAAATCCCACTCCTCAGAATATACCCTAGAGAAATAAGAGCCTTCACACAAACAGATATATGCACACCCATGTTTATTGCAGCTCTGTTTACAATAGCAAAAAGCTGGAAGCAACCAAGGTGTCCATCAATGGATGAATGGCTAAATAAATTGCGGTATATTCACACAATGGAATACTACGCATCGATAAAGAACAGTGACGAATCTATGAAACATTTCATAACATGGAGGAACCTGGAAGGCATTATGCTGAGCGAAATCAGTCAGAGGCAAAAGGACAAATATTGTATAAGACCACTATTATAAGATCTTGAGAAATAGTATAAACTGAGAAGAACACATACTTCTGTGGTTACGAGGGGGGGAGGGAGGGAGGGTGGGAGAGGGTTTTTTTTACTGATTAATTAGTAGATAAGAAGTGCTTTAGGTGAAGGGAAGGACAATACTCAATACATGGAAGGTCAGCTCAACTGGACTGGACTAAAAGCAAAGAAGTTTCCGGGATAAAATGAATGCTTCAAAGGTCAGGGGAGCAAGGGCGGGGGCTTTGGGACCATGGTTTAAGGGGACTTCTAAGTCAATTGGCAAAATAATTCTATTTTGAAAACATTCTGCATCCCACTTTGAAATGTGGCATCTGGGGTCTTAAATGCTAACAAGCGGCCATCTAAGATGCATCAATTGGTCTCAACCCACCTGGAGCAAAGGAGAATGAAGAACACCAAGGTCACACCACAACTAAGAGCCCAAGAGACAGAAAGGGCCACATGAACCAGAGACCTACATCATCCTGAGACCAGAAAAACTAGTTGGTGCCTGGCCACAATCGAGGACTGCCCTGACAGGGAGCGCAACAGAGAACCCCTGAGGGAGCAGGAGGTCAGTGGGATGCAGACCCCACATTCGCATAAAAAGACCATACTTAATGGTCTGACTGAGACTAGCGGAATCCCGGCAGTCATGGTCCCCAAACCTTCTGTTGGCACAGGACAGGAACCATTCCCGAAGACAACTCATCAGACGTGAAAGGGACTGGACAGTGGGTAGGTGAGAGATGCTGATGAAGAGTGAGCTAATTATACCAAGTGGTCACTTGAGACTGTGTTGGCATCTCCTGTCTGGAGGGGGGATGGGAGGATAGAGAGAGTTGGAAGCTGGCAAAATTATTACGAAAGGAGAGACTGGAAGGGCTGACTCATTAGGGGGAGAGCAAGTGGGAGAACGGAGTAAGATGTATATAAACTTATATGTGACAGTCTGACTTGATTTGTAAATGTTCAATTGAAGCTCAATAAAAGTTAAAAAAAAAAATTGTTCAGGAGAAAAAGTTTTTTGTATTGTATTTGCAACTTTTCTGTAAGCTTAATATTGTTAAAACTAAAAAAAAAGCAGTATGCTTGGTAAAAGATAATTGTTTAAAGCAAAATAATAAATTATATTTTAGGCTTTATAAATATGTAAATATAAAATGTATGACAATAATAGCACAAAGCACAAGAACTGAAAAATGAATTGTTGGGTTTTTACGTTAAATGGAAAGTGGTATAAAGTTATTTGAAGGAATATATGATAAGTTAAAAATGAATATTGCAAACTCTAGAGTAGCCACTGATTAAGTAAACAAAAAACATCATCAGTCAAAGAAATAGGAGTTCAAAAAACAAACACAGCTGCATAAGTCTAGGAAGGAATGTGATATAAAAAAAAAAAAGTGATATAGTTTAGAAAAACAACTAAGAATGAGAAGACATATTAGTAACACAAAAAGAGAAATAATTAGGGCAAGGGTGATAAACCAAAAAAAAAAAAAAAACCCAAACCCACTGCCATCGAGTCAACTCATAGCGACCCTATAGGACAGAGTAGAACTGCCCCATAGAGTTTCCAGGGAGCACCTGGCAGATTCGAACTGCTGACTTCTTGGTTAACAGCCATAGCACTTAACCACTACACCACCAGGGCAAGGGTGATAGACTTGATTATATACAAATTTTAAATATCTGTTATCAAAGGACTCCACAGGCAAAATTGAAAGCAAACATCAAGTGCGGAAAAAACATCTCCAAATGTATTCCAGACAAAGGATTAATATTGCCAATACATAAAGAGCTATTACAAACCAATAAGAAACCTGTAGGAAGTTCAACTTAAAAATAGGCAAGATAAAAACACTATGAGCAGACAATTTATAAAGGGAGAAACAACGGGCAAAAATATCCTTAAGTCCATGCTATTACAAAGTGCAAGATATATAAATATTACACTTGCATTTCAAGTTTCCAAAAATAACTCAATTCTCTGCATTTAAAGAGTAGGTTCAATATATGGGATTTTAAATGTAAAGTTGCCAGCAACCAGAATAACATGATATTTTGTAACTGTTCAGCCATTTATCAGGTAGTTCTACCTATCTATCAAAATGGGACAGAATATAACCAGAAGTTGGAATTATGGTTTCTTTTTCAAAAAGCAATTCAATGAGCTGTTAGATATAGACATGCGACTCTTGTTTTTTATGAATTCACAATCTAAGGAAGAAACATGATACCATAGATATTTTAACTAACTGACAGGTGCAACAAGACATTGCAGAATGAAGGCATAGTGTTTAGGTTAAGGGACTAGGGACTAAAAATTAGAAGATAAGAGTTAGTGTCTTTAATATCTGTTAAATCTCAAATGACAACGTATGCTTAAAGGAGGAAGGGAATATTCTTTCCATTCTTATTTCTAATGGTTTCAATTTCTCCATTTTTAATTTTTGTATTTATCTTATAACATTCCAAATGAATGACCTCCAAAAATGAGATTTTCCGAAGTTATTCATTAAAAAAAATTTTTTTGAAATATGACTTCTATCACTCACATAAGTTCATAAAACTACTCTTTAAACAAGCATTGTGAAAAGAACTGGTTAAGACATACGAATAATACAAACCTGTAATATTGCTCTTTCAGGTAACAGTGAAATGTCAAATGGAAGACTCTCACCTACTAGAGAGAATTCAGATGGACTTCGTCGAGGAAACATGGATTCTTCTTCAGTCACTAATTTTGATTTTGACTTACTTTTCCATTTTCTTAGTTGAAGTTCATGTTTTAACATCTGCAATAAACATAATTATAAAATCCATGGAATTATTGTAGGGGTTAAATGAAGTTATATATATAAAGACTTGTTAACAAGCTACATTATGCAGATGACACAACCTTGCTTGCTGAAAGTGAGGAGGACTTCAAGCACTTGTTGATAAAGACCATAGCCCCCAGTATGGATTATACCTAACATGAAGAAAACAAAAATCCTCACAACTGGACCAATAAGCAACATCATGATAAACAAAGGAAAGATTGAAATTGTCACTATTACTCAGATTGATTACTTGAAATTGTCATTTTTCTTGAATCTACAATCAACACCCATAGGAGATGCAGTCAAGAAATCAAACGATGCTTTGCCTTGGGCAAATCTGCTGCAAAAGACCTTGAAGACTAAGGTGCGCCTGACCCAAGCCATGGTATTTTCAATAGCCTCATATGCATGTGAAAGCTGGCCTTTGAATAAAGAAGACAAGGAAGAATTGATGCCTTTGAATTGTGGTGTTGGTGAAGAATATTGAATACACCATGGACTCATGGACTACAAAAAGAAGGAACAAATCTTTTTTAGAGGAAGTACAGCCAGAATGTTCCTTAGAAGCAAAGATGGCAAGACTACATCTCACATACCTTGGACATGTTATCAGGAGGGACCAGCCCCTGGAGGACATTATCCTCGGTAAAGCAGACAGTCAGCAAAAAAGAGAAAGACTCTCAAGAAGATAGATTGATGCAGTGGCTGCAGCAATGGACTCAAGCATAATAACAACTGTGAGGATGGCACAGGGCCAGGCAGTGTTTTGTTCTGTGGTACACAGGGTCACTATGAGTTGGAACTGACTCAATGGCACCTAACAACAACAACAACACATATATATACATGCATATAATATATATATATATATAAAATCGACTCAACGGCACTGGGTTTTTGGGTTATAATGTGTGTGTATAAAATACTAGGTATACATGTATTTATACAACAACTATTATGTGCAAAACATTATGCTTTGCTCGAGCAACTGGAGTCAAATGTAGTGTTAACTTAGTGATAGACAAAGAAACAATAAGAATCCAGCAACTAGAGATAATAGTGTCACTGCTGTGACTGTTGTACCAGGCTTCACTTCAGATATCTAGACTCTAATGGAAATAAATGTAAATTCTTATATTAGTATAGAATGGAAAGTCTTCAGAGATAGTAGAACAAAATAAAGTTTTTAATTAATCACTATCGTAAGAGAAGATTACTTAGAGTACCCCCTGACTTCTAAGGAGGAGACTTTACTGTCCTTTGCAGGCAAGCAGTATGTGAGAATGTCTGGGAGGAAGCTGGCTGGAATCAGAATCTTTAAGAGACCCTAAAGAGTGAAAGATTTTCAGAAAAATGAAACAACACCCATACCTCACACCATGTACAAAAACTAACTCAAAATGGATCAAAGACCTAAATATAAAATCTAAAACAATAAAGATCATGGAAGAAAAAATAGGGACAAGTTAGGAGCCCTAATACATGGCATAAACACAATACAAACCATAAATAAAAATGCACAAACACCAGAAGAGAAACTAGATAAGTGGGAGCTCCGAAAAATCAAGCACTCATGCTCATCCAAAGACTTCACCAAAAAAGTGAAAAAGATAACCTACAGACTGGGAAAAAAATTTTGGCTACGACCTGTGCGATCAAGGTCTAAACTCTAAAATCTACAAGATACTGCCAAACCTCAACAACAGAAAGAAAAATAACCCAATTTAAAAAATGGGCAAAGGATATGAACAAGCACTTCACCAAAGAAGACATTCAGGTGGCTAACAGATACATGAGGAAATGCTCATGATCATTAGCCATTAGAGAAATGCAAATCAAAACCACAATGAGATACCATCTCACCCCAACAAGGCTAGCATTAATTCAAAAAACACAAAATAATAAACGTCAGAGAAGTTGTGGGGAGACTGGAACACTTACACACTGCTGGTGGGAATGTAAAATGGTACAGCCACTTTGGAAATCAATTTGGTGCTTCCTTAAAATGCTAGAAATAAAAGTACCATGTGATCCATCAATCCCACTCCATGGAATATATCCCAGAGAAATAAGAGCCATCACACAAATAGATAGATGCACTCCCATGTTCGTGGCAGCACTGTTCACAATAGCAAAAAGATGGAAACAACCTAGGTGCCCATCAATAGACAAATGGGTAAACAAATTATGGTACATACATACAATGAAATACAACACTATGATAAAGAACAATGAAGAACCCGAGAAACAGCTCACGACACGGACGAATCTTGAGGGCATTATGCTGAGTGAAATTAGTCAGTCACAAAAGGACAAATATTGTATGAGACCAACACTATAACTCAAGAAAAGTTTTAAACACAGGAGAAAATATTCTTTGATGGTTACGAGGGTGGGGAGGGAGGGAGAGGGGAATTCACTAATTAGACAGTAGACAAGAATTATCTTAGGTGAAGAGAAGGACAATACACAGTACTGGGGAAGTCAACACAACTGGACTAAGCCAAAAGCTAAGAAGTTTCCTCAACACAACCAAATACTTCGAAGGACAAAGTAGCAGTGGTGGGGGTCTGGGGACCATGGTTTTGAGGGACATCTAGGTCAATTGGTATAACAAAGTTTATTAAGAAAATGTTCTGCAACCCACTTTGGTGACTGGCGTCTGGGGTCTTAAAAGTTTGTGAGCAACCATCTAATATGCATCAACTGGCCCCAGCCTACCTCAAGCAAAGAAGAATGAAGAACACCAAAGACAAGGAAAATATTATCCTAAGAAACAAAAGCCTAAGACCAGAAGAACTAGATGGTGCCCAGCTACCACCAATGACTGCCCTGAAAGTGAACACAATAGAGAGTCCCTGACGGAGCAGGAGAAAAGTGTGGAGCAGAACACAAATTCACGTAAAAAGACTAGACTTAATGGTCTGACTGAGAGTGGAGGAACCCCTGAAGACATGGGCCCTGGACTCTCTGTTAACTCAGAATTAAAACCATTCCTGAAGCCAACCCTTCAGACAAAGATTAGACTGGACTATAAAACATAAAATACTCATGAAGAGTGTGCTTCTTAGTTCAAGAAGATATTCAAGACTAAATGGGCAGCACCTGTCCAGAGGTGGGATGAGCAGGCAGAAGGGGATACGAACTGGGTGAATGCACATGGGAAACCTGGGGTGGAAAGAGGGAGTGTGCTGTCACATTACAGAGATTGCAGCTAGGGTCACATAACGATATCAAGAAATTAAAGTATAATTGTCTAAAGATTTAATAATAGAGGAATAGTAATCAAATCCCAAGAAATAGTCATTAGCTTTAATTCAACCACATCTCAAGTAGATATCTTGATCCAGATGCTGTATTTTAAGAGATGTATAATGCATCAGATAAAGAACACATTCAGTACTATTTGTTGGGTGAATGGAAGGAAGGGAGGGAGGGAGGGAGGGAGGGAGGGAGGGAGGGAGGGAGGGAGGGAGGAAGGAAGGAAGGAAGGAAGGAAGGGAGGGAGGGAGGGAGGGAGGGAGGGAGGGAGGGAGGTAGGAAGAGATGGTAATTGACAAATTAAACTCCATTCACAAGAGCGTTCCCAGAGATTTTTGACTCTAGGAAACACAACCCATAAAATATTACCGAAGCAAGAAAATTCATTTAGCTTAGAAAAGACTCTAGGGCTAAAAGCAATCATTATATTTAAATATTTAAAGCACTGTTATGGAAAAGAAGTTCTGATGGACTTGTTCTGTTTTGTTCCACAGACTATACTACACTCAATAGGGAGAAGAGAGCAGGATGCAGCTTCAGAAACAAAATGATAGACATTTCTAACTAATGCTACTATCCAAAGATTTCTAATTACAGATAAGACAGCTAGCTAGCACAGGCTGCTGCATCCTTCCCAGGACATAAAACTGGAGATGCTACAGAAGAGATGAAGAGATTGATGAATCTTATGTTCATGCTGAACAACTAAGACCAAACATATGAAATCCCCCCAAGGGAAGGTCAAAACTGTCTGAGACCACATGGAGAAGAAAGATGATAGCTTGGGACTGGAGGAAGAGGAGTAAGAGTCAGGAATTGGACTGGGACAGAGCTATTTCCTCTGCCACATGGATTTGAGAAAGCCCAAGTCTGGAGGTGACATTGGAGCAGGTGAGTATAGGTCAGAACTGGAAGGCCCCTCTCCTGTTCTATTAATAAATTTCACAGCTCAAAAAAGAAGAATGCTCCAAAAAAGAACCAGGAACACGCTATCATGATCACACATAAAAACATGATTAGAAACAGCAATTATGAAAACAAATTAAGACACTGACCATAAAAACTATGATTCTTCAAACAGAGAAGTCAATGAATGGGTTGAACGGTGGAAATGGAAGCAACCAAAGGAAAAATTAGTGATGTGGAAGATATGGTTCAATGAACTCTCTTAGAAAATATTAGGAAGGGATAAGAAGAAAAGAAAAAAGAGATGAGAGAATTTAATAAGGTGACAGCCATTATATCGGAGACCAGAACTAAGGGAAGAGAATGTGGTGATACCAGTCTTAACATGTGACCCAATTTTGCAGGAGCGAGGCATGGGGATTGATCCTGCCCTCCACAGGACAACCACAAAACAGGGAGGTTTAATTTTCTTCCTATTTTTCTCTGTCTTATTTATCCTGACTTTGTGTTTCAAAGAATATTAGCAAACTATTTCCTACTAAAGAACTACAAAAAAAAAAAAAAAATCCAGCATGCTAGTAGTTACTCTGAATATTCTCCAACAATATTAGTAATAATATACTACTAGCTGAAGCAAACTACAGGTATTTTTAAGTTTGGAGGAGTTTGCTTGAGTCCTCTGTTTCAGTTGTTTAACTCTTAGTGGGTGTCTCAGTTAAGAACAGTCCTTTAAGTTTAACAATTTAATAATAAAAAAACTTAATAATTAAAATTATAATTTCTCAAATTGGATGTTGAAAAAGAATGAATAAATAGCAATATAATCTTATGTAGAAAAGGAATAAATTTATTCAGTCTTTATCATTTATGATATTCATCATAATATGATTATTATTTCTCTACTAATCTACTAATTTCTCTTCCATTTTGGATATCTATACCTATTTAAGAAAACCCTGGTGGTGAAGTAGTTAAGTGTTACGGCTGCTAACCGAAAGGTCAGCCGTTCGAATCCACCAGGTGCTCCTTGGAAACTCTATGGGGCAGTTCTACGCTGTCCTATAGGGTCACTATGGGTCGGAATCTACTCAACAGCAACAGGTATAACAGGTATATCCATTTAAATATTTTTAAACAAAATTCTCAGTTTCTTCATCAGTAAATTTAAATAAAGTGTTAAGAGATTTTTCTTTCATGTTAATCATTTAAACAAAGCAACAGAATTTATTAGGAAATATTTTGGGTGCTGAAGTGAAATTTAAATTACTGAGTTAAAAGAACAAAGCTGCCACTGAAAGTATATAATAGTCAGGATTTTAGTGTTTTCCATATATAGCATTATTACCTGAGGCAATGAGATTAACAGCTTATGAATATAACTGCAAGATAATAAGTTTCCAATATACCATACCAGGTCATCTTCTCTCTTTCTATTCTTATATCTTGCTTTATCCCGCCATTTTGTTAGGATATTTATTAGCTTGTAACTATACATCTTTTGGATCCGCAACAGTGTCTCTAAAAAAAAGTTGTTATTGTATATAGTCAAAACTGTTTCCAAAAAACAAAGTATTTTAATATCCCATCATGTTTATAATATGAACCAATGTTGCCTCTGGTAATTTTTGCTGAGCTGTAATTATATCTGAAATTAATTACTTTGGGAGCATTTGATAGTACTCCTGAGACTTTATTAACTTGTAAACATCACCTTTGTCCTTAGAAATTAAGATGTAATAGAAATGTCAATATACATATCATTTCTTTTTTAACTAATCAGTTATTTATAAAATTCCAAGCTCATTTATAAAAAATATAATTATGAGGTAGTATTCAGATCTACCATATTTTTACACAAATAACACATGCCTTCATTTGTTTGCCAATTACTCCCTCCTCCCACCTTGAGGTATTTTCATAAGTGCCGCTATGCCACTATTTTTTTTACACGTTGCTGTGAAAAAAAAATAGCGTAGAACACTGTCCCAGTATTGTATGATTGTCTACCATTTTGCCATCTGATGTGATTTCCCTATGTGTTGTAAATCCTATCACTATGATTTAATGAGATGGATTAGTGACCGTTGTACTGATGAGAGCCACAAGATTGGATAGCGTCTTAAGCCAATCTCTTTTAAGATATAAAAAAGAGAGAAGCAAGCAGAGAGACATGGGGACCTCATACCATCAAGAAACAGTGCTGGGAGAAAAGCATGTCCTTTGGACCTGAGGTTCCTGTGCTGAGATGCTTCCAAATCAAGGGAAGATTGATGACAAGGACCTTCCTCCAGAGAGAGAAAGCCTTCCCCTGGAGCTGGCACCCTGAGTTCGGACTTCTAGCCTACAGGACTGCGAGACAATAAACTTCTCTTCGTTAAAGCCATCCACTTGTGGTATTTCTGTTATAGCAGCACTAGGTGACCAGTACAAGCATTTACAAAATTACAAAATGGAAACCTACAGCCTCTTCACAGGCGAAAGATGAGACAGTCTGCTTCCCTAAAGGTGGGGCAGTTCTACTCTGTCCTATAGGGTCGCTATGAGTCGAAATCAACTCACCAGCAACAGGTTTTGCTAGAGTCCCTGGGTGGTGCAGTCAACGAGCTCAGCTGTTAACCGAAAGATTGGAGATTTGCGTTTACCCAGAAGTGCCTCGGGCTAAAGGCCTAGTGATCTGCTTCCACACAATCTGCCATTCCATTGAAAACCCTATGGACCGCAATTCTACTCCGACACACATGGGGTTGCCATGAGTCAGCATCAACTCCACAGCAACTGCTTCACCCCTCCATTACACTTACGTTAAAATCTTCCCAGGGTCCACTCTGAGTTACCAACAGCAGCCTGTCAAAGGATAATGTATCTCTAGGCTGCAGCAGCTAAAACAAATTGCTATCTGGTGAGCTGGATAAAATCTAAGCAAAGGCTGAGAGCTCTCTATTTCCGCTCCCAAAACCCCATACATGCACTGTCCACCCTTGCACACACACCGTTATATCTATCAATGTTTTAAGTAAAAAAAAAACAATTTTTCTTTAAGTTTTATCATATATGCATTAATTGAAATATCTATAAAGACTGTAGAGCTCTCTACAAAAATCAGTTTTGGTTATCCATATTCAGTATAGGAGCCCTGGTGGTGCAATGGTTAAACACTGGGCTGCTAACCAAAAGGTCAGTGGTTCAAACCCACCAACAGCTCCACAGGAGAAAAGACCTGACAATCTGCTCTTGTAAAGATTACAGCCTAGGAAACCGAATGGGGCAGTTCTCTGTCATATAGGGTCACTATGAGTTGGAAACGACTGGACAGCATACAACAATAACAACGTATACAGCTCTCTATTATGTAAAAAACTGATAATAGATCCTTATTTAAACTTATATTTATATACCCATATACACACTTACAAATAGCATTTTATTTTAAATATCTTTTTATTACAATAAAATCCTTTGAGACAAGTCTCATTAAATATTTTAAATCAGTGAATCTACCCTCATTTTGTGACAATTCTCTAAACATAAAAATAGTAAGTCTCTAAATGAACAAACTATGTGTAATTAAGTTTCTTCAGTTTGTAAATAAATGAATACAAAAACTAATTGCTACTACATAGGGACTTACCTTTACGCTGCTGTTTTTTATTTTCCACATATGGGTGCCAGTGACAGAATATCCATCTTTGAAGTCTGAAGTCATTATACTCCTTTGCTTTTTTCATATTTTTAGCCATAGTCTCACTTTCACTTACACGGGATAGTATTGTGTCTCTCCAAGTGCTACACACAGAAAATATAGAAAAATAATAGTTTGATATTATGGAAATACATTTGTAAATAAATTAGGAGGGAGAAGTGATGCCTCCCTTATCCCCTCAAAAACCACAGCACAGAGAGAAACTTCCACAAACTGTGTATGGCTTGACGAATTCCTGATGGTTAGAGAGGAAAATGGAAATTATACGACAGTTTTATATTTCTCTTTGGACAAGATAAAGAAATCACAGGAAAAAGTCATGCTATCATAACTTCAACTTACCAAAGGAATTACCCTGGTGTTAACCCTAGAATACGCCTCTAACATATTTATTTCAGAAAAACAAGAAAATAGGGTACAGTATTTGAAACTTTGGGGCCATGGGGCTTCCTGGCCTTCTCTGAGTCTAGGATTGTATTAACAGTATACATTCATTCCATTTAAAATAGATACATGATTGTATAGAAGAGCAAAACCTTGGTACAATTAAAAGAAATATAATAGAATTTATGATAGTATAGATTTTCATGCAATTTTACAGTACATGAATAGTTTGGGCTTTAAATAATCCAGATTAGCATAAATTTGCAAATAATTGTCAATGACCAATGGTAACTGCCATTTTAAATATAATGAATCACATCTTTTATTTAAGAATTTGAGAAATATCAAACAAAGCTTTATTTTATGTTGCCCAAAATTAAACTGGAATCAAATATATGTAAATGCTTCCTTGGCCCAAGAAGGCTGTGATCCAGACAGTAGATTTTCTTCACAGTTCAGGTAAAGAGGGCCCTATAAAGTTCAGAGTTGAAATGTTCGGTCTTGAATCAATCTCAAAACAGTTCCAGAAGTGGGGCAATGCAAAACACGAAGGCTGATTGCATAATCTGTGAGCTTCCTAGTTTCTTCCAAATCAGACCTTTGCACTTTACTGAGATTTATTTAGTTGAATGTTAGAAGGTCTTGAATTCCCAGATAAATTCAAATGTACATATTAATTCTAGAAAATATGGTGGTGAATATTACAATACATGTGCATACGTGCATATGCAAACACATATGTACACAAAATTAACAACAAAAGAAAACCCAGGAATGATGTTGAGTTAGGGATGAGGATTCCCTAAGTGCTAACCATGCACCACTAACCTCAAGCAAATTCTGCCAGATTAGTATGATAGGACTGGGAACTGACATAAACCTTTTTTCTCAGGACAGCGATGCAAAGAGTTGTGGCCAGAAAAGCAGAAAACTTAAGTAAATCCTACAAATATCCCCCAAAATGGAGAAACCAAGACTTGTGAGATGAGTGACCCAAAAAAGGGCAGGGGTCCCCATGCATGAGCTCTTCCCCTACAGATACAGCTGTTCTCCAGGGCTTCAGTGGAAGGCAGGCTGGAAGAAAAAGGCTGCAGACATTCCTCATGGTTTCTTACTGATTCGTCATCTTAATAGTAGCAAACACTTTACCCAATATTGGGAGAATCATAATGTGGAGTGGCAACACTACTCTTCCAGAAAAAGAAAAAATACACCCACTTATTGTATGAGGCGAGCATAAACTTGATACCAAAACTCAACTAACCAAAAACCAAATCCATTGCCATCGAGTGGATTCCGACTCATAGCAACCCTATAGGAGAGACTAGAACTGCTTCATAGGGTTTCCAAGGAGCACCTGGTGAATTCAAACTGCCAACCTTTTGGTTAGAAGCCGAGTTCTTAACCACTGCACCACCAGGGCTCCAGACTGGACTAGACAATATAAGAAAAGAAAATTACAGGCCACTCTCACAAATGAACATATATGCTAAATATTTACAAAGTATAGTGGACAAAATTCAGTAATGTGTAAAAAGGATAATACATCATGACCTGGTTACAGAAATGCAGGGTTAGTTCGACATTAGGAAATCAGTTGATGTAATTCACCACATTCACGGATTAAGAATTACATGATTATCTCAACAGATGCTAAAAAGGGACTTGATAAAATTCAGCAGGCATCTATCATTTAAAAAACCAAACTCTTAGCAAACTTCTTTAATATGATAAAGGAATCTACCAAAAACAAACAAACAAAAAGCCCTACAGCAAACATGATTTTCAGTGGTTTCACTTTGAATGCTTTCGCTTTAAGTCCTGGAATAGGTCAAGGATGTCCTCTATCTTCACTTCCATTTAACACTGTACTAAAAGTCCTAGCAGCATAGTAAGGCAAGAAAAGAAGACAACTGGAGAAAAGAAACTGTCCTTTTTCACAAATGCCCTTTTTCACAAATATCTAAATATGAAAGGTGAAGGGGTTAATATTTTAGAAAAACGTGGGAGAATATCTTCACGATTTCATTGAGGGAAGGAATTCTTAAACAAAACAACAAAATCATACTAAAGGAAACATTTGACTTTGTTCAAATTAAGAACTTCTGCTCATCAAAAAACACTGTAAAGAATTTGATAAAACAAGTCAGAGAGTGAGAAGGAAGATTTATTGCAAATGATCTACAAGACCTCCCAAAGAAAATAATATAACTTTCATTGAGAGGCACTAGAGAAGGATTAGTATTCTAAGTACATAAAGAAATCTTACAAATTAATAAGAAAAGGAGATAAGCCAATAAAAAGAAACTGGGCAAAAGGCTTGAAGAAGCTCTTCACAAAAGATGAATCCAAAAAGTCATATAAAAACCTATATAAACCACTCAAGATTATTAGTTACAAGAAAATGTAAATTAAAATCACAAAGAGATATACTAAACACCAACCAAACTGGCAAAAAAATAAAGGTCTGACAAGACCAATTACTGGTGAGAATGTGGAGCAACAAGAGTACTGTCATTTAGAAAACAGCTTGGCATAGTTTAGTAAAACCGAAGCTGCACATATCTACAGTCCAGAACTTCGATTCATAGATCTGTACCCTAGAGAAACTGAGGCAATGTTCATAGCAGTGTTGTCTGTGATAGCGAAAAACCGAAAGCAACTCAAAAATTTATCAAGGGTAGAAGAAAAGAATTATTAAGGGTATATTTTATGTTCTTTTCTGTATTTTTGTTCATTTAAAATTTTTTAGTTTTAGAAATTCTGATCATTTTCAATGCATTTTAGAAATTCTAATTCACTTTCAATGAATTTTACCTACTATATCTGGCCAGTTTTAATTTTTTTTAAACTTTTCTCCTGTTCTAAGTAAATTATCCAAAGGTTAAAAAAAAAAAAAGCCAAACCCAGCGCCGTCAAGTCAAAACTGCCCCATGTAGTTTCCAAGGAGCGCCTGGTGGATTTGAACGGCCGGGCAGCCATAGCACTTAACCACTATACCAGTAGGGTTTCCAATCCAAAGGTTACTGATTGTAAATGAAATTATCCAATCCCTACTTCACATACCAAAAAAAAATTTCAAATACTATGACAATTTTATAACTTTGTTTCTTTTTAGCAATTCATCCATCCATTTTCTAAATTTATTTTTCTTGTTTTATTTCTAGCCAGTCCTTTAATCATCTTTGAGGTTGCACTTCCTTTTTCTATTCCTTTTTCTAAATTTCTAAAATCCAGAAAGTTCTCAAATCCAAAATTTTTTTCATTACCTGTTCAGTGGTAAAACTAGAACTGATCTTAACTAATTTTACAGCAAAGTATTCCTGGAGCTGACACAGCCGTTCAGAGCCTTTATTTCACTTAGCAAGCAAGACTATTTATATGTTTCACCACAGAAATACTAATATGTTCTGATATGTTGGATTTCAACATGCTGCCCCATTCACAGCTGAGGATGTTATATAATATACAATATGTGTAAAGAATTACCTTCTTAAAAACAACAAAGAAATAAATCTAAATTCCAGAGCATACCTGTTTACAAAGATTTCTGAAAAAGGATTGTAGACATATATTTTCAATTTTAAAGTTTTGTTTAAAAAAAAAAAAGACAAGGTGACACCTTACAGAAGAACATATTTTAACTAAGGAAAAGCTGATTAAATATATAAAAAACATACAATACAAAACGGCAGAAACACGATTAAATAGATAAAATAAGTACATGTGACCAAAAATTCTCTTTGTATAGAGAATATCAAGAATAAGAATACAAAGGAAGAAATGGTATATAGAAAACATTCTTACCTAAAGCAGGTCTTTACTAAATTTCCAGTATAAAAGCTACATGCTTTTACCATCAATTCTGGAGTCATCTAAGATAAAAAAAATAATTGAAATAACACACATTAGACATAAATGAGACACACAGGCTAACTCTGGAAGAAACATGAGAAAACGAGAGAAATGGTTGCCTCCAAGGAGGGGAACTGGGGGTCAGGAATGGACAGGAAGACTATATATCATTCATGTTTTAGATTTTTTAAATCAGTGGCAAGAGAAGAAATTAAAAAGAACTCATAGATTATAAGAGACATTAGATACAGAGCAACCAAGTTTAATATATGGACTCTGTTTAGATTTTGATTCGAACAGAGCCTTATGTAAAAAGGCATTTCTGAGACATTTGGGAAATCTGAACAGGTATTAGATGATATTCAAGAATTATTGCTAATTTTGTTATATTAGGCAATGACATAAAAAATGCTATTTCCACTTAGAGATGCACACTGAAGCATTTATTGATAAAATAATACAACATCTAGGATTTGTTCTCTAATACTCCAGCAAAAATGGAGGAGAGGAAAATAGATGAGCAAGACTGGCAAAATACTGATTGTTGTTTAAGCTGGTTGATGGGGGATCACTACAGTATTCTCTCCACTTGGTGTTATGTTTAAATTTTTCCATCATAAAAATATTTTTAATGTTTTATATGTCTTTTCTTCCTATAAGTAGTAGGCCCGTCTGGAGGTTTCATTTCCTCAGAAATGAGAATCAGGTCTGTGATGTTAGCGTCCTCCACATCATAGCTGAATCTTTCATGTTGGAAGACACTGTTAAATGGTCTTTCTACCTCCCATTAGAGCAGTTCCAACTTTTCTGGACTTCTTTGGCTTACTCACAGCTTCCTGTACTTACCCTTCTCTGTTTACACAAATAGAAGCAAGTACATTTTATAATTTATAAATAGACAGATGCAGGCAGTCCTCACTTTGCACAGCAGTGCAGTACTGTAAAGATGGCCATGCAAGCTGGAACTGTGCAAACCAATCTTAATAATCAACCGGAAAAATTACGATTGTTCTGGGACCTTTAAAAATTTTTGCCAAAACATTAAAAACTCTCCTACTGGCAGTTATAACTCTATAGAAAAATGGGAAGAAAAAAGTAAAATTATTATTTATTTAATGCATTGTAATTTAAAATATTAGAAACACTGAGAACTAAAGTGCTTTGTTTTTTTGTAAAAAACATTTTTCTTTCAGAGTGAAGGAGAATAATCTAAATCCAGCCTAGGCTGAACCTTCTAACCCAGCAACCCTAGGGTGCCTGGAGATTTACAATTTCATCACTTTTTCTCATTGCTTTTGCAAAGTCACATTTTGCTTTTATTTTTTCTAACTTATGACACATCTTTTCTATGCCTTGCAAGTTGTCATACTTCTTTCTAGGTCTGGGTGAGCTTCCAACATTTTTCCTTTGTCCTTTCCACATTGTGAAATATTTTTGAGAATTTGCTTTCTAAAAAACCTTGAGGTTTGAAGTGACTATGATGTCTTTCAGAATTTTGTGCAATTTTTTAAAAGATTCCCTATAGGCTTCCTGCTAGGCATTGGAGACAACCTGACATTATATTTTACAAGATCCCTTTGAAGATATTGACAACGAGGTTTATCCCTCTAGATCAGTAATTTTTAAAACTTTTAGCATCTTTAGCAAGAGTTTTCAAGCGAAATCATACTCCAAGCAGAACTACTCTATAATACAGGTGTGAGGATGGGGTATTCGAATCCCATCCCTAGGTCCCCCTGAGGTTGCCCCCAGTATCTCCATGAACACAGTTTGCAGATATCTGCACTCCACAGTAGATCAAAGATCTGTAGTTGATAAAGCACGGCCACTAAGACATCCACATGCCGTGATACAGATCCAGTAAGAATTGGGCATACAGGCACTTCCCCGTGTACTGATGCCTCCGAATCACGGCAGGCTCAACAACCTGTCCCTCTATTTCTGTTTCTCTACTGCAAAGCCCTGATTAGGATTCAGCATTACTCTTCCCCTGTCCTTCGAAATCTGCTTCAGATTGGCTCAAGCTGCCTGCATCCATCTTGACCATGGCTTTGCTTCCACTTTTTTCTTTTTTTTTGCTTGCCTCCAATTTATTTATATTGATCTTTTAAAAAAGGAAATACTACAGTTTTAGACTCTTATATACCTGGATTCTTGTCCCTGATCCACTAATAATTAGATTTGGAATCTTATGAAAGTCTTTTAAACAAACTCTTTGGGTCTCAGTAAAATGAGGATATAAATTAACTTTGAAGTTCCTAAAATTCCATAGATTCAATCATTCATTTGCTTCAATGAATTCTTTGTTGTTGTTGATTCCACTTTTGAAAGCCCAACTTCACCAGCAATTCCCAAACACTAGCCAGGCTTGCACAAACACCAGCCCTGGGATCTGCAAGTATCACTCATGGTCCCAGGCACACCTAATTCACATTGATATTTCTTTCCTCACGTGCCTTTGCTCTCCATGAGGGTTTGTTATGTAAGCTTCTCCTATATGCATAGTCTCCGTTCTAAAAGTCTTCATATCTTTAATTACTTTTTTGTCCTCTTTACATTCTGTGAAGTTAGCTTCCTCCACGGTTGCTGGAGCCAGTGGTTCCTTTCAGTAATAATTAGGTCTTGATTTCAAGTTAGATCTCATTAAAGGCTTGGCAATGTCTTCATGAATATAATTCCTGTGTCCCAATCTAGAAGGCATGAAGGCAAAGGGAATGGAGTGGGTGCAGAACACAAAAGGAAACAGATTAAGAAGAAAAGAAAAATCTTCCTTTAAAGTTTTTCATAATGCTAAGTTTATCATTATAAAGATGCGTGAGAGGAGAAAAGGAGAAAGAAAAAGGGGAAAGGGGAAATTTAAGGTAAAGGTTTTATCAGAAAGAGGAAGAACAAATGCCTGTCTAAATGCTACTTGCAAAGTTGGAGAGGTTACTAGAGTGTGGCTGGCTCTGTGTGTGTGTGTGCGCGTGTGCGTGTGTGTTTGTGCGCGCGTGACGTTCCTTTACTTCTCTACGGGTCCCAAATCCCAAAGTCTGATCTCACACCTCCCATAAAATCTAAAATTTGGAAAATTTCATCAAAACTTAAGGTGTATATTTTAGGATCCTTGGTTACTAATAATTACCAGCTGATCTTCCAGTCCAAAAAGTTGTTCCAAATAAGTCTCAGACAATCTTCGAATTGTTGGTTTCACTGATGGATCAATGCACATATCCCTTTAATAATACCAGAAAATACGGTCAAAAAATGATTTTATTTCATAGTACTTAGTTTCACAATATGTTTACACTTAGAGTCTCTACCAGTGGTTCTTGTGGGTAGATTGTAAGGGAGAGGAAGAGACACTTCCCCTTGGGAGAAGCATATCAGAATCGCCTGAAGGACTTAAACTGTCCCCCGAGATTTTGCTGTGTTCCCCAAGGAAGATGCACTAACTTTCCTTGCTCCCAACGTGAAATAAACTGCCTTATGAATGCATGTTACCGATGAGAATACACTGCATTTCGCAACCTGAGAACCAGAGCACTAAGTATTCATATGTAAGCCTTTGGGGCTTAAATATTTATGAGGACATTAAGTCTTCCCCATGGCCTCACAAAAAACTACTGCTAACATTTTGGTGTAGCTCCTGGTCCCCCACCCTCAAATTTGTTTTCTGTATTTAGATTTTAATCTGCTCTCTTAATCCATTTTATTTTCATTTTACATTATAACACTTGTGTAATCAGAATTTTTTAATAACTTTTTTAGTAGTTTCAGAATATTCCAAGTGGATATACCCCTGATGTTTTTAGCCATTTGCCAGTTTGTGTAAACCTGTGTTGATTCCTTTTTTTTTTTTTACAATTAAAAAAAATGATCATTGTGATTAAAAAAAAAAGATTATGAGGGGATTCTTTAACAATCTAGAGATTGGAGGCATTCATTGGCAAGACTTTGTTTTAATACTATACACTGAGTGTTTTATTTTCAAAATAAAATATTTCCCTATCATAAATGAAAACAATACATACCAAAGAAGTCTTTGAAGTCCATTTTCAATTATATACTTGATCATGACTTCTAAATATCTCAGTGGATCCTCAGGACAGGTAGCAAGTAGACCGCATAACAGAGCCTTGAAAAAAATGAAATGGAAAAATGTTTCTGAATCATCATGTTCTTATTAAGCAGCAGACTTTCCCTCAAACAATTAAAAAGTCAAATAATGTGACAATTCTAAAATAAACATGCTTTAAGGAGTTTGTATGGCTGCATCACTGGTCCAGTGAGAAAGCCCTACTCAGACAGGGAGCAGGCACACCAGGGCTTCGTTCCTTTAGGTAGGCTATTTGACCTTTCTAGATTCCACCTGGGGCAGGGGGTGGGGTGGGGAGGAATGTTGGGCTTTCCTAGCTCTGTAGTCTAATATCTGAAATCGATTTATTCTATATGATTTATAAACTTTTTATTGACGTATAATTTACATGCAGAAAAATGCATGACTCATAAAAAAAAAAATTTTTTTTTTTTATAGATACTCCCACCTGAATATTTGCTAAAGGCAAATCATCCCACCTGAATATTTGCTAAAGGCAAATCAAAATGCAGTTTGCCTTTCCGATTTTTTAAAAAAAAAATCCATCCACCGTACACGATGCAACAAAAGTCACTGCACAGATATAGGAGAACTGGACTAAACCAAAAGCAAAGAAGTTTCCTGAATAAACCAAATGTTTCAAAGGCCAGTGTAGCAGGGGCAGGGGTTTGAGGCTCATGGTTTCAGGGGACATCTAGGTCAATTGGCATAATAAAATCTATTAAGAAAACATCCTGCATCCCACTTTGGAGAGTGGTGTCTGGAGTCTTAAACGCTAGCAAGTGGCCATCTACGATGCATCAATTGGTCTCAACCCACCTGGAGCAATGGGGAATGAAGAACACCAAAGACACAAGGTAATTATTAGCCCAAGAGACAGAAAGGGTCACACAAACCAGAGACTACATCAGCCTGAGACCAGAAGAACTAGATGGTGCCCGGCTACAACTGATGACTGCCCTGACAGGGAACACAACAGAGAATCCCTGAAGGAGCAGAAGAACAGTAGGATGCAGACCTCAGATTCTCATAAAAAGACCAGACTTGATGGTCTGACTGAGACTAGAAGGACCATGAAGGTCATGGTCCCCAGACCTTCTTTTAGCCCAAGACTGGAACCATTCCCAAAGCCAGCTCTTCAGACAGGGATTGGACTGGGCTATAAGACAGAAAATGATACTGGTGAGGAATAAGCTTCTTGGATCAAGTAGACACATGAGACTATGTGAACAGCTCCTGTGTGGAGGGGAGATGAGAAAGCAGAGGGGGACAGAAGCTGACTGAATAGACACGGAAATACAGGGTAGAGAGAAGGAGTGTGTTGTCTCATTAAGGGGAGAACAACTAGGAGTATATAGCAAGGTGTATATAAATTTTTGCATGAGAGACTGACTCGATTTGTAAACTTTCACTTAAAGCACAATAACAATTTTTTAAAAAGTCACTGTACAGTGTTTTGCATTATATGAGGAGTAAGCTTTTTATAGTCTATTCAAAAACATAGTTGTGATGATTTAAATCAGTGGTTTCTACACTTTTTAAATATAAAGAACCACTTTTTAAAGTAAAAAAAATTCCTCAGATCCAACCATGAAAATGAGAAAATCCACAATCAAAATCTACTGTGAATTCTTGAGCTCTTAAAAATTCTTTTGTATGTGATCACTCATGAAATCTACAGATCTTGTGTTCAAAAAATTGTAGCACAGTACACATCAGTGGGCAACAAACAACTTACTGGATCTAAGATCACTTACACGGAATACACGGAACACATACACAGAACCCAGAAACCTCCTGCCACCTCATTTTGCCCTTTGAGCTCCCCACAAAAGCAGAGACTTCTCATTAGAAGTATTGATTAGACATTCAGAATTTATTGACGATTTCTTCATTTGAGACAGAGAAGAGTTAACAGTACAGATCCTACAGAAAGAATCTGGAATTCACCTTAGACATATCTGTTGTCCTTTTGGTTCTCTGTCTCTGGCTGAGCCTAGTGTAGAAAGGGTTGGGCAGGAAGCACTTTCTTTGGTCCCTCTCCCACATAGGGCCCACTCTGGCTGCCTTTTTTCCTGCTCCTCTCTCAGGAACAAAATTTTTCCACCCCTGACTCATGGTGATAAAAACAGTTCTTACCACCTCCATGGGCCACATATCAGCTGATCCAGTCTGGGATTCCATCTTAGACTCTCACCACTCATCAGAGCATTCCTCCAACAAAAAGGTAATTCTTCTAATTGGCCCCTGAATTATATAATTTCGTCCTTTACAACAGCTTCCTGTCCTCCTTTTAGTGTGCAGCCTGCAGGCCAGGAAACCCTGCTTTAACACAATGGCAAAATGGCAAGACCTGATCCCTCTCACTCTCCAGCTCTGTGTTCTGACTGATCCCCATCCCAGCTGTTCACAGTGAGATCTCAGCCACCTATGGATGGACTTCCTTCTCCCAAACCCAGGGAATATGGTTAGACAGGAAACCAGAGGCTCTCATTACAGTTGCCAGCTGGATTTTAAGTCTTCTATTTTTTTTTTATTGCCTAAGGGTTGAAGTGGCTGGAGGCTGGTCAGACTTAAGACAGCTCTCTGAATAGGGTCGCTATGAGTCAAAATCAACTCGACAGCACTGGGTTTGGTTTGGTTTTCTTTCTGAATAAAATCCCCCCCAAAAAAACCCAGTGCCGTCGAGTTGGTTCCAACTCATAGCGACCCTATAGGACAGAGTAGAACTGACCCCATAGAGTTTCCAAGGAGCGCCTGGCAGATTTGAACTGCTGACCCTTTGGTTAGCAGTCCTGACTAATGGCCCTCTGCACTCTGGCACATTTGGGCCCGGGTCACCAGAGTCCTGAGTTTCAGTACTCTCTACTCTGTTTCCCCGCTTCCATCTTATTCTAGCACCCTGAGGACATCTGCATTAGAATCACTTGGGGAAAGAACATGCCTCTGAGGATGGGGGACCAGGAAACTTTTTTTTTTTTAATTTATTGTGCTGTAAGCGAAAGTTTACAAATCAAGTCAGTCTCTCATACAAAAAGTTATACACACCTTGCTATGTACTCCTAGCTGCTCCCCCCATAATGAGACAGCACATTCCTCCTCTCCACCCTGTATTCCCCGTGTCCATTCAACCAGCTCCTGTCCCCCTACACCTTCTCATCTCCCCTCCAGACAGGAGTTGCCCACATAGTTTCCTGTGTCTATTTGAGCCAAGAAGCTCACTCCTAACCAGTATCATTCCAGTCTAATCCCTATCTGAAGAGTTGGCTTCACAAATGGTTCCAATCATGGGATAACAAAGGGTCCAGGGACTCTCTAGTGTCAGTCAGACCATTAAGCCTGGTCTTTTTACAAGAATTTGAGATCTGCATCCCACCGCTATCCTGCTCCATCAGGGATTCTCTCTTGTGTTCCCTGTCAGGGCACTGATCAGTGGTAGCCCAGCACCATCTAGTTCTTCTCGTCTCACACTGATGTACCCTGGTTTATGTGGCCCTTTCTGTCTCTTGGGCTCATCTTTACCATATGTCTTTGGTGTTCTTCATTCTCCATTGCTCCAGGTGGGTTGAGACCAATTGATGTATCTTAGATGGCCTCTTGCCAGGGTTTAAGAACCCAGATGCCTCTCACCAAAGTGAAATGCAGAATGTTTTCTTAATACATTTTGTAATGCCAATTGACCTAGATGTCCCCTGAAACCATGGTCCCCAAACCACTGTCCCTGCTACTCTGGCCTTCAAAGTGTTCAGTTGTATTCAGGAAACTTCTTTGCTTTTGCTTTAGCCCAGTTGTGCTGACCTCTCTCCTGTATTGTGTGTTGCCTTTCCCGTCACCTAAAATAGTTCTAGTGTACTATCTAATTAGTGAATACCCCTCTTCCTCCCTCCTCACCCTCGTAACCATCAAAGAATATTTTCTTCTGTAGAAAACCGCACTGTAACGAGCTCACCAGGTGGATTTCCTACACACACACACAAGTCCGAGAACTTATGCCTTAATGGAGTTCAGCTTTAAAGTGAATGTTTAAGAAAGGTAGTAGGCATCTGGTTAATGAATATGGAAAATGCATATTACTTTATATTGCCAAGCTCTGTAGATCAGAAAACTGCTTTTCCTGAAAAGTTATTCTGCAGAAGTCAAATCAAGTTGAGAGGATAAGGCTCTGGGATGCTAACAGAGGCATATGGAGCTAGCACAATTGAAATGTTCACTTTTTCCATAAAAAATCTCACTGTTCATCTTTTTCCATTGAACAAATAAAACAGCCTGAGGTTTTACATGTTAATATTTACCATGAACCATTATCTTCAGCAGTGCATATCTTCATGTCAATAAGACAACACAATCAATATACCAATATTTTTTCTGCGTTAATGAAAATAAAAATTCCCAGACCACTAACTTAGTCTTTATTATAACTAGAAGCAAAGTATGCAAACACAAGATGAATGTTTGACTCTCAAAAACATTAATCAGGCCTTTATTATTGTTAACCTTCATAGTAAAAACTTACATAATAAAGAACAAAAAAGTACCTTGGTTTAATTATCCATACTGGCTTTCTGAAGATTGTAAATTCCCCAAACAATTATGCAACCCTCCACTTTCTTTTGGCTTTGCTTCCCTAATCTCAGTTCCCAGTGTTTCTCAAATATTCTGAAACATGCTCTGGATATGGGGGATAAACATGGGTTTATGCAGTATGGTTGTTTCTGCACCTTTCCATTACTACCCATTTTTAAGGAGCAAGATAATGCAGTAGGTAGAGTCCACTTGGGTTTAAAACCTGGATCTGCAATCTTCCAGTGTGCAGCCTTCTAGAAGTTAAACTTAACTTCTCTGTTCCTCTCTATCCATAACTATAGAATGCGATAATAAAGGTTTATGTGTTATAGGGTTGTTGTGAGAATTAAATGAATATAATAACATGCTTAGAATAGTATCTAGCACTAAGCAGGCATTCAACAATGATAGCAAGCCACCATAATGATTTTTGATCGTTCCACTGCTAATAATCACCTCCATTAGAGAAAAACACTGGGAAGAAGAGAAAAGATATTTAAAATATTCCCCTATACCATTTGGGTTCGGTTTTGGTTTATACCACCCAAAGGCCAGTGTCATTTAAGAGGACTGGGGGTAAGATACTGACTTTATACCAATTTTAATGGAAGAGATTAGGACAAATACATTTGGAGAAAAATGGTTAGGAGACAGAACTTCATATAACTATGGTTCAAATATAAACAGCACAAAAGGATCTGTCTATTTTAACTATGGGTAGATATACAAAAACAGATGTTAAGAAACATAAGAGAGCAATGGCCTTGTTTATCTACTCAGATAAACATGGTAAAATATGCTAAGGGCCTAAATAATAATACAAAAAATAATTGCTCCAAGAGTGCAGAGAAGAGAGTGGTTATTAAATGCTTGTGGAACCCTCAGCAACTGGGGAGACATCCAAGTGACAAGGAAGATAAAGCAAGAGCAAAAGCCCCGAGAGCACAGACCAGTTTGGCTAGAGTAGAGGATTAATGTAAGAATAGCAGATGGAGCCACTCTGTAAAAAAAAAAAAAAAAACAAAAACTGTTGCCGTAGCCGTAGAGTTGATTCCGATTCACACTGACCCTTTAAAACAGAGTAGAACTGCCCCACAGGGTTTCCAAGATGGATGGTGGATTCGAACTGCTGACCTTTTAGTTAGCAGTCGTAGCTTTTAATCACTGTGCCACCAGGGTGAAGAAGCTAGAATTCTGTACTAGGACCTGGACTGTGTCCTTTTCTAGATCCAACAGGCCATCCATGACCAAACCCCAGCCAAATGTGGGAGACCGTCATGCATCAGACAGTCATTGCCCAGTTTGTTCCCAAGGTCCCACTAGGGATGACTTTGAATTTTAGGGGATGTACTCCTGTTCCTCATTTCACAGATGAGGCAAAGAAGGGTCAGGTGATTCACAGAGCCAGTAGGCTTGTGAACTACAACCCTAGGGCTCTTCCCTTGCCCAGACCGCACACACTCACCCAAAAATATGAACGTGTATATCTTCTCCTAGAACTTGAGGGTTTTCATAGCAGGTGGGGCAGGTGAGCAAACAGTGGCCTCTGTGATGTGAGGCAAGGTGACTGATACCTGCTGCACTGTGGCTGTCCCAGTGGAGGAGTCGTTGCCAGCTTGCTCAGCCCTAGATAGATGAACATTTACTTGAGAAATAATAAGTCATATGCAATTTGGCTTGTTTGTTTTGTCCCATGGATTCTCCTGGTGAACTGCATCTGTGAACTGGCTGGCTGGGCTGAGAAAGTTCAGGGAAGCTAACCAAACACCCTTATGAGAATCCAGAATGTGCTCCCACCTTTCTGCCCCAGGACCCAGCAAAATGAGCTAGCGTAACCAGTTCCTCCTCTCCTAAATCAGCGGGGTGGCCTCTCTCACATAATCAGTAATTCCTGATTCTTGCATCTCTAGGGAATATACTCAGCCTTTAGTCCCTAAAAAAATACCCAATAATGTAGCTTACATGATTTCTTTAATAAATGCAATTCTTTAAAAATACAGATGCATGAAAACTTCATCTTGAAAGAAGCAATTAAAAAAAACTGCTTAGTAAAAATCATGATCGTAACTTAACTACGCCCTCTGCTGGGCAGATTTAGTTCTGTAACCTCATTTTAATCTTTCAATTACTTTAAGCTGAAATCTGACCTAATTATTTGAAGAGCACTTTGTCACTCACAGATACAGTCACTCAGGCATAATAATATCTAACCTATATTTGGTCTCTGTGACCTTGTTTGTCCGTAGACAGTAGCTGACTTCAGCCTAGTAGCGAATTGAAGGAGAAACACAGATTTCTAAATATTTTGAATGATCCAGGGTCTGAAGCCCAACCAACAGAGCTTCATTGTTTTGGGCTTCGATCATAAAATACAAATGCCTTTCTGAACTAATACCTCCAAGGGAGGAGAGCCTATTAATTCCCACGGTGGTGGAAAGAGTATCTGAGAGTGCTCAGAGAAAGAAATGAGGAATACAGCAAGGGTGAGGGATCAGAAGGAAATACTCAGTTTTCCTACAATTATGCCTTGGTGCAGGCCCTGAGTACCTACATGTAGACTTTAAAAAGAAGACAAAAACCTTTCACTTTCTAAAACGTATTTTTTTCCTGAGTCTTAAAAATACTGAGTAAGTACGGAGTACCTGAGTGGTGCAAACTGTTAATGTGCTCACCTACTAACCAAAAGGTTGGAAGTTCTGAGTCCATCAGAGGCACCTAGGAAGAATGGCCTGGCAATCTACTGCTGAAACATCAGCCATTGAAAACCTTAGGGAGCACAGCTCCTACTTTGACATACATGGGGTCGCCATAAGTTGGATTTGACTCAATAGCAACTGCTTTTACCGGGCTAAATATTGTATTGTTTTACACACTACCTATCTAAATTGATATAAACCAAGGTGGAAAAACTAAATAAACCTATAAGAAAATAAGACATTGAAGAATTAAAAAAAAAAAAGCCCTCGTCCTGACAGCGTCACTGGAGAATTCTACCAAACTTTCAGAGAAGAGTTAACACCACTACTACTAAAGGTATTTCAGAGCATCGAAAACAATGGAATACTCACAAACTCATTCTATGAAGGCAACATAACCCTGATATCAAAACCAGGTAAAGACATCACAAAAAAAAGAAAATTACAGACCAATATCCCTCATGAACATACACACAAAAATCCTCAAAAAAAATCTAGACAATAGAATTCAACAACATATCAAAAAAAAAAAATTCACCACAACCAAGTGGGATTCATACCACGACAGCACTGGGTACTGGGTATGCAGGGATGGTCCAACGTTAGAAAATCAAACAATGTAATCCATCACATGAATAAAACAAAAGATAAGAACCACACGATCTTGTCAATTGTTGTAGAAAAGGTATTTGACAAAGTCCAACACCCATTCATGATAAAAACTCTCAGCAAAATAGGAATACAAGAGAAATTCCTCAACATAATAAAGGGCATTTATACAAAGCCAACAGCCAACATCATCCTAAATGGAAAGAGTCTGAAAGCATTTCTCTTGAGAATGGGAACCAGACAAGGATGTTCTTTATCTTATTCAACATTGTGCTGGAGGTCCTAGCGAGAGCAATAATGCAAGAAAAAGAAATTAAGGGCATCTAAATTGGTAAGGAAGAAGCAAAAGTTTCCCTACTTGCAGATGACACAGAAAGCCCCAAAGAATCCACAAGAAAACTACTGGAACTAATAGAAGATTTCAGCAAAATATGAAGATGCAAGATAAACATACAAAAATCAGTTGGATTCCTCTATACCAACAAAGAGAATTTCAAAAGGGAAATCACCAAATCAATACCATTTACCGTAGCCCCCAAGAAGACAAAGTACTTAGGAATAAACCTAACCAGAGACGTAAAAGACCTATACAAAGAAAACTACAAGTCGCTACTGCAAGAAATCGAAAGAGACCTACGTAAGCGGAAAAACATTGCTCACGGATAGGAAGACTCAACATTGTGAAAATGTCATTTCTACCCAAAGTGATCTACAGATACAATGCAATCCCAATCCAAATTTCAATGATGTTTTTTAACAAGATGGAGAAACAAATCACCAACTTCATATGGAAAGGGAAACGGCCCCGAATAAGTAATGCATTACTGAAGAAGAACAAAGTGGAAGGCTTCACACTACCAGATTTTAGAAACTATTATAATGTCACAGTAGTCAAAACAGCCTGGTCCTTGTGCAACAACAGACACACAGACCAACGGAACAGAATTGAGAATCCAAATGTAAATTCATGTACCTATGAACAGCTGATATTTGACAAAGGCCCAAAGTCTGTTAAATGGGGAAAAGACAGTCTCTTTAACAAATGGTGCCAGCATAACTGAATATCCATCTCCAAAAATATGAAAAAAGGCCCTCACTTCACATCGTGTACAAAAACTAACTCAAAATGGATTGAAGACTTAAATATAATATCTAAAACAATAAAGATCATGGAAGAAAAAATAGGGAAAATGCTAGGAGCCCTAACACCTGGCATAAACAGAATACAAACCATAACTAACAATGCACAAACACCAGAAGAGCAACTAGATAACGGGGAGTTCCTAAAAATCAAACAGCTATGCTCATCAAAAGACTTCACAAAAGAGTAAAAAGTCTACCTACAGACTGGGAAAAAAAAATTTGGCTTCCTAATATCTGACAAAGGTCTAATCTCTAAAATCTACAAGATATTGCAAAATCTCAAAAACAAAAAGACAAATAACCCAGTTAAAAAATGGGCAAGGGATATGTACAGGCATCCCAGCAAAGAAGACATTCAGGCAGCTAACAGATACATGAGGAAAAGCTCACAATTCATTAGCTCTTGTTTTTAGCTGCCATTGTATCAGTTCCGACTCATAGCGACCCTGTGCACAACAGAACGAAACACTGCCGGTTCCTGCGCCATCCTTACAATCGTTGTTATGCTTGAGCTCCTTGTTGCAGCCACTGTGTCAATCCATCCTACTTGAGGGTCTTCATCTTTTCCGCTGACCCTGTACTTTACCAAGCATGATGTCCTTCTCCAGGGACTGATCCCTCCTGACAATATGTCCAAAGTATGTAAGACCCTGTCTTGCCATCCTCGCTTCTAAAAAGCATTCTGGTTGTACTTCTACCAAGACAGATTTGTTCGTTCTTATGGCAGTCCATGATATATTCAATATTCTTCACCAACACCACAATTCAAAGCCATCAATTTTTTTTCAGTCTTCCTTATTCATCGTTCAGCTTTCACATGCACATGATGTGATTGAAAATACCATGGCTTGGGTCAGGCGCACCTTAGTCTTTAAGGTGACATCTTTGTTTTTTAACACGGGAAAGAGGTCCTTTACAGCAGATTTACCCAATGCAATGCGTCTTTTGATTTCTTGACTGCTGCTTCCATGGCTGTTGATTGTGGATCCAAGTAAAAGGAAATCCTTGACAACTTCAGTCTTTTCTCCATTCATCATGATGTTGCTTACTGGTTCAGTTGTGAGAATTTTTGTTTTCATTATGTTGAGGTGTAATCCATACTGAAGGCTGTGGTCTTTGATCTTCATTAGTAAGTGCTTCTAGTCCTTTTCACTTTGAGCAAGCAAGGTTGTGTCATCTGCATAACGCAGGTTGTTAATGAGTCTTCCTTCAATCCTGATGCCCCATTCTTCTTCATATACTCCAGCTTCTCAGATAATTTGCTCAGCATACAGATGGAATAGGTATGGTGAAAGAATACAACCCTAACACACACCTTTCCTGACTTTAAACCAATCAGTATCCCCTTGTTCTGTCCAAACAACTGCCTCTTGATCTATGTACAGGTTCCTCATGAGCACAATTAAGGGTTCTGGAACTCACATTCTTCCCAGTGTTGTCGACAATTTGTTATGCTCCACACAGTTGGATGCCTTACCATAGTCAATAAAACACAGGTAAACATCCTTTTGGTATTCTCTGCTTTCAGCCAAGATCCATCTGACTTCAGCAATGATATCCCTGGTTCCATGTCCTCTTCTGAATCCAGCCTGAATTTCTGGCAGGTCCCTGTTGATATACTGCTTCAGTCGCTTTTGAATGATCTTCAGCAGAATTTTGCTTGTGTATTAAAGATATTGTTCGATAATTTCCTTATTCAATTGGATCATCTTTCTTGGCAATAGCCATAAATATGGATCTCTTCCAGTCAGTTGGCCAGGAAGCTGTCTTCCATATTTCTTGGAATAGACAAGTGAGTACTTCCAGCGCTACATCCATCTGTTGAAACATGCCAATTGATATTCCGTCAATTCCTGGAGCCTTGTTTTTCACCAATGCCTTCAGAGCAGCTTGGACTTCTTCCTTCAGTACCATCAGTTCCTGATCATATGCTGCCTCCTGAAATGGTTGACCATAGACTAATTCTTTTCGGTATAATGACTCTGTGATTTCCTTCCATCTTCTTTTGATGCTTCCTGTGTTGTTTAATACTTTCCCCTGAGAATCCTTCAGTATTGCAACTCAAGGCTTGAATTTTTTCTTCAGTTCTTTCAGCTTGAGAAACACCAAGCGTGTTCTTCCCTTTTGGTTTTCCATCTCCAGCTCTTTGCACATGTCATTATAATATTTTACTTTGTCTTCTTGAGAGGCCCTTTGAAATCTTCTGTTCAGTTCTTTTACTTCATCAATTCTTCCTTTTGCTTTAGCTGCTTGATGCTCAAGAGCAAGTTTCAGAGTCTCCTCTGACATCCATCTTGGTCTTTTCTTTCTTTCCTGTCTTTTCAATGACCTCTTGCATTCTTCATGTATGATGTCCTTGGTGTCATTCCACAGCTTGTCTGGTCTTCAGTCATTAGTGTTCAACAGGTCAAATCTATTCTTGAGACGGTCTCTAAATTCAGGTGGGATATACTCAAAGTTGTATTTTGGCTTTCATGGACTAACTCTGATTTCCTTCAGTTTCAGCTTGAATTTGCATATGAGCAATTGATATTCTGTTCCACAGTCGGCCCCTGGTCTTGTTCTGACTGATGATATTGAGCTTTCCCATTGTCTCTTTCCACAGATGTAGTCGTTTTGATTCCTGTGTGTTCCATCTGGCGAGGTCCATGTGTATAGTTGCCATTTTTGTTGGCGAAAAAAGGTATTTGCAATGAAGAAGTCATTGGTCTTGCAAAATTCTATCATTCTATCTCCAGCATCATTTCTACCACCAACACCATATTTTCCAACTATTGATCTTTCTTGTTTGTTTCCAACTTCTGCATTCCAATCACCAGTAATTATCAGTGCATCCTGATTACATGTTCAATCAATTTCATACTGCAGAAGCTGATAAAAATCTTCAGTTTCTTCATCTTTGGCCTTAGTGGTTGGTGTGTAAATTTGAATAATAGTCGTATTAACTGGTCTTCCTTGTAGACGTATGGATATTATCCTATCACTGACAGCATTGTACTTCAGGATAGATCTTGAAATGTTCATTTCATATGCATGCAAACCCAAAAAAACCAAACCCATTGCCGTCGAGTCGATTCCAACTCATAGCAATCCTACAGGACAGAGTAGAACTGCCCCACAGAGTTTCCAAGGAGTGCCTGGTGGATTCAAACTGCAGAAGTTTTGGTTAGCAGCTATAGCACTTAATCACTATGCCAGCAAAGTGAACAATAAATAAGGAAGACTGAAGAAGAACTGATGCCTTTGAATGACGGTGTTGGTGAAGAATATTGACTATACCGTGTAGTGCCAGAAGAATGAACACATTTATCTTGGAAGTACAGCCAGAATGCTCCTTAGAAGCAAGGACGGTGAGACTTGATCTCACGTACTTTGGGCATGTTATCAGGAGAGATCAGTCCCTGTAGAAGGACACCATGCTTGGTAAAGTGAAGCATCAGCAAAAAAGAGGAAGACCTTCAACGAGATGGATTGACACGGTGGCTGCAACAATGGGCTCAAGCATAGCAATGATTGTGAGGATAGTACATGATGAGGCAATGTTTTGTTCTGTTGTACATGGGATCGCTATGAGTCAGAAGAAACTTGACAGCACCCAACAACAACAACATGAGGGACAAAACCAGACTCCTGCAAACCTGAGGACATGAACCATGAAGGAGGAGATGACAACAATGGTGTCAAACTTATTTTTTAAATACAAAAAATAAAAAAATTCACGGGAATCCCAAAACATAATGCAAATGAAAGCAGAGCTGTTGCAGGGAAAAGTTGGAAATCTACTGAGGCAATTAGCCCTAGAGAAGGCCTGTCTGGAAGCTAAACCTGATTGAGACGTTTTAGGAAGTTGCCAGCTGAGAAAGGGCTTTCAGGCTGACCAGAGAAGGAAACAAGTGGTCCAAGAAACCTCAGCTGTGCAGCCAGAGGTAAGAGGGCACTCACCAGGGGGAGACCAGGCACAAGCCTGCAAGCCAGCTGGCTAGCCTAGGATGAGAAACCAGTGTTTCACAGCAATTTGCTTTCAACTTCTTGTGTTTTCTCTGTTTATTTCTTTTTAATTCTCCATCAGTATAGTTCATTTGAAAATACTATGTGAAACCAAAAAAAAAGAAGAAGAAGAAGAAAATATGTTTCTCTACATTTGGGCCAACATTTATTTTGTTTTCACTTATGAACATTTTTTCCGATTGTAAGAGTAGCATGTGCTTTCTAAAACTTGGAAAATTCAGAGAAAGTACAAAAAAGAAAATAATAATTGACCATTATCCTGCCAATCAATAAAATCTTTAGAAAGAATATTAATTTCCTCTTTCCTCAGTGCACATACTTTTTTTTTTTTTTTTTACAAAGTTGAGATAATAGTATAGCTTTGTACCGCTTATCTTTCTCTTTATTTCTCCATCTCCTTTTTTGGCTAAACATTATACAGTACTGTACACATTTTTTCATATCACTAAAAAGTGTTCAAAAACATCATGTATTGAAATTGGTTGAGAGTCTACTGTAAAAATGTGCCATAGATATTTAATAACTTCTAAATTGTTGGCCATTTAGGTTGTTTCTTACTTTTCCCTTTTTTAAAAATGATATGCATACATATCTCATTACTATTAATGAGACTTACATATCATTACTAATAATGAGATCTACGTATCTTCATCTCTGATTATAGAATTTGATTATAGAATCAAAAGCTGTATTTTGAAGCTCTTCAGACATATTTCAAAATTGCTTTCCAGAAAGTCGTTATCAATTTTTCCTCTTATCAGTAGCCAGTGAGAGTGTTCATTCTGACTCTAATTTCTGAAAATTAGAAAATTTTTATTTTTGTTGATTTCATGGGTGAAAAATGGTCATTGATTTTCACCTACTTCTTTTTTTTTTTTTTTACCAATGGGGTTAAATAAGCTTTCTTACATTTATCCAGCCATC
Source organism: Loxodonta africana (assembly GCF_030014295.1). Taxonomy (NCBI): domain Eukaryota; kingdom Metazoa; phylum Chordata; class Mammalia; order Proboscidea; family Elephantidae; genus Loxodonta; species Loxodonta africana. Next base: position 46,209,529 of record NC_087349.1, on the reverse strand, counting down.
TCTGACTTTCCATAAATTTTATTTGTCCCTTTATTGGGATGAGCTTCATGTAGATAGGGAGGCAGATACAGCAGCAACCAAAGACAGAGAATCCCAAAGGGACAGCAAAATTCAGAAGGACAGAAGGGAGGCTACTTGTTCAATGTCCATTCACGTCCTCAGAAGTGTACTCCAGGGTCCTTCTCAGCTGAGGGGTTTACACAGTGTCTTAGTTATCTAGTGCTGCTATAACAGAAATACCACAAGTGAATGGCTTTAACAAAGAGAAATTTATTCTCTCACAGTTTAGGAGGCTAGAAGTTAAATTCAGGGCCAGCTCCAGGGGAAGCCTTTCTGTCTCAGACGGCTCTGAGGGAAGGTCCTTGTCATCAATCTTCCCCTGGTCTAGGAGCATCTCAGTGTAAGAACGCTGGGTCCAAAGGACACACTCTGCTCCCAGTGTTGCTTTCTTGGTGGTATGAGGTCCTCCTGTTTCTCTGCTCAATTCTCTCCTTTATATCTCAAAAGGAATTGACAGAAGACACAACCCAACCTTCTAGATTGAGTTCTACCTCGTTAACATAACTGTCTCTAATCCTGCCTCATTAACATCATAGAGGTAGGATTTACAACTCACAGGGAAATTACATCAAATAACAAAACAGTGGACAGTCACACAGTACTGGGAATCATGGCCTAGCCAAGTTGATGCACAATTCAACCCACAACACATAGTTTTGTGCTTCATTTCATTAATTATGCTCATATTACTTCTTTTGTTTTCACAATAAAATCTAATCACTGTGATTACTGAAGCAAATTTGAAAATATCTATCTTCTCTGGTGCATGAGAGAACTACTACTTGCCAGGACTGAAGTGATCAACCTGACTGGCCAGGAGACAGGCCCACCCCCACCCTCCTTGTGCACTTGGGCTCCTCCTAAATTTCCAAAAGCTGCAGTGAAGTTGAAAAGAATAACTTTCTCAAAGAGACAGTGATTATTTCTTGGTTGAGGGTCATTTTCCTTGGCTTATTAAGTATGTAAATATATTCTAGACCTTACCAGTTGCAATCGAGTCGACTCCAACTCATGCTAACCCCATGTGTGTCAGAGTAGACCTGTATTCCACAGCGTTTTCAATGGGTGATTTTTCAGAAGTAGATCAGCAGGCCTTTCTTCCAAGGCATCTCTGGGGAGACTCAAACCTCCAATCTTTTGGTTAGGAGCCAAGTGTCTTAATTGTTTGCACCAACCCGGACTCCCAGGCTAGACCTACACTTTCCAGTATAGTAGCCACTAGCTAAATGTGGAGAGCCCTGGTGGTGTAGTGGTTAAGCACTCAGCTGCTAACTGAAAGATTGGCCGTACAAACCCACCAGCTGCTCCATGTGAAAAAGACGTGACATTCTGCTCCTGTAAAGATTACAGCCTTAGAAATCCTATAGGGCAGTTCTACTCTGTTCTATAGTGTCGCTAAGAGTCGGAATCCACTCGATGGCACTGGGTTTCGTTTTTTGGTTTTAGCTACATCTGACTATTGAATACTTCAAATTTTATTGCTGTTTGGTTAGGCACCATGAAGTCAGTTCCAACTCATATCAACCCTATGTACAATACTGCCCACTCTTGCCCATCCTGCCTATCCACACAATCGTTGCAATGTTTGAGCCCATTGTTGCAGCCACTGTGTCAATCCATCAAAGGTCTTCCTTTTTTTCACTGACCCTCTACTTTACCAAGCATGATGTCCTTCTCCAGGGACTGGTCCCTCCTGATAACTTGTACAAAGTATGTGAGACAAAGTCTCACCATCCTCACTTTCAGTGAGCACTCTGGCTGTACTTCTTCCAAGACAGACTTGTTCATTCTTTTGGCAGCCCACAGTATGGTCAATATTCTTCGCCACCACCATCATGCAATGGGTCAAATCTTCTTCGGTCTTCCTTATTCATTGTCCAACTTTAGCATGCATATGAGGCAATTGAAAATATCACGGCTTGGTTCAGGTACACCTTAGTCTTTAAAGTGACATCTTTGCTTTTAACACTTTAAAGAGGTCTTTTGCTGCAGATCTGCCCAGTGGAACATGTTTGATTTCTTGACTGCTGCTTCCACGGCCATTGATGGTAGATCCAAGTAAAATGAAATCCTTGACAACACCAAACTTTTCTCAGTTTATCATAATGTTGCTTACTGGTCTGGTTGTGAAGATTTTTGTTTTCTTTATATTGAGGTATAATCCACAGTGAAGGCTATTCCTTTTATCTTCATCACTAAGTGCTTCAAGTCATCTTTATTTTTGACAAGCAAGGTTACATCACGTGCACATCACAGGTTATTAATGAGTCTTCCACCAATCCTGATGCCACATTCTTCTTCATATAGCCCAACTTCTCAGATTACTTGCTCAACCTACAGACTGAGTAAGTATGGTGAAACAATACAACCCTGACACATACCTTTCCTGATTTTAAATCACGCAGTATCCCCCTTGTTCTGTTCAAACGGCAGCTACTTGGTCTATGCACAGGTTCCATATGAGCACAATTAAATGTTCTGAAATTCCCATTCTTTGAAATGTTATCCGTAACTTGTTATAATCCACACAGTTGAAAGCCTTTGCATAGTCAATAAAGCACAGGTAAACATCTTCCTGGTATTCTCTGCTTTCAGCCAAAATCCTTCTGACATCAGCAATGATGTCCCTTGTTCCATATCCTCTTCTAAATCAAGTTTGAATTTCCCTGTCCATGAACTGCTGCAACCATTTTTGAATTATCTTTAGCAAAATTTTACTTGCACATGATATTAATGGTATTGTTCGAGAATTCCCACATTACATTCCATCACCTTTCTTTGGAATGCGCACAAATATGGATCTCTTCTAGTAGCCGGGTAGCTGTCTTCTAAATTTGTTGGCATAGACAATGAGTGAGCACCTCCAGTGCTGCATTGGTTTGCTGAAACATCCAATTGGTATTCCATCAATTCCTGGAGCCTTGTTTTTCGCCAATTCCTTCAGTGCGGTTTGAACTACTTCCTTCAGTACCATCAGTTTTTGATCATATGCTACCTCCTGAAATTGTTGAAGATCAAGCAATCCTTTCTGGTACACTGACTCTGTATATTCCTTCCATATTCTTTTTTTTTTTAATAATTTTTATTGTGCTTTAAGTGAAAGTTTACAAATCAAGTCAGTCTCTCACACAAAAACCCATTTACACCTCGCTACACACTCCCAATTACTCTCCCTCTAAAGAGACAGCCCGCTCTCTTCCTCCACTCTCTCTTTTTGTGTCCATTTCTCCAGCTTCTAACCCCCTCCACCCTCTCATCTCCCCTCCAGGCAGGAGATGCCAACATAGTCTCAAGTGTCCACCTGATCCAAGAAGCTCACTCCTCACCAGCATCCCTTTCCAACCCATTGTCCAGTCCAATCCATGTCTGAAGAGTTGGCTTCAGGAATGGTTCCTATCCTGGGCCAACAGAAGGTCTGGGGGCCATGATCACTGGGGTCCTTCTAGTCTCAGTCAGACCATTAAGTCTGGTCTTATGAGAATTTGGGATCTGCATCCCACTGCTCTCCTGCTCCCTCAGGGGTTCTCTGTTGTGTTCCCTGTCAGGGCAGTCATCGGCTGTAGCTGGGCACCGTCTAGTTCTTCTGGTCTCAGGATGATGTAGTCTCTGGTTCATCTGGCCCTTTCTGTCTCTTGGGCTCATAATTACCTTGTGTCCTTGGTGTTCTTCATTCTCCTTTGATCCAGGTGGGTTGAGACCAATTGATGTATCTTAGATGGCTGCTTGCTAGCATTTAAGACCCCAGGTGCCACTCTTCAAAGTGGGATGCAGAACGTTTTGTTAACAGATTTTATTATGCCAATTGACTTGGATGTCCCCTGAAACCATGGTCCCCAAACCCCTGCCCCTGCTACACTGGCCTTTGAAGCATTCAGTTTACTCAGGAAACTTCTTTGCTTTTGGTTTAGTCCAATTCTGCTGACCTCCCCTGTATTGTGTGCTGTCTTTCCCTTCACCTAAAGTAGTTCTTATCTACTATTTAATTAGTGAATGCCTCTCTCCTTCCCTCCCTGCCTCCCCTCTCTCATAACCACAAAAGAATGTTTTCTTATCAGTTTAAACTGTTTCTCAAGTTCTTATAATAGTGGTCTTATATAATATTTGTCCTTTTGCAACTGGCTAATTTCACTCAGCATAATGCCTTCCAAGGTCCTCCATGTTAAGAAATGTTTCACAGATTCCTCACTGTTTTTTATCAATGCATAGTATTCCATTGTGTGAATATACCATAATTTATTTATCCATTCATCTGTTGATGGGCACCTTGGTTGCTTCCATCTTTTTGCTATTGTAAACACTGCTGCAATAAATATGAGTGTGCATATATCTGTTCATGTAAAGGCTCTTATTTCTCTAGGATATATTCCAAGGAGTGGGATTGCAGGATCATATGGTGGTTCTATTTCTTGCTTTTGAAGGAAGCACCAAATCGATTTCCAAAGTGGTTGTACCATTTGACATTCCCACCAGCAGTGTATAAGTGTTCCAATCTCTCCACAGCCTCTCCAACATTTATTATTTTGTGTTTTTTGGATTAATGCCAGCCTTGTTGGAGTGAGATGAAATCTCATTGTAGTTTTGATCTGCATTTCTCTAATGGTTAATGATCGTGAACATTTCCTCATATATCTGTTAGCTACCTGAATGTCTTCTTTAGTGAAGTGTCTAGTCATATCTTTGGCCCATTTTTTAATTGGGTTATTCGTCTTTTCGCAGTCGAGCTGTTGCAGTATCATGTAGATTTTAGAGATCAGGCGCTGATCAGAAATGTCATAGCTAAAAACTTTTTCCCAGTCTGTAGGTGGTCTTTTTACTCTTTTGGTGAAGTCTTTGGATGAGCACAGGTGTTTGATTTTTAGGAGCTCCCAGTTATCTAGTTTCTCTTCTACATTCTTTATAATGTTTTGTATACTGTTTATGCCATGTGTTAGGGCTCCTAATGGTTGTCTGTATTCTTTCTTCCATGATCTTTATCATTTTAGATTTTATATTTAGGTCTTTGATCCATTTTGAGTTAGTTTTTGTGCATGGAGTGAGGTATGGGTCTTGTTTCATTTTTTTCAGATGGATATCCAGTTATCCCAGCACCATTTGTTAAAAAAGACTGTCTTTTCCCCCATTTAACTGTTTTGGGGCGTTTGTCAAATATCAACTGCTCATATGTGGATGGATTTATGTCTGGATTCTCAACTCTGTTCCGTTGGTCTGTGTATCTGTTGTTGTACCAGTATGAGGCTGTTCTGACTACTGTGGCGGTATAATAAAAAAAAAAAAAAAAAATTTATTATAGGTTCTAAAAATCAGGTAGAGTAAGGCCTCCCACTTTGTTCTTCTTTTTCAGTAATGCCTTATTTATCCGGGGCCTTTCCCTTCCATATGAAACTGGTGATTTGTTTCTCCATCTCATTAAAGAATGTCCTTGGGATTTTGATCAGAACTGCATTAAATGTATAGATCGCTTTTGGTAGAATAGGCATTTTTATAATGTTAAGTCTTCCTATCCATGAGCAAGGAATGTTTTTCCACTTATGTAAGTCTCTTTTGGTTTCTTGCAGAAGTGTGCAGTAATTTTCTTTGTATAAGTCTTTTACATCTCTGGTAAGATTTATTCCTAAGTATTTTATCTTCTTGGGGGCTACTGTAAATGGCATTGATTTGGTGATTTCCTCTTCAATGTTCTTTTTGTTGGTGTTGAGGAATCCAACTGATTTTTGCATGTTTATCTTGTATCCTGATATTCTGCTGAACTCTTCTATTAGTTTCAGTAGTTTTCTGGAGGATTCCTTAGGGTTTTCTGTGTATAAGATCATGTCATCTGCAAATAGAGATACTTTTACTTCTTCCTTGCCAATCTGGATGCCCTTTATTTCTTTATCTCGCCTAATTGCTCTGGCTAGGACTTCCAGCACAATGTTGAATAAGAGTGGTGATAAAGAGCATCCTTGTCTGGTTCCCAGTCTCAGTGGGAATGTTTTCAGGCTCTCTCCGTTTAGGGTGATGTTGGCTGTTGGCTTTATATAAATGCCCTTTATTATGTTGAAGAATTTTCCTTCTATTCCTATTTTGCTGAGAGTTTTTATCATGAATGAGTGTTGAACTTTGTCAAATGCCTTTTCTGCATCAATTGATAAAATCACATGATTCTTGTCTTTTGTTTTATTTATGTGGTGGATTACATTAATTGTTTTTCTAATGTTGAACCATCCCTACATACCTGGTATGAATCCCACTTGGTCATGGTGAATTATTTTTTTGATATGTTGTTGAATTCTATTGGCTAGAATTTTGTTGAGGATTTTTGCAAGTGCATTCATGAGGGATACAAGTCTATAATTTTCTTTTCTTGTGGTGTCTTCACCTGGTTTTGATATCAGGGATATGGTGGCTTCATGGAATGAGTTTGGTAGTATTCCATCCTTCTCTATGCTCTGAAATACCTTCAGTAGTAGTGGTGTTAACTCTTCTCTGAAAGTTTGGTAGAACTCTGCAGTGAAGCCGTCCAGACCAGGGCAGGGCTTTTTTTTGTTGGGAGTTTTTTGATTACCTTTTCAATCTCTTCTTTTGTTATGGGTCTATCTATTTAGTTGTTCTACCTCTGTTTGTGTTAGTTTAGGTAGGTAGTGTGTTTCTAGGAATTGATGCATTTCTTCTAGGTTTTCAAATTTGTTTGAGTATAGTTTTTCATAGTAATCTGTTATGATTCTTTTAATTTCTGTTGGGTCTGTTGTAATATCGCCCATCTCATTTCTTATTCTGGTTATTTGCTTCCTCTCCTGTTTTTCTTTTGTCAGTTTGGCCAATGATTTATCAATTTTGTTGATTTTTTCAAAAAAACAGCTTTTGGTCTTGTTAATTCTTTCATTTGTTTTTCTGCTTTGTATTTCCTGTGTTCAGCTCTAATTTTTACTATTTGTTTTCTTCTGGTGCCTGTGGGTTTCTTTTGTTGCTCTCTTTCTATTTGTTCAAGTTGCCGGTATAATTCTTTGATTTTGGCCCTTTCTTCTTTTTGGATGTGTACATTTATTGATATAAATTGGCATCTGAGCATTGATTTTGCTGTGTCCCAAAGGTTCTGATAGGAAGTGTTTTTATTCTCATTGGATTCTCTGAATTTCTTTATTCCATCCTTAATGTCTTCTATAATCCAGTCTTTTTTGAGCAGGGTTTTGTTCAGTTTCCAAGTGTTTGATTTCTTTTCCCTGCTTTTCCTGTTCTGATTTCCACTTTCATGGCCTTAAGGTCAGAGAAGATGCTTTGTAATATTTCAATGTTTTGGATTCTGCTAAGGCTTGCTTTATGACCTAATATGTGGTCTTTTCTAGATAATGTTCCATGTGCACTAGAAAAGAAAGTATGCTTGGTTGCTGTTGGGTGGAATGTTCTGTATATGTCTACAACGTCAAATTGATTGATTGTGGCATTTAGATCTTCCATGTCTTTATTGAGCTTTTTTCTGGACGTCCTGTCCTTCACCAAAACTGGTATGTTGAAGTCTCCTATTATTGTGGTGCTGTCTATCTCACTTTTCAATGATGATAGAGTTTGTTTTACGTATCTTGCAGTCCTGTTATTGGGTGCATAAATATTTAATATGGTTATATCTTCTTGGTGTATTGTCCCTTTAATCATTATATAGTGTCCTTCCTTATCCTTTCTGATGGATTTAACTTTAAAGTCTATTTTGTCAGAAATTAATATTGCCACTCCTGCTCTTTTTTGATTGTTGTTTGCTTTATGTATTTTTTTTCATCCTTTGAGTTTTAGTTTATTTGTGTCTCTAAGTCTAAGGCGTGTCTCTTGTAGGCTGCATATAGACGGATCTTGTTTTTTAACCCATTCTGCCACTCTCTGTCTCTTTATTGGTGCACTTAGTCCATTTACATTCAGGGTGATTATGGATAGGTATGAATTTAGTGCTATCATTTTGATGTCTTTTTTTGTGTGTTGACAGTTTCTTTTCCCACTTGATTTTATGTGCTGAGAAGATTTTCTTTATACATTGTCCTTTCCTCATATTTGTTGTTGTTGATTTTGTTTCTGCTGAGTCTGTATTTTTCCCTTGTATTTTATTTTGATGAGTAGGATAGTTTGTCTCCTTTGTGGTTACCTTATTCTTTACCCCTATTTTTCTAAATTTAAAACTTTTATTACTTTGTATCACCGTATCTTCCTCTCCACGTGGAATGTGTATGATTACATTTCTTAGTCCCTCTTTATTATTTTAATGTTGTTTTCTTTTATATAGTAACATCCCTGATACCCCGTGTTGGGTTTTTTTGTTTTTTTTTAATCTTGCTTTGTTTTTTTGGATTTCCTTGCCTGGGTTGACTTCTGGTTGCTCTGCCCAGTTTCTAGTCTTGGGTTGATACCTGAAATTATTGATTTTCTAATGAAAGAACTCCCTTTAGTATTTCTTGTAGTTTTGGTTTGGTTTTTATGAATTCCCTCAACTTGTGTTTATCTGGAAATGTCTTAATTTAACCTTCATATATAAGAGACAGTTTTGACAGATATATGATTCTTGGCAGGCAATTTTTTTTCCTTCAATTTTTTTAAATATGTCATCCCACTGCCTTCTTGCATGGTTTCTGCCGAGTAGTCCGAGTTTATTCTTATTGGCTCCCCTTTGTAGGTGACTTTTCTTTTATCCCTTGCTGCTCTTATAATTGTCTCTTTATCTTTGGTTTTGGCAAGCTTGATTATAATATGTCTTGGTGACTTTCTTTTAGGATCCACCTTATGTGGAGTTCGATGAGCATCTTGGATAGGTATCTTCTCATCTTTCACATTATCAGGGAAGTTTTCTGCCAACAAATCTTCAACAATTTTCTCTGTATTTTCTGTTATCCCTCCCTGTTCTGGTACTCCAGTCACTCATAGGTTATTTCTCTTCATAGAGTCCCACATGATTCTTAAGGTTTCTTCATTTTTTTTAATCCTTTTATCTTATTTTTCTCCAAATATATTAGTGCCAAGTGATTTATCTTCAAGTTCAGAAATTCTAGCTTCTACTTGCTCAGTTCTGCTCCTCTGACTTTCTATTGAGTTATCTAATTCTGTAATTTTATTGTTAATCTTCCGAATTTCTGATTGCTGTCTGTCTATGGATTTTTCCAGCTTATTAAACTTTTCATAATGTTCCTGAATAATCTTTCTGAGTTCTTCAGTTGCTTTATCTCTGTGTGTTCCTTGGCTTGTTCTGCGTATTGCCTTATTTCCTTCCTGATGTCTTGAAGGGTTCTGTATATTAAACTTTTGTATTCTGCCTCTGGTTGGGTTGCTTGAGTGAGCTAGCTTGATTGTTTTTGTCTTTGGAGCTCTGGTGTCCTGTCCCCAGCTGCCCAGAGCTGTTATCAGGTATTATCAGTCTAGGAGTCCATTCAGTTTTCTTGTATGAATTCAGCTCAGGTTTCCAGGTAGCTGATATCAAGTGTGTGGTACAGCCTCTGTCCTACAGTCTTAGAGAGGCGGGGTGATTGGCTTATATACCGGTATCTGATTGCACCGGGGGTCACGCTCTGAACAAGGCAGGTGGCTGAGAACTGACCCCCAGGTGTCTCTGGGGAAAATGCATCTCTGTTCCCTAGAGCGTGCTAGTGGGTGGGTTCTGCAGAGGGACCATGGGCACCCAAAGTTTTTGTTATAAGGACTGGGAGGTACCAGTTATCTTTGGACCTGTGTCTCGGGTGGCTGGGTGACCTGAGTGGAGCTACCAGTCCTTAGGTCCCTGTTGTGGGTAGGTGAGGACCTTGTTTAATAGGGAAAGCAATGTCAAACATCAAACAACCACCTCTCCACTTCACAGCTGAAATGGTTGGAGTTTTCCAAGGGCCTATTCTCCCGAAATAGGCCCACTCAGGTCCATGCAGATGGGAAAGGTGCTCAAGGTCCATGGACGGTTTATGCCTGGCAGGAGCCGCTTCTGTCCTGAGCTCCCCTGGTTAAATAGAGCTAGCAAATTATCTTTTCCCCCCGTTGCAAATTTTTTCCTTCCCCAAGGCCGGGAGGATGACTCTAGGTGCTCACCAGGGTCTATCTCAGGCCCAGGGATTCAGCCGCTGAAGCTGGCTTGGCAGTGGGGGGGGGCGCGGTAAAATATATGCAAGTACTTAGCTTTTGCCGAGAGCGCCGTCCTCCTCAGGTTCCAGAGGTGTGAGTGGGCTGTGTGGCTGGCTACTTCTCCCTGAGGAAACTGCGGCCAAACGCTAGTACCAGCCGGCTGCCGCCGCCGCTCCAAGAATGGTGCCTGAGGGCTCCCCACGATTCAGGTCTGTTAATTCCTTTCCACTTCTGAATGGCCTCTTCCTCCCCCTGCCCCTCAGTTCATTGTCTAAGCTTGCCTTTGATACTCAGGGCTCCCAGCTTGCCACAGATATACTCGTTTCACTCATTTTGGGGGGTCTTTTTTTAAAGAGGGCTCAACGGAAGCATCTGTCTCTTCCACCATCTTGGCTCCGCCTCTCCTTCTATATTCTTTTGATGCCGTGTTGTTCAATATTTTGCCCATAGAATCCTTCAAAATTGCAACTCGAGTCTTGAATTTTTTCTTCAGTTCTTTCAACCCGAGAAATTCTGAGCATATTCTTCCATTTTGGTTTTCTAACTCCAGATCTTTGTACATTTAATTATAATACTTTACTTTTTCTTCTCGAGCTGCCCTTTGAAATCTTCTGTTCAGCTCTTTTATTTCTTTATCATTTCTTCCATTTGCTTTAGCTACTCTACATTCAAGAGCGAGTTTCAGAGTCTTTTCTGACACCCATTTTGATCTTTTCTGTCTTTTTAATGACCTTTGTTTTCTTCATATATGATGTCCTTGATATCATTCCACAACTCCTCTGGTCTTTGGTCATTCATATTCAACGTGTCAAATCTATTCTTGAGATGGTCTCCAAATTCAGGTGGAATATACTCAAGGTTGTATATTGCTTTTGTAAACTTGTTTTAATTTTCTTCAGCTTCAACTTAAACTTGCATATGAGCAATTGATGATCTGTTCCCAAGTTGGCCCCCGGCCTTTTTCTGACTCATGATATTGAGCGTTTCCATTGTCTCTTTCCACAGATGTAGTCTATTTGATTCTTATATTTTCCATTTGATGAGGTCCATGTGTATAGTCACCATTTATGTTGTTGAAAAAAGGTATTTGCAATGAATAAGTCATTGATCCTACAAAATTCTATCATGAGATCTCCAGCATCATCTCTATCACCAAGGCCAGATTTTCCAACTACAGATCCTCCTGTTTCCAACTTTTGCATTCCAATTACAGTAATTATCAATACATTTTCAAATGTAGCTAGTCCAAATTGAGACCTGCTATAAGTATAAAAAAAAAAAAAAAAAGGTGCACACCCGATTTCAAAGATGTAGTATAAGAAAAACTGTGATGTCAAATATCGCAATAATTTTATACTGGTTACTTGTTGAAATGATTGTATTTTGGTTAGACTGGTTTATTTAAGATATATGAAAAATTCATCTTTTTCTTTTTACTTCTTGAAAGTATTTTTAGGACAAACAAATGGATACATGAGCAGAGAGCTCAGGAGACAAATTTGAGCGAGAGACAGCTTCAGTGGTTGAAGCTGTTGTGTTTTCTGCCAGCACGTGATTACATGCCCAAAAAATATTTGCTGATTTAACGGTCTAATGCACTGCACTTGACTACCTGTCCCATTCCTCAAGAACTCTGGTGGCCAGAGTTTTTTAAAAAAAAAGTTACCTAACTTGATACAATCCAGTAGTCTTCAAACTGGAGATGTACAAACCTTTGTTGTTGTGTGCCATGGAGTCAATTCCAACTCTTAGCAACACTATATGACAGAGTAGAACTGCCCTATAGGGTTTCCTAGGCTGTAATCTTTACAGGAGCAGATCGCCAAGTCTTTTCTCCCTTGAACGGCTGGTGGGTTCAAATCACAGACATTTTGGTTAGCAGTGAGCACTTAACCATTGTGCCACCAAGGAACTTTATACAAACCTTTAGGAGTCCACAAAGGCTTTTCAGGGGATATATGAGCAGAAATACTATAAAGGAGTCAATTCTAGATCCTCACCTTCCCTGTGTTGTTTCCTAAAATTGATCCTAGGACATATTTTATGATTTTCTTTTCCTATATCTCTCTTTCACAATTGTTTTCTCAAACTCCAGAAAATAAAGGCCTGTGTCTCATCTATCCAGAGTCTTACTATAAGAAAACTGAGGCAGAGAGATTTAGAAACTTGCTTAAGGTCACACAAATTAATAAGTGGTGACACCAAGAATCAAACCTAGACAATCTTACAATAAAAGATAACTCTCTTACATTTCTTCGGATGCTTTAGGTTACAAGTAACAAACCTCAACTCAAAAAAAAATTTATTGGCTCCTACAACTAGCAATTCCAGAGGTACATCATGCTTCAGTGTGTGTTTAATGCATTGGTTTATTGATAATCATTTGAAACCTGAGTTCTTTCCATTTCTCTCACTCTGCTTTCCTTGGACTCAGCTTCATCCTAAAACTGTTCCTGCTTTGGGTAACAATCTAATTGCCAGTGGCTCCCATTGCTACATACTTTCCCATCAACATCCAGAGATGGTATATTTCTGTCCCAGTATTCCAACCACAATCCTAAGATTCACTCTGTTTAAGCTGGTTTATATCACATCTTGCCCTCTCCCCATGCATCATTCTCATGGTCACAAGCATTGTGTCCAGGGAAATTGGATGCATTTGCTGGTGTAAGCCAATCAGGGTTCAACTGCAGAGAGAGGGAGTGTCAGTCTCCCCTGAAGTACATGAGTTCTGTGAAAAAGAGGTAGCTTACGGAATAAGAACGTAGGGAATATTAACAAGAAGGAAGAAGGGAGTGTTGTGTAGGCAACTTATAAATGCCCAGCACACATATGTTCCTGAGGAAAATGGACAGAAAAGGAAGAAGAAAGGAGGGAATAATTATTGGAGGGTTGTGCCCCACTTACTGAGTAATGCTGTTGTGATCCTATCTTATTTTGTCAGATTCTGCTTTGAGATCCAGCTTTGATCCCAAAGACTTCACCTGTCTGAACAAGTGTAGCAGATAGTTTTTTCCAAACTGGCCGTGAGAGAAGCTCCCATCTCCCATGTTCTTTTTTCAATGTAACTTTGATTCCCTTTCCAACAAGAAGTGGAATCTATGTTTCCTCCCTTTGAATCTAGGTGAAAATAATTTTATATGACCGCCAAGCCTAGGTCATAAACGACAATATAACTTCTGTGTACTTCTCTTTGATCATGTTTGCTCTTAGAACCCAGCCACCATACTATGAGGAAGTTCAAGCAGCCCACAGACAGGCCCACATGGAGAGGATCCTGACCACAGACCCAGATGAGCTCCCAGTCAACAGCCAGCACCACCTTGCTACACATGTGAGTGAACCATCTGAGAAGTGAATCACCCCCACTGATCCACCCCAGATGATGTCACATGGAGCAAAGACAAGCTATTCCTGCGAAACCTTGCCCAAACTACAGATTTTTGAGCAAACTGAATTATTCCTGTTGTTTTAAGCCACCATATTTTGGAGTAGTGAATTATGTAGCAATGAATAGCAAGCAAACAGTAACTGACTATACAGTGAAATCAAGGACTAAGAGGAATCGCTATCATTCCACCCATCTCTAGCTACATACATTCTGTGGAAAAAAACACCCAGCCATGACCATTTTTTATTTTAATTAAGTATTATGAAAAATATATAAACATACATAACATATATAAACATATATAAACAATAGTGTAATGAATCCCTATGCACCCATACCCCATTTCAACAACTATCACTATTCTGTGATTCTTGCACCATCTATACCTTCACCCATTTCCCCATCTCTTTCTCATTTTTTCTAGTTTGTTAAAATATATATTAATTCAAATACATAAATCTTATATACATTTTAATTGCTATATTTAGACCACTCACATTTAAAATGAGCATTGATATAGTTGGTAATGTAGAGAGTTAGCGAAAAACAAGACACTTAATGAGATGGATTGACACAGTGGCTGCAACAATGGGCTCAGACATACCTACTATAGTTAGGATGGGGCAGGATCTGGCATGGACCCCTTATACATGGGCTCACTATGAGTCTGAGCCCATTCAACATTATCTAACAACATAGAAGATTAATATCTACCGTACTTGTAACTGTTTCCTATTTGTTGCTTGTTTTGTTTTTTGTCTTCCATTTTTTTTTTTTGCCTTCTCTGGTTTTAATTGAACCTTTTATATGATTCCATTTTCTCTATTCTCTTAGTATATTGCTTACACTTTTTTAAGTTGCCCTAGAGTTTGCAGTATACATTTACAACTAATCTAAATCCACTTTCAGACAACAACCAACATACCAGTGAACGGGTAGTGAAAGTACCTTATAACACAGTATTTCCAATTCCTCCCTCTTCTCCCTTATAATGCTGTTGTACATCTCACTTGTCCATGAACTACAATCATCCACTATATTATTGTTATTGCCATTTTGAACAAACTGTTATCTCGTAGATTCGGCGTACTGAATCCAGAAACTCTAAGCCCTCCAGCTTTGTTCTTCTTTTCCAAGATTATTATGGCTGTTTTAGTCTTGTGCACATAAATTTTAGAATGATCTTGCCAATTTCTGTTTTTTTAAAAAAGCCTCCTGTGAATATGATTGGGATTTCACTGATTACATAATTAATTTGGCGAGAATTGACATTTTAAAAACATTGAGTCTTCCAGTCCATGAACAGAGTGTATCTCTACATTTAGGTCTTCTTCAAGTTCTTAGCAATGTTTTGTAATTTTTAATGTAGCATCTTTGTACATAATGTTAAAGTTATTCCAAAGCATTTTATATATATATTTTTAACTTTTATTGAGCTTCAAGTGAACGTTTACAAATCAAGTCAGACTGTCACATATAAGTTTATATACATCTTACTCCGTACTCCCACTTGCTCTCCCCCTAATGAGTCAGCCCTTCCAGTCTCTCCTTTCGTGACAATTTGGCCAGCTTCCAACTCTCTCTATCCTCCCATCCCCCCTCCAGACAGGAGATGCCATCACAGTCTCAAGTGTCCACCTGATATAATTAGCTCACTCTTCATCAGCATCTCTCTCCTACCCACTGTCCAGTCCCTTTCATGTCTGATGAGTTGTCTTCGGGGATGGTTCCTGTCCTGTGCCAACAGAAGGTTTGGGGACCATGACCGCCAGGATCCCTCTAGTCTCAGTCAGACCATTAAGTATGGTCTTTTTATGCGAATGTGGGGTCTGCATCCCACTGATCTCCTGCTCCCTCAGGGGTTCTCTGTTGTGCTCCCTGTCAGGGCAGTCATCGGTTGTGGCCGGGCACCAACTAGTTCTTCTGGTCTCAGGATGATGTAGGTCCCTGGTTCACGTGGCCCTTTCTGTCTCTTGGGCTCTTAGTTATCGTGTGACCTTGGTGTTCTTCATTCTCCTTTGATCCAGGTGGGTTGGGACCAATTGATGCATCTCAGATGGCCGCTTGTTAGCATTTAAGACCCCAGATGCCACATTTCACAGTGGGATGCAGAATGTTTTCATAATAGGATTATTTTGCCAATTGACTTAGAAGTCTCCTTAAACCATGGTCCCCAAACCCCCACCATTGCTCCGCTGACCTTTGAAGCATTCATTTTATCCCGGAAACTCCTTTGCTTTTAGTCCAGTCCAGTTGAGCTGACCTTCCATGTATTGAGTATTGTCCATCCCTTCACCTAAAGCAGTTCTTATCTACTAATTAATCAGTAAAAAACCCTCTCCCACCCTCCCTCCCTCCCCCCTCGTAAACGCAAAAGTATGTGTTCTTCTCAGTTTATACTATTTCTCAAGATCTTATAATAGTGGTCTTATACAATATTTGTCCTTTTGCCTCTGACTGATTTCACTCAGCATAATGCCTTCCAGTTTCCTCCATGTTATGATATGTTTCACAGATTCGTCACTGTTCTTTATCGATGTGTAGTATTCCATTGTGAATATACCACAATTTATTTAACCATTCATCCGTTAATGGACACGTTGGTTGCTTCCAGCTTTTTGCTATTGTAAACAGAGCTGCAATAAACATGGGTGTGCATATATCTGTTTGTGTGAAGACTCTTAATTCTCTAGGGTATATTCCGAGGAGTGGGATTTCTGGGTTGTATGGTAGTTCTATTTCTAACTGTTTAAGATAACGCCAGATAGATTTCCAAAGTTGTTGTACCATTTTACATTCCCACCAGCAGTGTATAAGAGTTCCAATCTCTCCGCAGCCTCTCCAACATTTATTATTTTGTGTTTTTTGGATTAAGGCCAGCTTTGTTGGAGTGAGATGGAATCTCATCGTGGTTTTAATTTGCATTTCTCTAATGGCTAATGATCGAGAGCATTTTCTCATGTATCTGTTAGCTGCCTGAATATCTTCTTTAGTGAAGTGTGTGTTCATATCCTTTGCCCACTTCTTGATTGGGTTGTTTGTCTTTTTGTGGTTGAGTTTTGACAGAATCATATAGATTTCAGAGATCAGGCGCTGGTCGGAGATGTCATAGCTGAAAATTCTTTCCCAGTCTGTAGGTGGTCTTTTTACTCTTTTGGTTAAGTCTTTAGATGAGAATAGGTGTTTGATTTTTAGGAGCTCCCAGTTATCCAGTTTCTCTTCGTCATTTTTGGTAATGTTTTGTATTCTGTTTATGCCTTGTATTAGGGCTCCTAAGGTTGTCCCTATTTTTTCTTCCATGATCTTTATCATTTTAGTCTTTATATTTAGGTCTTTGATCCACTTGGAGTTAGTTTTTGTGCATGGTGTGAGGTATGGGTCCTGTTTCATTTTTTTGCAAACGGATATCCAGTTATGCCAGCACCATTTGTTAAAAAGACTATCTTTTCCCCAATTAACTGACACTGGGCCTTTGTCAAATATCAGCTGCTCATATGTGGATGGATTTATCTCTGGGTTCTCAATTCTGTTCCACTGGTCTATGTGCCTGTTGTTGTACCAGTACCAGGCTGTTTTGACTATTGTGGCTGTATAATAGGTTCTGAAATCAGGTAGAGTGAGGCCTCCCACTTTCTTCTTCTTTTTCAGTAATGCTTTGCTTATCCGAGGCTTCTTTCCCTTCCATATGAAGTTGGTTATTTGTTTCTGTATCACCTTAAAAAATGACATTGGAATTTGGATCGGAAGTGCATTGTATGTATAGATGGCTTTTGGTAGAATAGACATTTTTACTATGTTAAGTCTTCCTATCCATGAGCAAGGTATGTTTTTCCACTTAAGTACGTCCTTTTTAACTTCTTGTAGTAGAGCTTTGCAGTTTTCTTTGTATAGGTCTTTTACATCCTTGGTAAGATTTATTCCTAAGTATTTTATCTTCTTGGGGGCTACTGTGAATGGTATTGATTTGGTGATTTGCTCTTCGATGTTCTTTTTGTTGATGTAGAGGAATCCAAGTGATTTTTGTATGTTTATCTTATAACCTGAGACTCTGCCAAACTCTTCTATTAGTTTCAGTAGTTTTCTGGAGGATTCCTTGGGGTTTTCTGTGTATAAGATCATGTCAACTGCAAAAAGAGATAATTTTACTTCCTCCTTTGCCAATCCGGATGCCCTTTATTTCTTTATCTAGCCTAATTGCTCTGGCTAGGACTTCTAGCACAATGTTGAATAAGAGCGGTGATAAAGGGCATCCTTGTCTGGTTCCCGTTCTCAAGGGAAATGCTTTCAGGCTCTCTCCATTTAGAGTGATGTTGGCTGTTGGCTTTGCATAGATGCCCTTTATTATGTTGAGGAATTTTCCTTCAATTCCTATTTTGGTGAGAGTTTTTATCATAAATGGGTGTTGGACTTTGTCAAATGCCTTTTCTGCACCAATTGATAAGATCATGTGGTTTTTGTCTTTTGTTTTATTTATATGGTGGATTACATTAATGGTTTTTCTAATATTAAACCAGCCTTGCATACCTGGTATAAATCCCACTTGGTCGTGGTGAATTATTGTTTTGATATGTTGTTGAATTCTATTCACTAGAATTTTGTTGAGGGTTTTTGCATCTATGTTCATGAGGGATATAGGTCTGTAATTTTCTTTTTTTGTAATGTCTTTACCTGGTTTTGGTATCAGGGAGATGGTGGCTTCACAGAATGGGTTGGGTAGTATTCCGTCATTTTCTATGCTTTGAAATACCTTTAGTAGTAGTGGTGTTATCTCTTCTCTGAAAGTTCGGTAGAACTCTGCAGTATAGCCATCCGGGCCAGGGCTTTTTTTTCTTGGGAGTTTTTTGATTACCGTTTCAGTCTCTTTTTTTGTTATAGGTCTATTTAGTTGTTCTACTTCTGATTGTGTTGGTTTAGGTAGGTAGTGTTTTTCCAGGAATTCATCCATTTCTTCTAGGTTTGCAAATTTGTTAGAGTACAATTTTTCGTAATAATCTGATAGGATTCTTTTAATTTCAGTTGGGTCTGTTGTGATGTGGTCCTTCTCGTTTCTTATTTGGGTTATTTGTTTCCTTTCCTGTATTTCTTTAGTCAGTCTAGCCAATGGTTTATCAATTTTGTTAATTTTCTCAAAGAACCACCTTTTGGCTTTGTTAATTCTTTCAATTGTTTTCCTGTTCTCCAATTCATTTAGTTCAGCTCTAATTTTTATTATTTGTTTTCTTCTGGTGCCTGATGGATTCTTTTGTTGCTCACTTTCTGTTTGTTCAAGTTGTAGGGACAGTTCTCTGATTTTGGCTCTTTCTTCTTTTTGTATGTGTGTACTTATCGATATAAATTGGCCTCTGAGCACTGCTTTTGCTGTGTCCCAGAGGTTTTGATAGAAGTATTTTCATTCTCGTTGCATTCTATGAATTTCCTTATTCCCTCCTTGATGTCTTCTATAACCCAGTCTTTTTTCAGGAGGGTATTGTTCAGTTTCCAAGTATTTGATTTCTTTTCCCTACTTTTTCTGTTATTGATTTCTACTTTTATGGCCTTGTGGTCTGAGAAGATGCTTTGTAATATTTCGATTTTTTGGATTCTGCAAAGGTTTGTTTTATGACCTAATATGTGGTCTATTCTAGAGAATGTTCCATGTGCGCTAGAAAAAAAAGTGTACTTTGCAGCAGTTGGGTGGAGAGTTCTGTATAAGTCAATGAGGTCAGGTTGGTTGATTGTTATAATTAGGTCTTCCGTGTCTCTGTTGAGCTTCTTACTGGATGTCCTGTCCTTCTCCAAAAGTGGTGTGTTGAAGTCTCCCACTATAATTGTGGAGGTGTCTATCTCACTTTTCAGTTCTGTTAAAATTTGATTTATGTATCTTGCAGCCCTGTCATTGGGTGCATAAATATTTAATATGGTTATATCTTCCTGATCAATTGTCCCTTTTATCATTATGTAGTGTCCTTCTTTATCCTTTGTGGTGGATTTAAGTCTAAAGTCTACTTTGTCAGAAATTAATATTGCTACTCCTCTTCTTTTTTGCTTATTGTTTGCTTGATATATTTTTTTCCATCCTTTGAGTTTTAGTTTGTTTGTGTCTCTAAGTCTAAGGTGTGTCTCTTGTAGGCAGCATATAGACAGATCGTGTTTCTTTATCCAGTCCGAGACTCTCTGTCTCTTTATTGGTGCATTTAGTCCATTTACATTCAGTGTAATTATAGATAAGTGTTTAGTGTTGTCATTTTGATGCCTTTTTATGTGTGTTGTTGACAATTTCATTTTTCCACTTACTTTTTTGTGCTGAGACGTTTTTCTTTGTAAATTGTGAGATCCTCATTTTCATAGTATTTGACTTTATGTTTGTTGAATCGTTACATTTTTCTTGGCTTTTATTTTCAGTTATGGAGTTGTTATGACTCTTTGTGGATACCTTAATATTTACCCCTATTTTTCTAAGTAAAAACCTAACTTGTATTGTCCTATATCGCCTTGTATCCTTCTCCATATGGCAGTTCTATGCCACCTGCATTTAGTCCCTCCTTTTGATTATTGTGATCTTTTACATATTGACTTCAATGATTCCCTGTTTTGAGCATTTTTTTTTTAATCAATCTTAATTTGTTTTTGTGATTTCCCTATTTGAGTTGATATCAGGATGTTCTGTTCTGTGACCTTGTGTTGTGCTGGTATCTGATATTATTGGTTTTCTGACCAATTTCCTTTAGTATTTCTTGTAGCTTTGGTTTGGTTTTTGCAAATTCTCTAAGCTTCTGTTTATCTGTAAATATCCTAATTTCGCCTTCATATTTCAGAGAGAGTTTTGCTGGATACGTGATGCTTGGCTGGCAGTTTTTCTCCTTCAGTGCTCTGTATACATCATCCCATTGCCTTCTTGCCTGCATGGTTTCTGCTGAGTAGTCTGAACTCATTCTTATTGATTCTCCCTTGAAGGAGACCTTTCTTTTCTCCCTGGCTGCTTTTAAAATTTTCTCTTTATCTTTGGTTTTGGCAAGTTTGATGATAAATATGTCTTGGTGTTTTTCTTTTTGGATCAATCTTAAATGGGGTTCGATGAGCATCTTGGACAGATATCCTTTCGTCTTTCATGATGTCAGGGAAGTTTTCTGTCAGCAGATCTTCAACTATTTTCTCTGTGTTTTCTCTCCTCCCTCCTGTTCTGGGACTCCAATCACACGCAAGTTATCCTTCTTGATAGAGTCCCACATGATTCTTAGGGTTTCTTCATTTTTTTTAATTCTTTTATCTGATTTTGTTTTCAGCTATGTTGGTATTAATTCCCTGGTCCTCCAGATTTCCCACTCTGCATTCTAATTGCTCGAGTCTGCTCCTCTGACTTCCTATTGCGTTGTCTAATTCTGTAATTTTATTGTTAATCTTTTGGATTTCTACATGCTGTCTCTCTATGGATTCTTGCAACTTCTTAATTTTTCCACTATGTTCTTGAATAAGCTTTTTGAGTTCTTCAACTGTTTTATCAGTGTGTTCCTTGGCTTTTTCTGCAGTTTGCCTTATTTCATTTCTGAGGTCATCCCTGATGTCTTGAAGCATTCTGTAAATTAGTTTTTTATATTCTGTATCTGATAATTCCAGGATTGTATCTTCATTTGGGAAAGATTTTGATTCTTTTGTTTGGGGGGTTGTAGAAGCAGTCATGGTCTGCTTCTTTATGTGGTTTGATATCGACTGCTCTCTCCGAGCCATCACTAAGATATAAAAAAAAAAAAAAAAAAGATATAGTAGTGTTTTATTCTATATTTGCTCACTGAGTCTTAGCTTGTTTTGTTTTCTTTCAATGTACGTGGATGGGCTACTAGATTGTGCTGTGTTGTTTGTTGTAGCCCTTGACTTACTTATGACCTATTATCAGCTGGTTTGGGCTGTTGCCAGATATATATGCCTCAGTGTATTCACTATTCTTGAGTAGAATCTGATTTTGGGTCATCAAGTGTGTGCTGCACCCTAACACCTATCCACCTCGAGAAGTAGTGGTGATAGTTGTGTGCACCAGATTCTAGTAGCAGCTGGGGTTCACACTCCAGGGGGGGCAGGATGCTGACAGGCTTCCCCCAAGTGTCAGTGAGGTAGGTGTGTCTCTATTCCTATAGCACCTTGGTGGGAGGGCTCTGCAGCTGTACCTTAGGCCCCCAATGCAAGTACCTCTACTGATTGGTAGGTGTCACCCTCCTTAGACCCCTAAGGCAAGAGGTTAGGTGGTCTAGGGGGAGCTTCAGCCCTCAGTTCCCTGTTGTGGGTCAGTTAGGGCTCTGTTGAATAAGCAGAGATATCAGACCTGGGAAACTTGTTTTTCCAGTAAATCCGCTAAAAAAAATGCAGTCAGATCCCTAGCAGAACTGCCTTTGCATTATTACAGCCACCTTGTTCCCTGTAAGGATGAAAGCCCGAGATTTGGATCATATACGCTTGGCTGGAGCTGGTTCTGTGTTTTTAGTCCAATTAGGGAAGGATTTTTGGTCCCTGGGTTTTTTGTGGTTGCTTCTCTCAGGCTGGAAGAATGGGTTAGGAAAAGACCAAAAAAAAAAAAAAAAAAAGGGAAAAGCAAAGCCGCAGAGCCGGAGCCATTCTCCCTCTGGCTCAGGAAATTCCAATGTTAATGAAGCCGCCTGGGAAGGGGAGGAGAGGGTTCAGAAAAACAGGAGAGAGTACACCCCGGAATAAAGCCAAAGTTGCTTATCTTGCTTGGGATGACTATTTTATCTGAGATTCCCGAGGGGTGTGTCACCTATGTGTGCTGTCTGTGTGGAGATTGTCCCCGAGGGTCTGGCCCACTGAAGCCGGGATCAGATCCTCCGCTGCCAGTTCAAAGCCCAGCGTCAAGGTTTCCCCGCTGGGACGCTGCACTCCTGGCTCCAAAATCAGTCGCTGCCTCCCGGGGACTTCTTGTCCCGCCAGCCGTGTCGCCGCGCCTCCCCCGCGGATCGGCCGGACCCCCTCTCGGGGTTAGTTCAGGGGAGTAGGGCTGCGCCCTGTGTTTGCACCATCACAAGATGTTGTGTTCAGCTCCCCTGTGCCCAGTCCAAACTGGGCGCCAAGGTTCCCCAGCTGGGATGCTGCACTCCCGGCTCCAAAACCAGTCACTGCCTCCCGGGGACTTCTCCTCCCACCAACTGCGTCGCCATGCCGCCCGCGCGGGCCCCCTCCTGGGGCCAGTTCAGGGGGGTAGGGCTGCACCCCGTGTTTACGCCGTCACAAGAAGTTGTGTTCAACTCCTCTGCACCCGGTCCTAAGGCCGGCGCCAAGGTTACCTGACTGGGACGCTGGTTCCAGGCTCTGAAAACAGTCGCTGCTTCCCTGTAGATGTTCATTCTCCATCTCTGTCACTCAGGTCAACTCTTTAAATCTGTGTTTGTTGTTCAGGGTTCGTAGATTGTCATGTATGTGATCGATTCACTTGTTTTTCCGAGTGTTTGTTGCAAGAGGTATCCGAGGTAGCGTCTACCTACTCAGCCATCTTGGCCCCCCCTTCCTCCGCATTTTATATTTTTGAAGCTATTACCAATAGAATTGTTTTCCAAGTTTTATTTTCCAATTGTTTGTTGCTACTCTATACAAACACCATTGATTTCTGGATACTGACGTTCTGTACCAAGACCTTGCTAAACTCACTAGTTCTAGGCCCCTACCCCACTTAGAATTTTTTTGCATAAATAATCACATTGGGTACAAATTAAGGGCAGTTTTCTTTGATTCCAATCTTTGTGCCTTTTATTTGATTCTTATCTTTTTGCACTGGCTGGGATCTCCAATACAAATGGCGAGAGTAGACATCCTTGCCTTCTTCCTGATCTTAGGAGAAGAGAGTTCAATGTTTTGCCATGATATTGGCTCTAAGTGTTTCTTATATATGCTCTTTATCAGATTGATAATATTTCTTTCTATTCCAAGTTGGCTGAGTTTTTATCATTGAATGAACTGGATTTTGTCAAAGGTTTTTTCCATATCTACTGAGTTGACCAAAAGGGTCGGCAGTTTGAATCCGCCAGTCAGAATCGACTCAATGGCACTGGGTTTGGTTGTTTTTTTTACTGAGTTGACCATCTATGTTTTTTGCTTTTATTCTAGTAATAAGGTGGACCACATTAATGGATTTTCAAATATTTACCAACTTTACATTCATAGGATAAACCCTACCTGGTTATTTTATATATAGTTGAATTCCATTTGCTAATTTTTTTTGTTAAGGAATTTTGCATCTATGTTCTTGAGGGAATTGGTTTATAATTTTCTTTTCTTGTAATGACTATCAGGGTATTTGGGTTATGTTGGCCTCATAAAATGGGTTGGGAAGAGTTTCTTGTGTTTCTTTTTCCTCCATTTTCAGAAAGAGTTTTTGTAGGGTTGGTATTATTTCTTCATTAATTATTTGATAAAATTCATCAGTGAAACAATCTGGGCCTGAATTTTCTTTAAGGATCTTGATAACAAATTCAATTTTTTTTTGCTAGAAATAGGGCTATTCAGATTTTCTATTTGATCTTGGGTCCGTTTAATATAACCTTAATACCCTTTTGCTCTGTAGGATCTTTTATTCCTGGTATTGGTAATTTGTGCTGTTCTTCGTCATGCAGTCATGCCAGGGATTTATTAATTTTTTTCTATGAACCAACTTTTGGCTTTGTTTATTTTCTCTATTGTTCATCCTGTTTCTGTTTCATGGCTTTCTGTTATCTTTATTGTTCTTTCTACTTACTTTGGATTAAACTTGCTCCTTTTTCTAGCTCTTAGGGTAGAAATTAGAAACCCTGGTGGCGTAGTGGTTAAGTGCTACGGCTGCTAACCAAAAGGTCGGCAGTTCGAAATCACCAGGCACTCCTTGGAAACCCTATGGGGCAGTTCTACCCCGTCCTATAGGGTTGCTATGAGTCAGAATCAATTTGACAGCAACAGGGTTTTTTTAAGGTAGAAATCTAGATCATTGATTTTAAGCCTTATGGGTTCAAATCTCATTTAAATCTATAAATTTCTTTCTAAGCACTGCTGTATTTTTATTATCACTCAGTTCAAAATATATTCTAATTTACTTTTTTATTTCTCCCTTAACCTATGGATTATTCAGAATTGTATTGTTTAATTTCCAAATATTTGGGGCTTTTCTAGTTACCTTGTTGTTATTGATTTCTAAATTAATTTCAATCTTTCAAAAATATGCTGAGATTATCTCATAGCCAGCATATGCTCTACCTTGGGGAAGGTTCCATGTACACTTGAAAAGAACGTGAATTCTCCAGTTGTTGTGTGAAATATTCTGTAGTTGTCAATTAGGTCAAGTTGGTTGAAAATGTCAATCAGATATTCTATATCCTTACTGATTTTTAGTCTAGTTTAGTCAATTACCAACAGAGGGGTATTAAAATCTTCAATTATGATTGTGAATTTATTTAATCCTCCCTTTAGTTCTGTCAGTTTTTGATTCATGTCTTTTGAAGCTCTGTTACTAGGTGCACTCATGTTTATATCTGTAATAATATCCTGATGTACTGCCTTTTATCATTATGAAATATCCCACTTTATCTCTGGTAATATTCCTTGCCTTGAATGTTGCCTTGAGTTTTGTCTGCTATTATATTAATAACTACTCCAGCTTTCTCATGATTAGTGTTTGCATGATACATTTTTCCATCTTTTTACTTTTAACATGTGTCTGCATATTTAAAATGGGTTTCTTATAGATAGCATATAGTTGGGTCTTGTCTTTTTTAATCAATTCTTCCACTCAAGCAAGGCACGATCTTTGTAGACTTGGCCTGCAGGTCTCACTCTCTGATCTCATCTTATGGTTCCTCTCCTTACTGCTACAAAGAGACAGCAGGTTGATAATACCCAGCAGCAAGCTCAGTCCCTCATTTCTTGCAGGCTTTCATGTCTGGCCAGTTTCTGCTGCACTCAGATGGCTCCTAAGGACAACTGAGGATTTGAATTTAAAGCGACACAAGTCGGCCTAGTTGTGTGTTTTTCATTTAAACAACATTCAGTTGCTCTAAGCCAGGGATGGATTAGTGATATTTGAATTTTACAGTATTAAGTGGTTGTCACATGAATATGATAGGTGGAGAAACAGGCAAAGGAGATAAAAGTGTTTGAAAGTGATTATCATGATTGTGGTGTTGTTAAAATATGTCCACAAATTTTTTACATTATTCTCATAAAGAAGTACAATTCCCCTCCCCTTGAATATGGACTGGCCTTACTGACTCATTCTAAGAAGAAGAATGCAGTGAAAGTAAGGCTGAATAACTTCTGTGGCTACTTTATAAATGGCGATAGTAAAAAAAAAAAAAAAAAAAAATCCTTGAATCAACTCTGACTTATGGTAACTCCATCTGTAGCAGAGTAGAACTATGCTCCATAGAGTTTTCAATGGCTGGCTTTTCAGAAGTAAATCATGGGCCTTTCTTCTGAGGTGCCCCTGTGTGGACTCAAACCTCCAATCTTATGGTTAGCAGCCAAGCACTAATCATTTGTACCACTCAAAGACTCCAAAAGGTGATACTACCTGACTCTATCTCTTGCACACTTATTCTTGGAACTCAGCTTTCATGCTATAAGGAAGCCTAGGCTCCGTGGAGAGGTGACATATAGGCGTTGTAGCTGACAGCCGCAGCCAAGGTCCTAGTAAATGGCTTCAACTGCCATACATGTGAGTGAGGACCAGCCACTGCACGACATGAGATTACATGAGAGATCTTGAGCAAAAATTTCCTATCTGTGACCCTAATACCTTGCAACATGTTTTCTCCGATTCAAAATGGGTGATTGAGAGCTTGACAGAACTAACCCCATAATGATGCTCTAAGTAATCTATAAGCATTTATTACACCAGCTGCACTGGTCTCTTCCAGAGGGGTGTGGAGCCCTCTTGACTCCTGTGGCCTTGGACTCACTCCTCTTCTTTGTTCTCCTGAGAAATGGCCTTCAGCCTGCAAGACAGGTGCTAGGAAGGCTGCCTGGTGCTTTTGATTTGCAACTTTCTTTCTTGCTCCTTATCTCAGAGTGAACTTGGCAGGCCAGTTCCACTAGCCAAGAGATTCTTATGTAAGTTTTTTCAGCCTGATACAAATATACAGATTAGAGTCCAGATGTCCGAAATGTATATCTTTAGTTTAATAAAGAGTTTCTTGTACTTGTTTTGTGTTATATATGACCACCTGTGGGCTACACACTTAAAAAATTAGGTAATCCTTGCCAAAATGATATACAAACTCTGATGTAAAAATTGCTCTTTGGGACTCCATAGACGCAACCTGTGTTGCTGCCAGGACCTTGGTGATACATACATCTCCTGAATAAACTTTCTCACTCTTTCTGACTTGGAGTACATTTCACTGGCTCGACTACTCCAGGGGATGGACCCCAATCAGATAACGTATCTGTCAAGTCCCATAACTGTGGGAAATAATAATACAAGGATTAATGTTGTTGAAAACCATTAAATTTTGTGGTGATTCGTTATGCATCAATAGATACCCGCAACAATGATAAAACCAAGGAATTTAAGATGGGTGAGAAACGAGAACATGAGAGGAATGATTAATAGTACAAACATGATGAAATGAACAAATTGGTAGCATCAATGAGGTTGAAGACATGATAAAGTGGAAGTTCTAGCACAAATGAGCCGGGAAGTTAGAAAGAAAGTAATAGAGGTTTCAGAGATGATGCAGCAATTTGGGGTAAAATGGTCAAGGGCACGACCACAGAAGCAGTTGTCTAAGGAATGGTGAAAGCAAAGAAAATTGGAAGACGGGTCAAGGATGTGGATGGTACATTGCTGTGGATGCTGAGGTCACCAAGAATGATAAAAGAAGTGGAGATGGAAAGGAAGATGGCGAGCCAGATGCTAACTCATCAATGAAACACAAAGGGTGACCATGAGATAGGTAGTTAATAGAGTGAAACTCTGATGTTACGAATATTAAAGAAGCTGAGGTTTCGAAAAGAGGAGCGAATATACATAGTTTGGAAACAGTAATGGGAGGTAAAGAGGATACTTACCCCATTGCTAGATCTGAGGTAAATCAAGGCAAGAAAAAATATATATAAAACAGACTTCACTTCTGAGTTAAAAAAAAATTATAGAATGTAGAAAATCACCATGATCCAATGATCCTGCTGCAACAACTATAAAAATCCAGGTAAAGCACAAAAAAAAAAAAAAGTATTTTAAAAATATACGAGGAAGCTATGGAATTCCAGAGACAGGAGAGTCTTATGAAATGAGCTGACAATGTACAGCATTTCTTCTCTGTGGACGTTTGCCAGTTCTGGGTATAGACTAAGGATTGCCCTGGGCCCAGGTTGGGGAAGTCTACCAGTAGGAAGAAAAACCAGCAAGACTTTTGGTGGTCATATGAGGCTGGTGGTATAGTGGTTTAAGAGCTCGGCTGCTAACCAAAAGGTTGGCAGTTTGAATCCACCAGCCGCTCCTTGGAACCCCTATGAGGCAGTTCTATTCTATCCTATAGGGCTGCTATGAGTCGGAATCAACTTGACGGCAATGGGTTTAGTTTTGGTTTGGATGGGGCTGATGTGACAGGTTAGAAGCTTGCCCTAAATGTGGCCAGAGGCCCCCATAAAACCAAAAACCAAACCCATTGCCATCAAGTTGATTCCAACTCATAGCAACCCTACAGAACAGAGCAGAACTGCCTCTTAGGGTTTCCAAGGAGCGCCTGGTGGATTCAAACTGCTGACCTTTTGATTAGCAGCCAAACGCTTAACCACTCCTCCACCAGGTTTCCAGATTCCCCCATAAGACATTTGCTAAGTTCTGAGAATGTCATGGTTGAGGAGCTAGAACAGGACTTCTACAAAGCAGAGTGAAGTCTCTCATAATCTCATGGTGCTTAGGAAGAGGAAATTTCCTCAAATACAGAGCCTTAATACATTTGCCAGATTTTAAAGCAAGGGGCCTAGGCAAAAAGCCAAAGAGCTAAGCTCAAAAATCTCTGAAGGGAAAACTGAATGCTCTGTAATCTCTCAGGGTTAAGGAGATAGAGGCCTGTTACTTTCTCAATCAAAAGCCCAGAAGAGCTATGCCTGAGGAACAGGGACAAATCAGGTGTGAGCTAAGTCTAAATAAAACTGCAGCTCAGTCCCAACCCAGTTCAATCCTGACTGTGTTGAGGTCATCAGCTCTTCATCCTATACAGGGTAAAGGAAGATTCTTTTTTCGTGGAAGATCATATCATCTGAGGCCTCAACTATTCTTTTTTACACAATGTCCAGCAAAAATCTAAAAATTATTAGATATGTGAAAAGGCAGGGAAGTGTAATAAATAGTCAAGAGAAGAAAACAAGCAATAGAAGCTGATCCACAGATAATCAGGTAGTTAAGTCAGCACATGGGACTTTAAAATGACAACAGTTAACGTTAAAGAAAACAGAGGGAAAGATACGTGAAATGGATAAATAAAGATGCAGATTTTCAATAACTGGAATATATAAAAAAGAATCAAATGGACATTCCAGAACTGAAAAATATACTGTCTGAAATTAAGAACTCATTTGATGTTTTTAACAGCAAACTGGACATAGCATAAAACAGAATTAGTAAAGTTGACGACCCTTTGCCAACGAGTTGATTACAACTCGTAGTGACCTTATAGGACAGAGGAGAACTGCCCCATAGGGGTCCAACCAGTGCCTGGTGGATTCAAACTGCTGACCATTTTGGTTAGCAGCCAAAACTTTAACCACTACACAACCAGGGTTTCCAAGTTGATGAGAGTCGATGGAAAATATCTAAATGTGAGCACAGAGCAGGGCAAAAAGAGAAGTGGGGGATGAGGGGCAGACAGAACAGAGAAAAAGAGGCATGTAGGACAAAGGAAAAATTTAACATTTTTGTGGAGTCACAGAGGAAAAGATAATGGGATAGAAACAATATTTGAGAAGGGGTATGAATTTTCTAAAACTGATGAAAGATATAAATCAACAAATTCAATAAGCCCAGTGAACGAAGCAGGATTTAAAAAAAAAAAAATCAGCTTCTATTCAAAAGGTTTGAAGAAAAATGGTGTTGTAAGTAGACAACCAGGTCTTATGTAGGAAGTAAAGTTCAGAAGAATTTGAATATATAGGAAAATTTGTGTTGAAAACCATGTATCTCAAAACTCACAGAAACCAAGTTTTAGGAGTACAAGGCTTGGGAAAGTGGGTCAGATGAATACAAGAATGCAAGGCACTGCAGGATTCACGCTGATAGTCTCTTGGGTTAATCAGTTTAAGGCAGGTGTGTGGGGCTCCCAAAAGACTACTTTCTTGCACCTTACGGTTATGTGGAAGCCAGAGGTGAGTGAAGGACTCCTCATGAGAATATCCTCTTAGGCAATAATATCCAGATGCTCCAATCCACCTGCCGAGCAGCCTGCTCTTCCAAGATGGCTGAGATCCCTGGATGCAGGAGATCCCTTGACCATCCTCTTACCTCAGGGGTCTGTCTGTCCTACTTCTGGTCTCCTCCACCCTTGGGGAGTTATGAAAGATAGAAAAAACCCTTTAGTATTTATCCCGCCCTCCCCCCCCCTTTTTTTTTTAAATGGAACTGAGAGAAATGTAAAAGTAAAAAGTTACAACAGCTGGTGAATCCAAGGGCGATGCCCCACCATCCATAAACACAGAAACCCTAAAGCTGCTCTGTTCTCTCCTGTGTGTGAAGAGGGCTCTGTGCCCTCATGCCTTGGGTTTTCTTCCCCATCCAATAGGGAACACTTAATGTCTTAGTTATCCAGTGCTGCTATAGTAGAAATACCACAAAGGGTGGCTTTAACAAACAGCAATTCATTTTCTCACAGTTTAGGAGGCTAGAAGTCTGAATTCAGGACCCTGGCTGTAGGGGAAGGCTTTCTCTCTGTTGGCTCTGGGGGATGGTCCTTATTTCTTGGTTTCTTGATAATCTTCATGTGGCATAATATCTACCCTCTTCCACCCCTGTTTGCTTGATTGCTTAATCTCTTTTATAGCTCAAAAGAGACTGATTTAAGACAGACCCTATCCTGCCTTATTAACACAACAAAAACAACCCATTCTCAAACAGGATTATAACCACAAGCATAGAGGTTAGGATTTACAACACATATTTTTGGGGGACACAATTCAATCTCTAACATTCTACCCCTTGGCCCCCAAAGATTCAAGTCCTTGCCACATGCAAAACACATTAACTCCAACACAACATCCCAAAAGTCCAAAATCTCATCTTCTGAATCATCTAAATCAAATATGGGTGAGACTTTAGGCATATTCCATCCTGGGGCAAAATTCCTCTTCATCTGTGAACCTGTGAAATCTAGACTCCAAGTTATTTGTTTCTGAAGTACAGTGGGGGACCAGGTATAAGGTAGACATTTCTATTACAAATGGGAGAAATTTGAGGGAAAGAAGAGGTAACAGGAATCAAGCAAGTCCAAAACCCAGCAGAATAATTTACATTAGCTCTCAAGGCTTGAAAATAATCCTCTGTTCTTCGGGACCATCTGAGCAATGGCCCTGACCTCCAGACTCCGGGTGTTAACCACACCCCCCAGATTCTCAGTGGACGCCAACTCAGCCCTGGGCTTCAGCTTCACCTTCCAGGCCCACTGGGACAGCAACTTTGCTCCCTGGGCTTTGGATGACCCCATTCTTCTAGTCCCTCTGACTGGTGACCTCAACCTCTTAGCCCCGGCAAGCCTCGTTCTCCTGTCCCTTGGGCATAGCAGCCCTGCCCCCTCAGCTTTGGGTATCCTCTTGGCCAACCTGAATGGCAACCCCACACCCTGGAACTGAGTTGGCGAAGATCTGACCCTACCCTCTGACACCCTAGAGGCTGTGGCCCTACCCTTTGAGACCCCAAAGGCCTTGGCCCCACCCTTTGACACTGAGGCAGCTCCGCTTCTCATGCTCCTTCCAATAGTTCTGCTATCTCCAAGCTGCTCCAGGAATGGTCCTTTTCTTTTCTTGGCGGACAACAGATGTAGCTCCTTTGGCCTATTTCCTGCCTATAGAATTCCAAGATAAAGATAGTATTCTTTCCTTTCGATCTCTGTCCCCTTTGTTCTAAACTGATGAGATTTCTGCTGTGGTAGTTGCTTAGACCCATCAGCCACAGGCTTACTATCTTTATCAAAAGATTGTGCAGTCACATCGTTGGCGAAAATTCTACAACACATGTCCTTAGTTTGTACAACAGAATTTTCCAAATTTTTAAATTTTGTTTTCATTTCGCAATTTTTTTTTTCTAATTGTGCTTTAAGTGAAAGTTCACAGCTCAAGTTAGTTTCTCATTCAAAAATTTATACACACATTGTTACGTGACCCTAGTCGCTCTCTCTATAATGTTATAGCAAGCTCCTCCTTCCCACCCCAGATTTTCATGTCCATTCAACCAGTTCCTATCCCTTTCTGCCTTCTCATCTCGCCTCCGGACAGGAGCTGCCCATTTAGTCTCATGTATCTATTTGAACTAAGAAGGACACTCTTCACAAGTATTATTTTATGTCTTATAATCCAGTCTAATCTTAGTCTGAAGAGTTGGCTTTGGAAATGGTTTTGGTTCTGGGTTAACAGAGAGTCCAGGGGCCGTGTCTTCCGGGGTTCCTCCAGTCTCATCAGACCATTAAGTTTGGTCTTTTTACTACAATTTGAGTTCTGCACCCCACTTTTCTCCTGCTCCATCAGGGACTCTCTGCCGTGTTTCCTGAAAGGGCAGTTATTAGTGGTAGCCAGGCATCATCTAGTTCTTCTAGTCTCAGGCTGATGCAGTCTCTGGTTTATGCAGCCCCTTTTGTTTCTTGGGCTATTATTTTCCTTGCGTCTTTGTGGGTTGGGACCAATTGATGCATCTTAGATCACTGCTTGCTAGCTTTTAAGACCCCAGACACCACTCACCAAAGTGAAATGCAGAACATTTTCTTAATAAACTCTGTTAAGCCAAGTGACCTATATGTTCCCTGAAACCATGGTCCCCAGACCCCCACCCCTGCTACACTGTTCCTCGAAGTGTTTGGTTGTGGTCAGGAAACCTTTTAGCTTTTGGTTTAGTCCAGTGGACCAAAAAACCAAATCAAACCCAGTGTCGTCGAGTCGATTCCGACTCATAGAGACCCTATAGGACAGAGTAGGACTGCCCCGTAGAGTATTCTTCCAGCCTCTACTCATTATCCAATTCCAAAACTACTTCCACATTTTAGGTGTTTGTTGGAGCAGTGGAAACTCTGGTGGCGTGGTGATTAAGAGCTACGGCTGCTAACCAAAAGGTCGGCAGTTTGAATCTACCAGGTGCTCCTTGGAAACCATATGGGCAGTTCTACTCTGTCCTATAGGGTCGCTATAAGTTGGTTCTGACTCAACAGCAACAGGTTTTTTTTTTTTTTACAGGTTAGAGCAGTACTCCCACTTCTCGGTGCCAAATTCTGTCTTAGTTGTCTAGTGCTGCTATAATAGAAATACCACAAATGGGTGGATTTAACAAAGAGAAATTTATTTTCTCAGTTTAGGAGGCTAGAAGTCTGAATTCAGAGCACCAGCTGTAGGGGATGGCTTTCTCTGTTGGCTCTTGGGGGAGGTCCTTATTCCTCAGCTCCTTGATAATCTTCATGTGGCATGGCATCTATCCTCTCCCATCTCTGCTTGCTTGCTTGTTAAATCTTTTTATCTCAAAAGAGATTGACTCAAAACACATCCTACACTAATCCTGCCTCAGTAACATAACAAAGACAACCCGTTCCCAAATGGGATTATAACCACAGGCATAAATAGAGGTTAGAATTTACAACACATATTTTGGGGAGACACAATTCAATTCATAACAATTTATGAGGGACTTCTCTAATGGCAGAGCAATGTGGTAAGCTGGTGGGGAAATAATGTGCTCACTCAGAAGACGTACTAGGGACTGCCTCTTTGCAGCTTTGTATGTATGGCACCTGGAGAAGAGGTGAGGAGAGGCTATCACTTCCCTGAGGTGCCCTGACACTCAATTCAAGTCCATATCTGCTCTCTGCTCCATGATCACACCCTGAACTGGGTCATCATTCAGAACAGCTCTATCCTAAATCTTAAATTCAAACATTCTACTTGCTCAAATCAACCTCCTACTTTTCCAGACCCCTTACTCAATTACTCTTTCTACTCCTCTTCACCCATTTTCTAGGAACCTCTACTTTCTATCCATGTATCAGTATAATGTTCCTCTTGTTCTCATTTCCCACCAAGCCCTTGGAGTCCTTGGCCCATCATTTCAGGCACTCTCAAGAGCTTTAGCTCCCTGACCCATTGCCCTTCCATTCTAAATGTCTGGCAAACTCCAATCCTGGATGAAATCAACTCTGTAATTTCTGTACCTACGTCTGGCTTACTAAGTGCTTAAGAAAATCATACAACTGGGAATATGGGTACCGCGCTTTCCATGTATTTTCCCAAATATAACTGCGTGGTGTTAAAACATGAATAAAACTCATAATGAAAAATTAAAACAATACAGCCATACATAGAGTGAAAAGAATTCTCCTTCATCCCCTCCCAAAAACCATTTCCAAAAGCACCTACTGTTAACAGCTTGACATACGTTCTATACATATATTATTTCCATGCATGTATGATTGTCTTAAATATACACACATACACATACATATAAACAGTATACATAAATACATACACATATATACACATATTTGAATATGGTACATAGCTAGAATTGTAGTAGACACTTGGTTGGACAACTTGCCTTTTTTTTAACGTAATATTTCTTGGTGAT
This sequence comes from Loxodonta africana, assembly GCF_030014295.1. NCBI lineage: Eukaryota > Metazoa > Chordata > Mammalia > Proboscidea > Elephantidae > Loxodonta > Loxodonta africana. The sequence continues at coordinate 46,175,264 of NC_087349.1, read as the reverse complement.
CTTTTCTTCTCAGTAGATACAAATATACTGCCTTCTGTAAAATATCGTATCCTCTTACTTATATTTAAGTCATTTATTACTTTCACTATGTAACAATAAAGAATATCCTTGTACATGCCACTCCTTGAACACATCTCCAAGTATTTCTCTGAAGTAGATTAGATCATTAGAAGTGGAAATGCTTGGTCAAAGGGTATGCATTTAACAATTTAACAAATACTTCTAAATTATCATCCAAAAAGGAGGGGAGCTGTACCAAACTGCCTTCTCAACTGTACAGGAGAGTTACTGCCCCTTGCAGGGTTCTCAACACTGCCCTGCTCTTGTTTCCATCCCTAGACATCTCTCACCCTCGTCCCCCACAGTAACTCAACCCTCCTATTGCAACCTCCATTCCCACCCAAACACATTCTTAGCAAATGATCTCACCAACTATTTGCAGGGAAAATAGAAGCCACTGGAGTACTTTCCCAGCTTCCTACCAAAACTCACCCATTCACCCCCATCCTGTCCTTCTTCCGTCCTCTTATGCGGGGGCGGGGAGGAGGTGAGGGGAGTCTTTCCCTCTGTCTGAAGTTAATCCCAGTGTGGGGTCCTTCCTTTCACAGAGAGCTGGCTATATTCTGTCTAAAGCTCTCAGCTTCCACAGCCTCCTCAGCTAATGTCAATCTGTCTTCACTCACCTCTCCATTGAAACGGCTCTCCCTAGGCTCACCTTGGGCCGGATCCACGGAACTCCTTCAGGTCCTTATCTTAGGTAACACTGTTACTCGCTCCTTAAAACACTCTCTTCTTCATAGAAATGCCACTCTCCTGATTTTTCTTTCCCTCTCTCTGGCACTTTTCTTAATATCTCCTGCAGGTACCTCTAGTTCAAATCTTAAAAGTTGGGGTTTGGGGTTTCCGTCTTGAGCCCTGTGCTCACTCCGCTCTTTTCTCCCTGGAAGATGTCGCCCGCTCCTCCCTTCAGTCATCATCGCCCCTGTCTTCTCTTCTTGGATCTGTATCTTCAGCTCAGACCACGGACTTGTCCAAAGAGGACCTCATCCCCTCCTATACCGCTCCTCCTCTCCACCCCACGCCCGAGTAGGAAGTCTCCCCCGACTCCTCTCTCCTCTCACTCCTCACAATCGATGTGTCCGCCGCCACTTGGCTCCAGTACCTCGCAGACCTGGGGAATGTAGTTCTCCTTGAAGTAGCTCTTCAGCCAGGGCTTGGCAGTGCGTAGCGAGGCCATGGCCAGAGGCCAGACTCCGAAGCCGCGCTCCCAGCCAGCTCTCCGCGCCCCAGCAGCAGACGGCGCGCGCGGACTAGGGGCTGGCGCGTCCCGACGTTGCCCTGGCAACCGCGGGAGTGGGGAGGAGCGCGGCGGAGTCTCCCGCCCCCATCTCTGGGTCCGCGGGGAGGGAGGCGGGCCTGGAACCTAGACTGAACGCTCCTGGGGAGAACGAGGGGGACGCCCGGGGCAGCGGCGGCGGCTGTGTGCGTAGTCGCCCCTCAGGGCGCGCAGCCCGTGCAACTCCTCGCGGAGCCCAGTCCCCCACCTGCCCACCGGCACCGGCCGCGCGCAGGGCCGTGGGACCGAGCAGGAGGCTTTACTATTTCGGCAGGGCCGTTTCCGGGAGGCGGAGCTCAGACCCCCATTTCCTTTCTCTTCGGCTCGGTCGCGCTCCGGCGGAGGCGGCGGCGCCCGCGGGCTGTGCAGACCCCAGCGCCCGGCGCCCAGCCCACGCCGCAGCCCCCGCGCCAGCCTCGCGAGCCTCTCGCGCCCCCGCCCCGGCGGCAGCATGGGCGGCGCCCGGGACGTGGGCTGGGTGGCGGCGGGCCTGGTCCTCGGGGCCGGCGCCTGCTACTGCATTTACCGGCTGACGCGGGGCCAGCGGCGAGTCGGCCGCGGGCCCCGGCTGCGCCCCTCGCCGTCCGCAGGTGAGGCCGCGGGCGTCTGGCGGTGGTCGGGGGCCGGGGAGGGCGCCAAAGACTCCGCAGGCGCTGGGGGCTTTCCCGCCCTCGCAGTAATCGCGCCAGAGGCGGGAGGGAGGCTGCATGAGAGCGCAAGGCCTGGAAGCCCAGGTGGAGAGAGCGGATTGTTCATTTGATTTGGGTAGGCGCGTTGGATCCTGAGCCCCCTCCCTGCCGCCAATTCTTTGTTCAAAATCACGGGATGAAAGGTTTCCCAAACTTAACTGTTTTTTTGAGTTCAGAGTCCAGCGGAGGATGGGTTTCTCAAACGCACGTTGATTGCCTCGCACTTTAAATCTTGCACTGGGCCTTTGTGGATGGGGCATTTCGTGCCTCGAGCCATAAGATGAAATGCTGTGTGCAGTTCCCTGGAAAAAGGGACGTCACCTGGGCCTGTGCTCGTCCCGGCCCTGTGCGGGGAGACACTTTTAAGTCACCGTGGTCCAGCATCTTGCCTGCAACTTTAAAAGCCAGAAAATCAGTTTTTGTAAGATTGAGCGGAACCCTGTTTTGTAGGTGCAAATGAGGCATGTAAAGGATTCGGGAGTAAAAGCAGCATCCAGGGCCCCTGATCACAAGAGTTAATAGTGGTAATCCGCTGGTTTTTTACATTTCGCTAACAGATTTTTAATTTGGATACCTTAGGACATCATGTCATTAATTGTTGCCCGTAATCTACATTTTTCCCTTTTCCTCTTTTTTTTTTTTTTGGTGATTGCTCTTTAAGCAATGCACGCATTTTTAATAATAGGAGTAATGCTTGTTTATGTTTTTAAAAAATTAAAATAGTCTCACAAACAGGGTAGAAAATAAAAGTTGTTGGTAATCCTAGCTCCCAAAGGTGGCCACCTCTAACAACTGGGTGTATATATATAAAGAGAAGGAAAGGGATAGATATGAGATCATACAGCCCCTGCTGTTGTGTATCCTTTACCTCCCAGTGTATGGTGGGCACATGCACAGTCTGACTTCTGGTCATACAGTTTCATTTGGAAGAAGTCATGTTGAAACTGTATAACACAATAATAGTGTTACAGAACTCGCTTCCGTTTTTCAAATTAACAACAACTGGGAAGAGTAGATAGGAAACTTAGGGGTCAGTGAGTTTATGTTAATGGGGGAGGAATAATTCCAAAAACAGCGTGGAAGCGTTTGCACAACTTGAAGGATGTAATAAGTGTCACTGAGTTGTACATGTAGAAGCTTAAATTGGTACATGTTCTGCTGTATATATTCTGAACAACAGCAACAAAAAATAATTTATTAAAATCTGTTATAACTTCACTTTGAATAAATATATAGTTGTTATTTTGTCCACGGACTGGTATTGGCCATTTTGAATGAGACAATTATTTAGTCTACTGAGAATGACAAACTGAAGAAGAATCGCTTCACATTCATCATCAAAAAGAATATTTCAGGATCTATCCTGAAATACAGCGCTGTCAGTGATAGGATAATATCCATTGTCTACGAGGAAGACCAGATAATACAACTGTTACTCACATTTATGCACTAACTGCTCATGCGAAAGATGAGGAAATTGAAGATTTTTACTGGCTTCTGCAGTCTGAAATTGATCAAATGCACTATCAAGAAGCATTGATAATTACTGGTGATTGGAAAGCAAAAGTTGGAAAAGGACCTGTAGTTGGAAAACATGGCCTTGATGATAAAAAATTGACAGCAGAGAACACATGACAGAATTTTGCAACACCAGTGACTTATTCATTGCAAATACGTATTTCGGCAACATAAACTGCGGCCATACGTGTGGACCTCTCTAGGTGGAATACACAGGAATCAAATCAGCTATACCTGTGAAAAGAGACGATGGAAAAGCTCAATATCATCAGTCATAACAAGGCCAGGGGCTGACCTCAGAACAGACCATCAGTTGCTCATAAGCAAGTTCAAGCTGAAGCTGAAGAAAATCAAAACAAGTCCACAAAACCAGAATACTGCCTTGAGTATATCCCACCTAAATTTGAGACCATCTCAATAAATGTGATGCATTGAACCCTAATGACTGAAAACCAGACAAGTTGTGGAGTGACATCAAGGACATCATATATGAAGAAAGCAAAAAGTCATTAAAAAGACAGGAAAGAAAGAAAAGACCAAAATTGGATGTCAGAAGAGACTGAAAATTGCTCAGGAACATAGAGTAGCTAAAGCTAATGAAAGAAATGAATAAATAAGAGATCTGAACAGAAGGTTTCAAAGGACAGCTTGAAAAGAGGCAGTATTTATAATGGAATGTACAAAGACCTCGAGTTAGAAAGCCAAAGGGAAGAACAGGTTTGGAATTTCTGAAGGTGAAAGAATTGAAGAAAAATCCAAGCCCCGAGTGGCGATTTTGAAGGACTTTGTGGACAAAATATTGAACAATGCAGGAAGCATCAAAAGAAGATGGAAGGAGTACACAGAGTCACTGTACTAAAGAATTGGTCAACGTTAAGCAATTTCGGGAGGTAGTATATGATCAAGAACCTATGGTATAGAAGGAAAAAGTCCCAGGTGCACTGAAGGCATTGGTGAAAAACAGGACTCCAGGAATTGACAGAATACCCAATTGAGATGTTTCAACAAACAGATGCAGCACTAGAGGTGCACACACATCGGTACCAAGAGATTTGGAAGACAGCTGCTTGGCCAACTGACTGGAAGAGATCCATATTTGTGCCCATTCCAAAGAAAGGTGATTTCAATGGAATGCAGGAATTAATATCACACGAAAGTAAAATTTTGCTGAAGATAATTCAAAATGGTTACAGCAGTACATTGACAGGGAACTGCCAGAAGTTCAGGTCGGATTCATACTTATTCAATCTGTATCCTGAGCAAATTATCCGAGAAGCTGAACTATATGAAGAAGAACATGGAGCATGAGGATTGGTGGAAGGCTCATTAACAACCTGTGATATGCAGGTGGCACAATCTTGCTTGCTGAAAGCAAAGAAGACTTGAAGCACTCGCTGATGAAGATCAAAGATTACAGCCTTTAGCATGGATTACATCTCAACATAAAACAAAAGTCTTTACAACTGGACCAATAAGCAACATCATGATAAACAGGGAAAATATTGAAGTTGTCAAGGATTCCATTTTACTTGGATCCACAATCAGTGCTCATGGAAGCAGCAGTCAAGAAATTAAAGGATGTGTTGCACTGGGCAGGTCTGCTGCAAAAGACCTTTTTAAAGTGTTGAAAAGCAAAGGTGTCACCTTGAAGACTAAGGTGCGCCTATATCCAAGACATGGTATTTTCAGTCGCCTCATATGCACGTGAAAGTTAGTGAATAAGGAAGAACAGGTTTGGAGAAGAGAAGAATTGGTATCTTAGAATTAGTGGTGTTGGCGAAGAATGTTGAATGTACCATGATTACCAGAAGAATGAACTAATTCTTTAGAGAAGAATTGGTATCTTAGAATTAGTGGTGTTGGCCAAGAATGTTGAATGTACCATGATTACCAGAAGAATGAACAAGTCTCTTTTGGAAGTGGAAACCCTGGTGGTGTAGTGGTTAAGTGCTTTGGCTGCTAATCAAAAGGTCCACAGTTCAAATCTACCAGGCACTCCTTGGAAACTCTATGGGGCAGTTCTGCTCTGTCCTGTAGGGCCACTATGAGTCAGAATTGACTTGACAGCAACAGGTTTTGTTTTGATTTTTTTATTTGTTTATCTTGAAGTACAGCCAGAGTGCTCCTTGGAAGCAAGGATGGTGAGACTTTGTCTCATGTACTTTGGATATGTAATCAGGAGGGACCAGTCCCTGGAGAAAGACTTCATGCTTGGTAAGGTAAAGGGTCAGCGAAAAAGAGGAAGATCCTCAAAAAGATGGATCGACACAGTGCCTGCAACAATGGGCTCAAACATAGCAGTGATTGTGAGGATGGCACAGCACCAGGCAGTGTTTTGTTCTGTTATACATAGGGTCACTATGAGTTGGAAGTGACTTGATGGCACCTAATAACACTTGTCCAACCATAACATGAATATGTGATTAAGTCTAAGTATATGTGAAAATGAATGTAATAAAACAGTGCCTTCTTTAAAAAAAGTAGAGATCCCTGTAAAGAGGGTTTTTACTTTAAAGTTCAGGCTATAAAATCTAAAAATCACTGAGCAGATCCAGCATTTGAGTGTTACGGTTTTTACTCAAAATGATGATCTTTTGTGATCACTTCCGGCAGGATTGTTATTTTAGCATTCTGGTCATCATCCCTTGTTCATATAAGCAAGCAAAAATACCACGCAAGCAACACAGGTTACTGCCACAGCTTTTTCTCCTGCCTGAGGTGCTCTTAAAATTGTAAACAGAAAAGGTCTTCTTAAAGCAAATCCTGTTCCTTAATTAATTTGTGCTCCATAGGCAGGTGTTCCATTGGATGGGTGTACTTGATTTTTCAATGCTATCAGCTTTTAGGGATGTATATCATTTGCATGGTATTGTCTTGCTAATAGACAAATACTAAGTGATCACTAGCTAATTTCTTAACATCTGTAAGCCTCGGTTTCCCATCTGTAAGATGGGAATAATAATAGCACCTTCTTCCTGGTGGTGTTTAAAGATTAAGTGAGAGCAAGCATGTAAAGTGCTTAAAACAGTGCCTGGCATAGTATGTATTTGATGTTGCTTTTAAAATAAAAAGTAAGTTGATTTTTAGATAAACTTTAAATAATCTTCTTATGCAGAAGACTTAACAGATGGTTCATATGATGAAGTCCTGAATGCTGAACAACTTCAGAAACTCCTTTACCTGCTCGAGTCAACTGAGGATTCTGTAATTATTGAAAGAGCTTTGGTCACTCTGGGTAACAACGCAGCCTTTTCAGCTAACCAAGTAAGTACCCTAGTCCCCGCACACAAACTCCTTCCATTCTTACACACTAGAAGTTATGGTGACCCTGGATATGGTATTTAACCTCTTGGACCCTGAATTTCCTCATCTATAACGTGACACCTTATACCTACAACATAATGTTTACTTCTGAAAAGCCAAACATAATAGTAGCATGATATGTTGACATGATTCTAGATTCATATGAAATTGGTCACCAGCAACACATTAATAAGTATATCTAATCAATATTTAGCATTAAGTACTTAAAATTCAGCAGCACTTCAGTAGAACAGTGAAAGCATCTAATACTTAACTGGAGGAGCCCTGGTGGTGCAATGGTTAAGCTCTGGTAACTGAAAGTTTGGCAGTTCAAATCCAGCAGCCAATCCAAGGGAGAAAGATGTGGTAGTAAGCTTCTGTAAATATTACAGACAGTGCTATCTTGGAAATCCTGTGGGGCAGTTATACTCCACAGCAGCAGGTAACATTTAACAGTGTGTTTTAGATTGTATATTGAACTTAAAACAAATGTGTTTTATTAATGCTGACATTGCAACTACATGTTGTAGATGTTATTAAATTGTTTCATATATATGTAATCGTTCGTGTGCTTCATATATATTCTGTGAAGGAAACTGTAGTATCTAGAATTTTGTGATGGTTTTTAAATATACCTTAAAATTCTCCAAAATGATAATCAAACTTCAGTGTACCTAAAAAAAGAACTAGGAATTTATTTAAAACGTAGATTGCCGAGCCCCTTTCCCAAAGTTTCTAGTTTAGTAGATAAGGCCTAGGGATCAGAATTCTAACAAGCACTCAGGTATTTCCGAAGCAGATTGTCCCTGGACCAAGTTTGAAAACCACTAACCCAAAAAAACCCAAACCGGATGCTGTCAAGTCGATTCCAAGTCATAGCGACCATATATGACAGTAGAACTGCCCCATAGGGTTTCAAATGATCGGCTGGTGAATCTGAACCACTGACTTTTTGGTTAGCAGTCAAGCTCTTAACCGCTGCTTATTGTTGTTAGGTACTGTCAAGTTGGTTCTGACTCATAGCGACTCTGTGTACAACAGAACGAAACACTTCCTAGTCCTGTGCCATCCTCACAGTGGTCGTTATGCTTGAGCCCATTGTTGGAACCACTGTGTCATTCTGTATCATCAAGGGTTTTCCTCTTTTCCGCTGACCTTAGCAAGCATGAAGTCTTTCTCCAGGGACTAATCCCTCCTGATAACATGTCCGAAGTATGTGAGAAGAAGCCTTGCCATCCTTGCTTCCAAGGAGCGCTCTGGCTGTACTTCCAAGACAAACTTGTTCATTTTCCCAGCAGTCCATGGTATATTCAGTATTCTTTGCCAATACCATAATTCAAAGGCATCAGTTCTTCTTTGGTCTTACTTATACCCAGAGTCTCCCAACCTTATTTAACCACGGAATCCCCTTTTATTGTGGAATATCTCTTAACGTCTTGAGGAACTAGTGTTCCAAAGAATACATTTTAACAGAACATTACTTTGATATTTTAAATCATAATACTTTTCACAGTTTGCCTCTAAGAGAGGCATTAAAGAACTTACTTCAAAAGAAAATAATTTTGTGAATTGTTTTAAGATCATTACATTAGCTCTGCAAATCTTTTTATCGTATATTTCCATGCTATAGTTTAAAAGAATTGCATATCTTATTATGTTGGTATTTTTTCCCTATAAAATTGTGATAGTAAAGGATAAACAGAAATTACAGATTATAATTGTATACGGGAAAGGTATTTCCAAAGAGTTATTCGTTTTTTAATTTTATTTGTAGATGCACAGAATTCAAGGTAAGGGGGTGCATATTGAAGTCATGGTCCTATTTTCTCCCTCTTAGGCCATTATTCGTGAATTGGGTGGTATTCCAATTGTTGGAGACATGATCAGCAACCCCAACCACAGTATTAAAGAGAAAGCCTTAAACGCACTAAATAACCTGAGTGTGAATGTTGAAAATCAAGACATCATAAAGGTAAGTTATCCGAAAACACAAATGTATTAGGTGTACTGTAAATGAAAGAGAAAATACCAAAAGGGTGGTTTTGAAACTTTAGTGGACTATTTTTTATAACATTATGGCTAAGAATTATCTTTAGAAGGATGGAGAATGATCCAGAGGAAGGGATGTGAACCAGCTGATAAGCGATGCATTGGACTTTTGAAGTTGGGAATGAGTTTAATTCAAAGTATGGTAAAGGAGCCAGCCCAGAACCAAATAACATAAACGAGAAAAGACACAATATAAATTGGAAAATTGTCTTCATTTAGTTCAAATCAACATTAATTGAGCTCCTGCTCTGTGCTACAGAATATGGGAATGGACATGATAAAACTCTTGCAAGAAAGCTAGAAGGAGGGATAAGGCAAACCCATTAATAGTTGTAATTCAAGGTAGAACATAATGACGTTCTTTAAGGAAAAATGTAAAACATTGTTGAGAACATAGAAAGGAAAGATCTCATCTAGAAGTCTCTGTGTAAAACATGGAGTCTGATCTGGGTTTGAGAATGTCTTAAGATTTCTAGAAGTAGAGTTGAGGAAACAGAAAATTCCAGTGGGAAGAAACAAGGCAAGGTAGGCACCATTCCAGGAATAACTGAGCTGGACCGTCTAGCAATCTTGTTACAAGAATTACAGTGGGGAAGAGATTTAGAGATAAAAAGGATATAGATGCTTAACACATTTTGGAGAAGCTTTGAAAGACACCACTGTCTTATGAAAATATATGATTTATGAAAGGTAGACAAATGCCATTTTTTAAAGAATGGCTGTGTAATGAAGTTATGACCAAAAGAACTAGTTGGCTTATAAATGTCATTTAGATCTTGAAACCAGATTACAAGTTTATGTCAGTGAATTGTACATATAAAAAAAATGTTTAAATGGCAACGGTTTGTTACATATTTACCATGATTTAAAAAAAAAGTTTAAACAGCAACCAAAAAAAGAACAGGAACAGCAATACTAATCTCATAAAATAGACTTCAAGGCAAAATCCATCATAAAAGACAAGGAAGGACATTATATAATGATTAAAGGGACACTCCACCATGGAGACATAAGCATAATGAATATCTACACCCAACGACAGGGCTCTAGAATACATAAAACAAACCTTAAAAGCACTGGAAAGAGAAATTGACAGTTCCACAATAATAGTAGCAAACTTCAACACACTACTCTCAGTAAAGAGCAGAACATCTAGCAAGAAACTCAGCAAAGATACAGACGATCTTAAGGCCACAATCAGCCATCTTGATCTCATAGACATATACAGAGCACTCTATCCAATAGCAACAAAGTATACATTGTTTTCCAATGCACATGGAATGTTCTCCAGAGTAGACCACATCTTGGGCCAGAAAGCAACCTTCAACAAAATCCAAACATTGTGATAATACAAAGCATCTTCTTTGATCACAACACCATAAAAGTAGAAATTAATAACAGGAAGAGCCAGGAAAAAAAAACAAATACATGAAGACTGAATAACACCTTGCTTAAAAACCACTGGGTAACAGAAGAAATCAAAGATGGAATCAAACAATCCCTAGAATCAATTGAGCATGAAAATGCATCTTACCGAAACCTTTGGGAGACAGCAAAGGCAGTGCTCAGTGGTCAATTTATAGCAACAGATACATCAAAAAAGAAGGAAGGGACAAAATTGAAATGTTAGCCCTACAACTCAGACATATAGAGAACATCAAAAGAAGCCCACAGCCACCAGAAGAAATAATAAAGATCAGAACAGAAATAAATGAAAGAGAATAGAAAAACAATAGAAAGTAAAAAAAAACAGAAGTTGGCTCTTTGAAAGAATCAACAAACTGTTGACCAAACTGACAAAAGAAAAACAGGAGAGGAAGCAAATAACCCAAGTAAGAATTGAAATGGGGGACATTAAAGCTAAAATAAAAAGGATCATAACACAGCACTATGAAAAACTGTACTCCAACAAATTTGAAAACCTAGAGGAAATGGACAAATGTCTAAAAACACACCATCTACCTAAACTAACACACAGTGAGGTAGAGAATCTGAACAGACTCCTAACAAGGGAAGAGATTGAAAAAGTAGTTTAAAAAACTCTCAACAACAACAAAAAAAACCCTGGCCCAGATGGCTTCCCTGGAGAATTCTACCAAACATTCAGAGAAGAGCTTACACCAGTACTACTCAAACTATTTCAGAGCATAGAAAAGGAAAGGATACTTCCAAATTAATTCTATGAAGCCAGCATAACCCTGATATCAAAATCAGCAAAAACACCACAAAAAAAGAAAATTACAGGTCAACATTTCTCATGAATATAAAACCAAAAATTCTCAACAAAATTCTAGCCAATAAAATTCAGCATCATATAAAAAAAGTAATACACCACAACCAAGTGGGATTCATACCAGGTATGCAGGGATGGTTCAGCATTAGAAGATCAATCGACATAATCTACCGCATAAATAGAACAAAAGGATCACATGATCATCTCAATCGATGTAGAAAAGTCGTTTGATAAAGTCCAACACCGATATCTGATAAAAACTCTCGGTAAGATAGGAATAGACAGGAAATTCTTCAACATAATAAAGAGAATCTGTACAAAACCAACAGCGAACATTGTTCTCGACAGAGAGGCTGGAAACCTTCCCTTGAGAATGGGAACGAGACAAGGATGCCTTTTATCACCACTCCTATTTAACATTGTGCCACCAGTCCTGGCTAGAGCAGTAAGGCAAGAAAAAGAAATAAAGGGCATCCAAATTGGTAAGGAAGAAGTAAAACTATGCCTATTCACGGATGATATGATACTATACATAGATAACCCTAAAGACTCCACAAAAAAAAGCTATTGGAATAGAAAGATTTAGCAGAATAGCAGGATACAAATAAATATACAAAAATCAGTTGGATTCCTATATACCAATAAAGAGAACTATGAAAAGGAAATCAGGAAAGAATACCATTTACAATGGCCCCTAAAAAGGTAAAATACTTAGAATAAATCTAATCAGGGATGTGAAAGACCTATACACAGAAAACTACAAACACTACTGCAAGAAACCAAAAGAGACCTTCATGAATGGAAAAACATATCATGCTCCTAGATAGGAAGACTGAACATTGTGAAAATGTCAATTCTGCTCAAAGCAGTCTACAAATACAATACAGTCCCAATCTGAATACCAACAGCGTTTTTAACGAGATGGAAAAACTAATCATTAACTTTATATGGAAAGGAACGAGACCCTGGATAAGTAAAGCGTTACTGAAGAGAAAGAACAAAGTAGGAGGCCTCACACTACTTAACCTCAGAACCTACTATACAACTATGATAGTCAAAACAGCCTGGTACTACTGGTACAGTGACAGACACATTGACCAATGGAGCAGAATCAAGAATGCAGATGGAAATGCATCTACTTATGGCCACCTGATCTTTGACAGAGGCTCAGAGTCTGTTAAATGAGGAAAAGACAGTCTTTTTAACAAATGGTTCTGGCAAAACTGGATGTCCCTCTGTAAAAAAAAAAAGAGGACCCATACCTCACACCATACATAAAAACTAATTCAAAATGGATCAAAGATCTAAATATAAAACCCAAAGCTATAAAAATCATGGAAGAAAAAATAGGGTCAACACTGGGGGCCCTAATATATGGCATAAACAGCATAAAAACAAACCATAATTATCAATACACACACTAGAAGATAAGCTAGATAAATGGAATTTCCTAAAAATTAAACACGCTCATCAAGACACTTCAGCAAAAGAGTTAAAAAGAGAACCTACAGACTGGAGGAAAAAATTTTGGCTGTGACGTGGAAAGGTCTAATCTCTAAAATCTATAGACCAGTATTATAAATAATTCAGTTAAAAAATGGGCAAAGGATATGAGCAAACACTTCATCAAAGAAGACATTCAGGCAGCTAACAGACATATGAGGAAATGCTCAGGATCCCTAGCCATTAAAAAAAATGCAAATCTAAACTATCGTGAGAAATCATCTTACCCTGATGTTTCTGGCATGAATCAAAAAAAAAAAACAGAAAATAACAAATGTTGGAGAGGTTGCGGGGAGATTGAAACACTTATTCACTACTGCTAGGAATTCAGAATGGTATTAACATTTTGGTAAACAATGTGATGCTTCCTTAAATAGCTAGAAATAGAAATACCACATGATCCAGCAATCTCACCCTTAGGAATATATTCTAGAGTACTAAGAGCGGTCACATAAATAGACATATACACCCATGTTCATTGCAGCATTATTCAAAATAACAAAAAGATGGAAACCACCTAAGTGCCCATCAGCAGATGAGTGAATAAACAAACCATGATACATACACACAATGGAACACTAAGCAACAATAAAGAACAATGATGAATCTGCGAAACGTTTTACAACATGAATGAATCTCCAGGTCGTCGCCGTTAGGTGCCATCTCATACCGACCCCATGCACAACAGAACGAAACACTGCCTGCTCCTGAGCCAACCCTACAATTGTTATGCTTGAGCTTATTGTTGCAGCTGCTGTGTCAATCCACCTCATTGAGGGTTTGCCTTTTCTCCGCTGACCCTGTACTCTGCCAAGCAAGATGTCCTTCTCCAGGGACCGATCCCTCCTGACAACTTGTCCAAAGTATGTAAGACTCAGTTTTGCCACCCTTACCTTTAAGGAGCATTCTGGCTGTACTACTTCTAAGACAGATTTGTTTGTTCTTTTGGCAGTCCATGGTATATTCAGTATTCTTCGCCAACACCACAATTCGAAGGCGTCAGTTCTCCTCCTCTTGTCCAGCTTTCACTTGCATATGATGCAATTGAAAACACCATGGCTTGGGTCAGGCGCACCGTAGTCTTCAAGGTGACATCTTTGCTTTCCAACACTTTGAAGAGGTCCTTTGCAGCAGATTTACCCAATGCAGTGCATCTTTTGATTTCTTGACTGCTGCTTCCATGGCTGTTGATTGTGGATTCAAGTAAAATGAAATCCCTGACAACTTCAATCTTTTCTCTGTTTATGATGATGCTGCTCATGGGTCCAGATGTGAGGATTTTTTTTTTTTCAATGATTTTTTTATTGTGCTTTAAGTGAAAGTTTACACATCAAGTCAGTCTCTCACACAAAAACCCATATACACCTTGCTACATACTCCCAATTGCTCTCCCCCTAATGAGACAGCCTGCTCTCTCCCTCCACTCTCTCTTTTTGTGTCCATTTCTCCAGCTTCTAACCCCCTCCACCCTCTCACCTACCCTCCAGGCAGGAGATGCCAACATAGTCTCAAGTGTCCACCTGATCTAAGAAGCTCACTCCTCACCAGCATCCCTCTCCAACCCATTGTCCAGTCCAATCCATGTCTGAAGAGTTGGCTTCGGGAATGGTTCTTGTCCTGGGCCAATGGAAGGTCTGGGGGCCATGACCACTGGCATCCTTCCAGTCTCAGTCAGACCATTAAGTCTGGTCTTATGAGAATTTGGGGTCTGCATCCCAGTGCTCTCCTGCTCCCTCAGGGGTTCTCTGTTGTGTTCCCTGTCAGAGCAGTCATCGGTTGTAGCTGGGCACCATCTAGTTCTTCTGGTCTCAGGATGATGTAGTCTCTGGTTCATCTGGCCCTTTCTGTCTCTTGGGCTCGTAATCGCCTTGTGTCCTTAGTGTTCTTCATTCTCCTTTGATCCAGGTGGGTTGAGACCAATTGATGCATCTTAGATGGCTGCTTGCTAGCGTTTAAGACCCTAGGCGCCACTCTTCAAAGTGGGATGCAGAATGTTTTCTTAATAGATTTTATTATGCCAATTGACTTGGATGTCCCCTGAAACCATGGTCCTCAGACCCCTGCCTCTGCTACGCTGGCCTTTGAAGCATTCAGTTTATTCAGGAAACTTCTTTGCTTTTGGTTTAGTCTAATTGTGCTGACCTCCCCTGTATTGTGTGCTGTCTTTCCCTTCACCTAAAGTAGTTCTTATCTACTATCTAATTAGTGAATACCCCCTCCCACCCTCCCTTGCTCCCCAGCGCTCCCTCCCTCCCTCCCCCCTCCCCCCTCTCGTAACCACAAAAGAATGTTTTCTTCTCAGTTTAAACTATTTCTCAAGTTCTTATAATAGTGGTCTTATACAATATTTGTCCTTTTGCAACTAATTTCACTCAGCATAATGCTTTCCAAGGTCCTCCATGTCATGAAATGTTTCACAGATTCCTCACTGTTCTTTATCGATGCGTAGTATGCCATTGTGTGAATATACCATAATTTATTTATCCATTCATCCATTGATGGGCATCTTGGTTGCTTCCATCTTTTTGCTGTTGTAAACAGTGCTGCAATAAACATGGGTGTGCATATATCTGTTTGTGTAAAGGCTCTTATTTTCCTAGGATATATTCCAAGGAGTGGGATTGCTGGATCGTATGGTAGTTCTATTTCTCGCTTTTGAAGGAAGCACCAAATCGATTTCCAAAGTGGTTGTACCATTTGACATTCCCACCAGCAGTATATAAGTGTTCCAATCTCTCCACAGCCTCTCCAACATTTATTCTTTTGTGTTTTTTGGATTAATGCCAGCCTTGTTGGAGTGAGATGAAATCTCATTGTAGTTTTGATCTGCATTCCTCTAATGGCTAATGATCGTGAACATTTCCTCATATATCTCTTAGCTATCTGAATGTCTTCTTTAGTGAAGTGTCTACTCATAACTTTGGCCCATTTTTTAATTGGGTTATTTGTCTTTTTGCAGTTGAGATTTTGCAGTATCATGTAGATTTTAGAGATCAGGCGCTGATCAGAAATGTCATAGCTAAAAACTTTTTCCTAGTCTGTAGGTAGTCTTTTTACTCTTTTGGTGAAGTCTTTGAATGAGCATAAGTGTTTGATTTCTAGGAGCTCCCAGTTATCTAGTTTTTTTCTGCATTGTTAGTAATGTTTTATATACTGTTTATGCCATGTATTGGGGCTCCTAACGTCTCTATTCTTTGTTCCATGATCTTTATCATTTTAGATTTTATATTTAGGTCTTTGATCCATGTTGAGTTAGTTTCTGTGCATGGAGTGAGGTATGGGTCTTGTTGCATTTTTTTGCAGATGGATATCCAGTTATGCTAGCACCATTTGTTAAAAAGACTGTCTTTTCCCCATTTAACTGTTTTAGGGCGTTTGTCAAATATCAACTGCTCGTATGTGGATGGATTTATGTCTGTATTCTCAACTCTGTTCCATTGGTCCATGTATCTGTTGTTGTACCAGTACCAGGCTGTTTTGACTACTGTGGTGGTATAATAGTTTCTAAAATCAGGTAGAGTAAGGCCTCCCACTTTGTTCTTCTTTTTCAGTAATGCCTTATTTATCCTGGGCCTCTTTCCCTTCCATATGAAATTGGTGATTTGTTTCTCCATCTCATTAAAGAATTTTCTTGGGATTTGGATCGGAATTGCATTAAATGTATAGATCACTTTTGGTAGAATAGACATTTTTATAATGTTAAGTCTTCCTATCCATGAGCAAGGTATGTTCTTCCACTTATGTAAGTCTCTTTTGGTTTCTTGCAGAAGTGTACTGTAGTTTTCTTTGTATAAGTCTTTTACATCTCTGGTAAGATTTATTCCTAAGTATTTTATCTTCTTGGGGGCTACTGTAAATGGCATTGATGTGGTGATTCCCTCTTCGATGTTCTCTTTGTTGGTGTAGAGGAATGCAACTGATTTTTGTATGTTTATCTTGTATCCCGACACTCTGCTGATCTCTTCTATTAGTTTCAGTAGTTTTCTGGAGGTGTTTTCTTTATGTTGTGGTGCAATCCGTACGGAAGACTGTGGTCTTTCATGTTCCTTAGTAAGTGCTTCAAGTTCTCTTCACTTTGAGCAAACAAGGTTGTGTCATCTGCATAATGCAGGTTGTTAATGAATCTTCTTCCAATCCTGATGCCCCATTCTTTATATAGTCCAGCTTCTCAGACTATTTGCTCAGTATACAGATTGAGTAGGTATGGTGAAAGAATACAACCCTGACGCACACCTTTCCTGACTTTAAACCAATCAGTATTCCCTTGTTCTGTCCGAACAACTGCCTCTTGATCTATGTAAAGGTTCCTCATGAGCACAATTAAGTGTTCTGGAATTCCCATTCTTTGTAATGTTATCCATAGTTTGTTATGATCCACACAGCCGAATGCCTTAGCATAGTCTATAAAACACAGGTAAACATCCTTCTGGTATTCTCTGCTTTCAGCCAGGATCCATCTGACATCAGGAATGATATCCCTGGTTCCACAGCATTGTACTTCAGGATGGATCTTGAACAGTTCTTTTTGATGATGATGCAGCACCATTCCTCTTTGAGTTGTCATTCCCAGCATAGTAGACTATATGATTGTCTGATTCATAATGGCCAATGCCAGTC
The DNA here is from genome assembly GCF_030014295.1 of Loxodonta africana. Taxonomy (NCBI): domain Eukaryota; kingdom Metazoa; phylum Chordata; class Mammalia; order Proboscidea; family Elephantidae; genus Loxodonta; species Loxodonta africana. The sequence continues at coordinate 46,158,016 of NC_087349.1, read as the reverse complement.
CATTTCAGCTCACTAAAGCCTAGGATATCGATGTTTATGCGTTCCATTTCATTTTTTACGATTTCCAATTTTCCTAGATTCATACTTCATACATTCCAGGTTCCGATTATTAATGGATGTTTGCAGCTGTTTCTTCTCGTTTTGAGTCGTGCCACATCAGCATATGAAGGTCCCGAAAACTTGACTCCATCCACGTCATTAAGGTCGACTCTATTTTGAGGAGGCAGCTCTTCTGCAGTCATCCTTTGAGTGCCTTCCAACCTGGGGGCTCAGCTTCCAGCACTATATCAGACAATGTTCTGCTGCTGTTCATAAGGTTTTCACTGGCTAATGCTTTTCAGAAGTAGACTGCCGGGTCCTCCTTTCTGGCCTGTCTTAGTCTGGAAGCTCAGCTGAAACCTGTCCTCCATGGGCGACCCTGCTGGTATATGAATACTGGTGGCATAACTTCCAGCGTCACAGCAACACGCAAGCCCCCACTGTACGACAAACTGACAGACACGTGGGGGATCATTATGCTGAGTGAAATAAGTCAATCACAAAAGGATGAAAGTATTGTGTACTGTATGAGACCACTATTATAAAAACTCATGAAAAGGTTTACACACAGAAAACAGTCTTTGATGATTTTGAGGTTGGGAAGAGGTGGGAAGGGAAAAACACTGACACTAGACAATAGATATGCGGTAACTTTGGTGAAGGGTAAGACAGTACACAATACTCAGGAAGTCAGCACAGTTTGACCAAGGCAAGATCATGGAAGCTCCATAGATGCACCTAAACTCCCTAGGGGACCACATTACTGGGCTTAGGGCTGGGGGACCCATGGTCTTAGGGGACATCTAGCTCAAGTGGCATAAGAGCTTATAAAGAAAATGTTCTACATCCTACTTTGGTGAGTAGCATTTGGGGTCTTAAAAGCTTGTGAGTGGCCATCTAAGATACTCCATTGGTCCCACCCCATCTGGAGCAAGGGAGAATGAAGAAAACCAAAGACACAAGGGAAAGATTAGTCCAGGGAACTAATGGACCACAGCTATGACAACCTCCACCATACTCAGCCCAGCAGAACTGGATGTGCCTGGCTACCATGACCAACTGCTCTGACAGGGATCACAATAGAGGGTCCCATACAGAGCTGGCAAAAAAATGTAGAACAAAATTCTACCTCACAAAGACGAGACTTATTGGTATGACAGAGACTGTAGAAACCCTGACAGTATGGCCCCCAGATACCCTTTTAACTCAGTACTGAAGTCATTCCTGAGGTTCACCCTTCAGCCAAATATTAGACAGGTCTATAGGGCCAACAATAATACACATGAGGGACGTGCTTCATAGTTCAATTATGTGTACAAAACTGTTGGGCACAGCAGCCCAAAAGCAAAGATGAGAAGGCAGGAAGGGACAGGAAAACTGGATGAGTGGAAATAGGAAACCTGAGGTGGAGAAGAGGAGAGTGTTGACACCTCGCAGGATTGGAAAGCAGTGTCAGAAAACAATTCGTGTATTAACTGTTTAGTAAGAAATACTAATTTACTGTGTGAAGACTTTCACCTAAGTCACAATAAAAGGAAAACAGAAGTTTAATGTCTCTTTGCTTTATTGTCATTTTAGTTCTGTGATAACATGGATATACTGGAGTTAAAAAAAAATTTTTAATGGCTTATGGGATAGTTGATAATTTAACACTTCATATTGGGAAAATTTTTTTGCTAGTTAGAACTTTTGGTGGAGGTCACATTTAGTTTGGTGAATACCATTCATCTGTGAAACATAATTTTTCCAAGCTAAAAAGATCATGACCAGACACAGAAAACAGGTTTCAGGAAACTTTCTGTTACATGGGTTAATTATATATGAAACAGGAATACTTTTGGCATTGCATTACTTTGTGCAGTGGTAGTTAACCTAACCACAGCAGATAAATAAGAAGAAACTTAGGCCAAATATAGTTTTCCATTTGCTTACTTTTGGTAGTGCTAACTGTAAAGAAAAATTCTGTTTCACTTTGCCCCTTTCTTTTTACTTCTAACATGACATACCTCTCTGAATTCTACTGTTAAGGTATTTACCATGATACAGAATGGCCTCACAGAGTTCCCCCCTTGACCTGGTGTGCCCAGACCAGTTAAAATAGAAGGGAGTTGGGAGGCCCCAGAAAGTGACAGGCCACCAGTAAGTAGAACTAGATCTCCGGAGGCCAACAATTGTCCCCTACCAGCTGGCCAACTTTGGGCAGAGCATCCGTACTCCTGAACTTTAAAGTCCTCGTTTGTAATAACACCCACCTCATAGAATTGTCTTGAGGATTAAATGAGGTATATTTGTAAGATGCTCAGCACAGTGTCTGTCATTAACCAAAGGAGCTTAAAAAAAGTCACCAATGTTTGAAGGCCAGATAAAAATGTCATCTTTTTCCGAGAAGCCAATTCCATCTTGGAAAATAGCCCTAAGCCACTGTGCAGAACGGTCCCTGTTCAGTGGTAGAATTTTGGAGGTTCTAAGATGCTCGCTTTTCTTTTTCCTGTCTTCAGATATACATCAATCAAGTCTGTGAGGATGTGTTCTCGGATCCCCTAAACTCTGCTGTGCAAATGGCCGGACTGAGATTGTTAACAAACATGACTGTCACCAATGACCACCAGCATATGCTTAACAGTTACATTACAGACTTTTTCCATGTGTTACTTACTGGAAATGGAAACACCAAGGTATGAAGCAGCTATTGAAGTATGAAAAGCTATTGCATCAAGCTTATTATGATTGAAACTGAATTTTCAGGTTACCTATCTTAAGTTGATGTCCCTCAAAAAAGAGGAAGTATAGTCAAGGTTTATTAAAACTGTCAGATGGGCTCAAGAAAGTAATTTTTTTCCTCCTAAAATTGAATTAAAATGTTAACTTATGAAAATCATCAGTTATTTCAGTTATCGTTAGATGTTCATTTGGTTTTCTGTGAATCAGTTTATCTTTTCCTGAAGTGAAGTAGTAGCTAGCCTTTTTTGCCCTGCCAGTAATGTTGTTATTGTTGTTATTTGTTATTTTCTGTTAAGCCATTTCTAACTCATGGTGACCCCATGTACAAAGAACAAAATGTTCCTCAGTCCCATACCATCTTTGTGATCATTGGTATTAGAATTGGGTCATTGGCATGAATTGGTATGAGTTGGTTTGAGTATTCTTCCTTACCTCAGAAATAACATTTTTTTTTTTGATGCAGCTATTTTTTTGTTGAAAATCTTTCTAAAACCACTTTAGTACTTCAGTGAGTGGCGTGTATTAAATATGTGAAGGATGTCTCAGTGTCTTTGAATCGTCATTCTAGATATTCTTTGTCCATTTATATAGATATAAGAGGCATCAGAGATTGACCTGGATTAATGGGGATCTCAGAAGACACTGTGAAAGTTGCTTGAATAAACCCCACATGCCGCCTATATTAGTGAATGTTTTCATCAATTGCCACTTAAAAAAAAGGCATAAAAAAGAATATAGGTTAAGTAAATATTCTGATTATTTGGGTTCCTTGTTATTTAAGATTTTACTGTATTGGTCTGTGTTCTCTGCCACAGTTAAGAGAGAAAAATGCATGAGCATTTTAGAAGGACTAAATGTTAAGCTGTACTCCAAATATTTGATGTTGCTGAAGATATTTCTGAGGTTATCAAGATGTGATTGCAGGAGAGCCTCACTGTAGTACAACTGTTGTTATTTGGACTTGCCACAGTTCCAGTTAGGTGCTGTTGAGTCGATTCCGACTCAAAGTGACCCCACATACAACAGAACCAGACCACTGCCTGGTCCTGCGCCATCCTCACAATCATTGCTATGTTTAAGCCCGTTGTTACAGCCACTGTGTCAGTCCATCTTGTTGACGGTCTTCTTTTTTTTTGTTGACCCTCTGCCAACCATGATGTCATTCTCCAAGGACTAGTCCCTCCTGATGATAATATATCCAAAGTACATGAGACAAAAATCTCATCATCCTTGCTTCTACAGAGCATTCTGGCTGTACTTCTTCCAAGACAGATTTGGTCATTCTTCTGGCAGTCCATGGTATATTCAGTATCCTTCACCAATATCATAGTTCAAAGGCATCAGTTCTTTGGTCTTCCTTATTTATTGTCCCAGCCTTCACATGCATATGAGGCCATTGAAAATACCATGGCTTGGGGCAGGCACACCTTAGTCCTCAAAGTTACATCTTTGCTTTTTAACTTTAAAGAGTTCTTTTCCAGCACATTTGCCCAATGCAATATGTCATTTGATTTCTTGACTGCTGATCGTTGATCAAGCACACACCCATCAACATCCCGGCTCTCTCCAGAGGAGCAAGATAACTTCCAAGCCCCTGAGGCCCAAATGGCAACTCCCTTCCCTCTTTCCCTCACAGCATTGCCACTATAGGAAAGATCTCTCCACTACCTACACTGAAGCAACTCTGCCTAAAAGCCCAGGAGGCACACTAAGTTCAGAGTCTGGCCTGTGTATATTTCTGTCTCAGATATTGTCTGTGTTTTAATATACTTCATAACTTTTTAAAAGATTAGTCATGTCACAATAGTATGTTCTATTTTTATGTGTTGTTTTATTTTTCCACTATATTGCCCAATATATTATTTCTGGGATAAAGAATTTATTTTTGTGGTCTGCCTGGGAGTCTAAGCACTGATTAGAACATTGTTTCTCCATAAAAGTTAGTTTTAAAATTCTAACTTGTAAATGAACTTTTGAAAAGTAATCCATTTGTGAGTTGGAAATTGTATCTTGTTTTACATATTTTCTTAGTAAGCAAGCACCAAAATGACTTTTTACAAATATTACTTTGTTTTAAGGCAATGATTTCACTGTACTGCAGTCAGTAACCTTCAGCATACACAACTGATTCATAAGTAAATATAGTGAAGGTTAATATAAGTAAACCTTGGACTTGCTACAGCTGTAATGAGAGTAAATAAAATTAATGGCTTAAAATAAATGTCCTGTAGTCACCACAAGATGGCACATGTGACAACAGAAAAAAAGCAGTGGACTTAATATGATTTCAAACCAAAATACGTTGTTCGTTTAATCTGTGGCTATAATCTAACTTTGTGTATTTTTTCTCATGTTTCACTGCCTTCTACAGAGTATACCACCCAGTTGCCACTGGGTTAGCTCCAACTCATGGCAGCCCCTTGTATGTCAGAGTAGAACTGTGCCCCAGAGGGTTTCTGGTGGCAGATTTTTCAGAAGTAGATCGCAAGGCCTTTCTAATGAGGCATCTCTGGATAGAGCTGAACCTCCAACGTTTTGGTTAGCAGCCAAGTGCATTAGCTGTTTGCACCACCTAAGGACTCCCAATGATTCACAGTAACCCACCAAAAAGAAAGGGGCTGTGTTGTTAGTCTTGGTATCCAAAGTGTTCTGAAATTGCATACTTTAAGTAGAAATGAACTGAGCTTTGAGAGATCACTTTTTCCCCCTTAAATCTGTGTGGTAAGTGCTCTGAGAGTGGTGCCAAGTACTGTGAGAGACAGAGTGCCTGACCACCTACATCAGGTGAATTGAAAAGCTTTCATGGTAGGACAGAATCAGAGCCATTTGAAGCAAGGGCAGGACTTTAAAAAGTGGAAACACTGAGAGGATAGCATGCCAGGAAGAGAAAATTCATGTCTAATGGTCTGAAATAAACTAGTATTCTTCTTATTGCAGGTTCAAGTTTTGAAACTGCTTTTGAATTTGTCTGAAAACCCAGCCATGGCAGAAGGACTATTCGGTGCCCAAGTAAATAGCTTACATATTTGTTTTGTAAATACACAAATATATAGATTTGGACCTGTAGATAGATCTAGAAAGATTTATCCTAAAATGTTACCAGGGGTTATCTCTGAGGAGCGATATTAAACATGTTTTTCTTTTTTGCATATGTAAAATTCCTATAAATGAATATATATTACTTTTATTTTGTTTTTAAAAATTCTTCCTAGCAAAAATAAACCTTTATCTACCAAATTTTGGACACACTTATATCATCACATCTTTTATACTTGACCTTTTTTGTTCATGTATTACCTCAGACATCCACCAGTATTTGCTGAGTACCTAGTAGGTGCCAGATGCTGTGCCGAGTTCTGGGATATGTATGAAAACGACACGACGTGGTGCTTGTCCTCCTGGACCTCACAGTCTGGTGTAAAAGACAGATGCAACAAAAAAATGTAGTAAACAAAGGAGATAATGAAAAGCTGTGGGAAGTGTTCTGAAGGAAGCAGAGGCGGTGATGAGGTGGAATGGACCTCCCCTCCTGTAGAAAAGGGACCCCGTTGTATTCACCTTCGCATCCCAGCCCCCCTGCCCTGTGCCACGGCAAACATGTGCAGTAAATGTTTGGTGAATTAGTAAGTTCGCACAAAAACGCGATGGATCTTAAAAAGGAGATGGATGTTTTTCCAGATGTCTACATTCTGGGATTCCAAGTACATAGTAATTTTCAGCTAAAATGCAAAACCTCTTCTTTTTTATTAGTATACAATGTAGGGAGACATAGTTTACACATTCAAGTGTTTTATCTTACGGATAATATCCTATGACAAGACTTAAAAATGTAAAATAATGCAGTTTTAAAATGAAAATATACATGGAAAAGTGTTTTCATCTATTAATACTCGTTGTGTCCTATTTCAGGTGGATTCATCATTCCTTTCCCTTTATGACAGCCGCGTAGCAAAGGAGATTCTTCTTCGAGCGCTTACACTGTTTCAGAATTTAAATAACTGCGTCAAGAAGGATGGTCATTTAGTTCTTAGGTCCACTTCCACCTTTCATAAAGGTTCCTTGTTTTTTCTGTTATATGGAGAAGAATGTGCCCAGAAAATGAGAGCTTTAGCTAATCACCCTGATGTGGATGTGAAGGAAAAAGTTGTAATAATAACGTAATTCTGACGGGCCATGTTTCCAGAGTGATAGAATTTGGAAGTAGTATACATTATAAACGTATACAATTTCCTTATAAAGCAAAGGGAATCTTTCAGCTGTTGAATTTAAATAGTAGATATCATGTTTCATCATTAACACAGCTATAACTTGCCATGGTCTCCAAGTTTATTTTGGATCATTTTATTGATACCAAGTGATTAGTGCTTCTACTGAAAACATTTCTTTTGATTTTGTCTAGATTGAGATATTTTAGTTATTGCCTGTATATGAAGTGACAGTGACTTTTTTTTTTGCATAAACTGCCCTTATACCTTTTGCAGTTATTTGCAGCTAAGAGGGCAACCGCATGTGTGCAGAGTAGAACTGCTCCATAGGTTTTCAAGGCCGTGACCTTTTGGAAGCAAATCCCCAGGCTGTCTTCTGAGGCACCTTTTGGTGGATTTGAACCACCAGCCTTTCAGCTAGTAGGTGAGCACTGAACCATACGTGCCACCCAGGGACTCTTAAGAGGACAGTAGTATGTCATTACTGCATTGTTTTAGAACAGCCATGGAAATGGCACCATTCTTTTAGTAGTGATGAGATCCTGAGTCCTCAAGTCTAACTGCCAACCCAGCCATTCTGCTTTCACAAATCTATTCCAATCGTTCGTGCTTCTAGTCAATGAAAAATGTAAACTTTTAGGAGAAAGTATTTCCTAGTGCTTGACCACTCCCATTCAATGTGTCAGTATGTAAAGATGTTATGCATAAAATACCAGGATTGATGAAAATATCTACCCATAGACAATTAAGTAAATTAGTTTTTCTGTTCTTAAAAGGAATGAAGTGGCTCTGATGTGCTGATGTGGAAAGATATCCATGAAATATAGTTGTTTTTTAAAATACGTTGACAGAAAATATATGAGATCCCATTTGTGGTTTTTTAAATGAAAAATATCTATGTTTATGTATACACAGAACACTTCCAGAATGACACACACAAGCTCCTGGGGTGAGACTGGGGAGTGGGGAAATGACTTCTCTGTATACACTCTGTTCTACTGTTTGAATTTTTTACTATGAGCATAAATTTTAAAGTAATTTTTTTAAATAAAGGGGAAAAAATCACAAGGTTATGGTTATTTTCTTTCCCTTAATTGGTAGTACTTTATTCATTTTCATCCATATTTTACTTGACTAAAATTCTATGAAAATATTTCAACAATTAACTTTCTTAATATTTTTATTTCATAAGCTACTATAACAATTTATTGATATATTTGAATTCAGCCAGGATTTAAAGTTCATAACCCTCACCATGCTTACTTAGCAATAAGTAAATCAATATGCAAGCAAAAACTTTGCCACTTATGTATTTATGGCAAAGCTTTAGAATATTTTTAAATCTCATTTGTAAATACATGGATACAAGACTGTTTCCACAGGAAGTCACAAATCCTTCAACAGAAAAATATGTATTCTCAGGGTTATCCTGATATAGAAATCATACTTTGAGGGAATATTTCACAGTATAAAAAGTTTCAATATAAGGTGAAAATTGAAAATTCCCAAGGGGGTAGAGTAGTAAAGTACACGATGGCTAAGAAGAATATTTTTATGTATCGGTGTTGGAAACAGAAGTATTAATTCCCTGAAAGGCACATTTCTTTATAACAGTTCTTGTTTGTTTGTTTTAAGTCTGCCTCCTTATTTAATGAAAATATGTATTCAAAATGTGTACACACTGAAAACCAGAATTGGCCTTCTATGTGCCTTGGCAGCATTGGATTCTAAAACTCCCATCTCTTTTCCTCTCTCCTCATCATTAGTTTGAGTGGAATCATTCACATATCACATTTTCTAAGGATCAGAGCATTGAGTCTAAAATGTCAAAATGCTGGATTTGAAAAAAATAATTTTTAAGTACCCAAAAAGAATTACACAGTGGAAACGCACAAGTAGGTCCTTAAATATATCAATGTAGGTCGTGGCACACCTTGGCTTTTATTAGGCGGGACTTTTTACTAATTGATGGACTCACCCTCTTGGGCAATAAGACATAAAGTGTCCTCAGTTACTGTAAGGAGAAATAAAATCTTTAATATCCTGCATATCGATTATGGATGCTAGATAATCAAAGAAAATGAAATTGACTTAGAGGACAAGACAGACGGAAAAAAAAAAAAAACCCACTGTCGTCAGGTTGACTCCGACTCATAGCGACCCTACAGGACAGAGTAGAACTGTCCCATATGGTTTCCAAGGAGCACCTGGTGGATTTGAACTGCCGATCTCTTGGTTAGCAGCCATAGCTCTTAACCACTATGCCGAGCATTTCCAAGACTGACTAGTAAATGGCGTTACAATGCATCTTAGACTGAATTGAGGGAAGAGAATGGATTTATCTTAATTTTTCAAAAACTATTACCTTCGCTTTCACATAAATCTCTCAAAATGTAACAAGTGAAAAATGATAACATGCACTTAACAGGGTCAGGAGATGAACATGAGTTGTGATAAACACTACAGTAGCTTGTGAGGAGGCCTAGAAAATGAGGCAGGTCCAATTAGAACATGGCAATTTAAGGTGCTTAAAGATCCTCAGTTAAATGGTACATTGTGAATACAAAAATGTTAAGGCTATTAATGGAGAAGAAATATTTAGGATATATTTGCTTCTGTAAGCAGAGGTAAGAGATGAATTTTCAGTTCAGCGTGCAGCAGCAAGGAAGATGGCTACAAGAATGTTGGCTAGTTACAGGGCAACGTGCCCCAAACTAACCCACCATAAACCTAACATCTTAATTCATATCTATTTCAATATTCCCTTTGAGTGAAAAGTTCATCTTGTACAATTTTTTTCCTGAAATTTTATGGGAAAATTGTGCTTCAGTATCCAGAAATCACATACATTATACACACACAGATTACATACACATGTCCCTTTTGACTGATTTGCTTCTTTGTAGATCAAAATGCTAAATTTAGGTAAAGATCATTTACATGTGTCTTGGCTGTTACTCGCCAAATGTACAAATTGAGCTAAAGCTGTTAGTCTTCAATGTATAGTGTCCTAATGTATATGCTTACATTTGCAACAGGACTCATTATCAAAAGCGTTAGCCTATTTTCAGTTTTCAAATTTACCTGTCTACTAGGCAGTGGTATCTTAATTCATTTTTCTCCCTTATATTTTCAAAGTGCTTTAAGAAAAAAAACACTTTATTATACTTCATATTTTTCGGAGGTAGGTCAAAATTATCCTCTTGCACGTGAGGAAATAGGCACAGTGAGCATAAGTGACTTTCAGGTTACACAAAAAATCCATGATAACAGCAGGATTAAAATTCAGATTTAGTGGCTAAATGCAGCATGCACCAAACCAAAAACAAAACCCATTGCCATTGATTCGATTCCAACTCAGACTGTAGGACAGAGTAGAACTGCTCCCTAGGGTTTCCAAGGAGCACCTGGTGGATTCGAACTGTCGACCTTCTGGTCAGCAGCCAAATTCTTTGACACTACACCACCAGGGTTTCCGTGGCATGCGCATACATGTATAAATGTATAAAATTACAGACTGCTACCTGTGTAGCATTTAGCATAGAAAGTCTATTTTGATTATTTTGTGTGAATGAAGGTTTCACTGAGACTTACAGGTCAGGAAGATAAAATGGGCCTCTAACAGAATCTAATCCAGCTCCCTCATTTAGGAACGTTCAGATTAATCGAGTAAATAATGTTGTATGCCGTTAAGTCAATTCCGAATGAGTGACCCTACAGGACAGGGTAAAACTACCCCATAAGGTTTACAAGGCTGTAATTGTTACGAGAGCAGATCTATGAATACAGGTCCGTTATTAGGACTAAAATTTAGGTCAGATGAAGCCCAAAGTCACCACATTTTTTATCACTAGCATTCCACACCGGCTTAATAAAAGGTAGAATCATGCCTTGTTAGGTTAGGTGCCGTGGGGTTGATTTCAACTCAGCAAACCCCTGTGGCAAAGAACTGCCCCAAAGGGTTTTCTAGGCTATAATCATTACAGGAGAACCGTGGTGGTGTAGCAGTTAAGTGCTATGGTTGCTAACCAAAAGGTGGGCAGTTCAAATCCACCAGGTGCTCCTTGGAAACTCTATGGGCAGTTCTACCCTATCCTATAGGGTTGCTATGAGTCACAACCAACTTGACAGCAATGGACTTTTTAAAAATCTTTACAGGAATAGATTGCAAGCTCTTTCTCCCTTGGAGCCTCAGAGTTGGTTCAGACCAACCACCTTTCAGTTAGCAACTGAGCGCTTAACTATTGCATCACCAGGGGTCCTTGAATCATGCTTGGGGTCATTTAATATAAAAATATAAGACATCTGAATCATGTAAAACAAAGTATTTATAAAATATATCCTACTGATAGATCCAAGAAATTAAAAAAAAGTGTATGTAAATGGAAAGAATAAAATACAATTCAAAGTGTATGGTCTATTAACATTTAAAACCCTCATTTATCTGTGTAAAGTATTATTTCCTTGTAGCAGTATTTGTGCTTAGCAGATCTGACTTTCAGATTAAAATAGAAAATGTCTTAAATCATGTTCTTATCATCACACGCTTTCCCCTCCTCTGGCCAAATCAGAGGGCTTTTGACTTGGGGGTTGCAGACATGCACTAGAATATACTGTCCCCCTCTTTTAAAAAAGTTAAGTCTTTAAAAAATGGTAACCTAGCCCAAACCCCTATGTCCCTATGTTTTTATGCTTTAAAAAAAATGACAACATTTGGCATATATACTAATATTGATAGAGCAAGAACTGCTCTGTCTATAAGCATGTGGAAATAAATTTCATCAATTACCATAATGTGAATGTAAGAAACATGTTTATATGAATTGCAGGCCTCTGAAAAAAAACCTAGGTAGACAGTCTTGACTCACCTTGTACAACACCCTGAAGAATAGACTATGAATGAGTCTTTAATACCAGTTTTTCATAACCTCAGAAAATTCCACTACAACTAAAGCATAGTGCTTTAGTAATTTCCATTGCAATGCTTATATCATTGATAGAAGATTTAAAATCCATATTAGCTAATTGATTATTTAAACAATCCACTCACCTTTACTTATATACACTGGCAATCATATTTAAGTAAGCAAGTTACTATACAAGACACGAAACACAATCTTAAAGAAGTTGTTTCCAAATATAAAAAATAAAAATGTTGATGAATTTCTTAGTCTTTTCATTTGTTTTTCAAATTCAAATCAGATGAGACCTTTTTCATTAAAATCCCTTGTACTGATATTTATTTGACATTTTCATTGTCGGTATTTAGGTATCTTGATTCTCCATGATTCAAAACAAAAAAATCTTCAGTGTTAAGTCCGTATCTTTCTAGAGCTTCACGCAGTTTCACTCGCGGTTCTAAGTAATGCTGGCAAAGAGAAGGAAAACAAAAATGAAAAAAGATTAATAATATATATACTTGGAGGATATTTAAACATGAGTTCAAACTAAAATATCCAACAGACACCTACTTAATGTATTTCCTTTCAACTGAAATAGCAAATGAGTCAATCACATTTTCTAATACAGACTCCGTTGCTAAGTGAATAGAAACGTCAGTACTTATCAGTCCATGCGAACACAATGCATGTCAAATCTGGTGCCGTCTTAGATTGAACATCATTAGATTCACTGAAATTTGATTACAATTTCACTATATGAAATTCCAGTCTAAATGGAATCAATGCCAAAGGTGACAGTAGAGAAAAATGTTATCAACATTTTGAAGAATACAGCAATCTGAGATGATACGTGTATGTAAGGAAAAGCTAGAGCAAAATCTCTAGCCAAATTTTGACACTGTAGTATACCTAACGAGAGGAACCTAGGCGGCATTTCCCTTTATTTCCTCCTCTTCATAAAAAAATCTAAATAAAAATGGAAGGCAGCACAGAATATGTATCAGAATGTGTTCACCACTCAAATCTTTTCCAAATAAACTTGGAATAGTTATTAATAGAGAAACTTAAAAACATAAAAGACAAATCCTTTTCATCAGTTACTTTTAAGAAATCATCAGTTCATCATCTCTTTACATTGTATAATAGTTTTTCCTTATTCAGAGAGTTTTTTCCACCTAATTTCAATTATAAAAGTTGTAAAATATTGAAGTATTAAGCAGAAATAGAAGTCAAGCTGCCTCTCACCTAATCACCAGCGGGAAGTCTGTCAACCCTTCATGCAATAAATATCTTTTGAGCACCTAAGGTGCGTGCCAGACTAGTGAACCAAATAGACAAGACAAAAATGCGTGCCTTCATGGAGCTTATATTCTAATACAGAGATGGACAAGAAATGAATAAGAAAACAGGAAGAAGCGTGCAGCAGGAGAGCAAAGGTGGAGGTTTAATTAGTCCAGAAAGGCCTTCCTGAGAAGGTATCATTGAGCAGAGACCTAAAGGAGTAGATTGTAGGCAACTGTGACGACTAAGGCTTTCTTCCGAGTGTGATTAGAAGCTGCCAGGCCATCTGGCAGAGGAGTGGCATGATCTGATTCAAACTGCAACAATCACTGCCCTCTGCAGGGTTGTGAACAAACTTTAAGGGGCTGCATGATAGCAGCGAAGGTGGTGAGAAGCAGTCAAATTCTGAACGTAAACTGAAGGTTGAGCTGACAGTATTTGTGGAAGAAGTGGCTAGGGGATATGGGAGGAAGAAAAGGCTAGGAAAACTCCCAAGATGCTGGCCTGAGTAACTAGAAGGAGGGAGTTGCTATTTACTGAGATGGAGGAGAAACAAGTTTAAGGAAAGATCAGGAAGTCTGGTTTTAGACTTATGTTCTAGGTGTAAATGGAAATCCAAGTGGAGATGTCAAATAGCCAGAGTTGGACATATAGTTGTGGATTGAAGGGGAGAACTCTGAGCTAAAGAGGAAGTCACAGTAATTCTTGAAGGCCAAGGTTTTTGATCTTTTCTCATTTTTTCCATCTCAGTAAAGACTACAACCATCTACCCAATTACTCAAGCTAAAAAAACTAGGAGTCATCCCTGATTGCTCTTTGAGCACAAATTTAATGAAAACACTATTACTTCAACTAAGTCAGTGATTTTATATATGTGTATGTGTGTGTGTGCACGCACGCACGTGTATATATATATATATATATATATATATATATATATATATATGAGCCCTGGCGGTGTAATGGTTAAGCATTTGGCCGCTAACTGACATGCCGGCAGTTAGAACCCACCCAGAGACTCTGCTGGAGAAAGACCTGGCAATCTGGTCCTGTAAAGATTACAGCCTAGAAAATCCTATGGGGCAATTCTATCCTGTCACATGGCGTTGCTATGAGGGAAGAAACGTTGTTGTTGTTGTTGGGTGCCGTTGAGTCGGTTCCAACTCATAGCGACCCTATGCACAACAGAACGAAACACTGCCCAGTCCTGCGCCATCCTTACAATCGTTGTTATGCTTGAGCTCACTGTTGCAGCCACTGTGTCAATCCACCTCGTTGAGGGTCTTCCTCTTTTCTGCTGACCCTGTACTCTGCCAAGCATGATGTCCTTCTCCAGGGACTGATCCCTCCTGACAACATGTCCAAAGTATGTAAGACGCAGTCTCACCATCCTTGCCTCTAAAGGGTATTCTGGCCGCACTTCTTCCAAGACAGATTTGTTCGTTCTTTTGGCAGTCCACAGTATATTCAATATTCTTCGCCAACACCACAATTCAAAGGTGTCAACTCTTCTTCGGTCTTCCTTATTCATTGTCCAGCTTTCACATGCATATGATGTCATTGAAAATACCATGGCTTGGGTCAGGTGCACCTTAGTCTTCAGGGTGACATCTTTGCTCTTCAACACTTTGAAGAGGTCCTTTGCAGCAGATTTGCCCAATGCAATGTGTCTTCTGACTTCTTGACTGCTGCTTCCGTGGCTGTTGATTGTGGATCCAAGTAAAATGAAATCCTTGACAACTTCAGTCTTTTCTCCGTTTATCATGATGTTGTTCATTGGTCCAGTGGTGAGGATTTTTGTTTTCTTTATGTTGAGGTGTAATCCATACTGAAGGCTGTGGTCTTTGATCTTCATTAGTAAGTGCTTCAAGTCCTCTTCACTTTCAGCAAGCAAGGTTGTGTCATCTGCATAATGCAGGTTGTTAATGAGTCTTCTTCCAATCCTGATGCCCTGTTCATCTTCATATAATCCAGCTTCTCGTATTATTTGTTCAGTATACAGATTAAATAGGTATGGCGAAAGAATACAACCCCGACGTACACCTTTTCTGACTTTAAACCAATCACTATCCCCTTGTTCTGTCCGAAACAACTGCCTCCTGATCTATGTAAAAGGTTCCTCATGAGCACAATTAAGTGTTCTGGAATTCCCATTCTTCGCAGTGTTATCCATAGTTTGTTACCATCTACACAGTCGAATGCCTTTGCATAGTCAATAAAACACAGGTAAACATCCTTCTGGTATTCTCTGCTTTCAGCCAGGATCCATCTGACATCAGCAATGATATCCCTGGTTCCACATCCTCTTCTGAAACCGGCCTGAATTTCTGGCAGTTCCCTGTCAATATACTGCTGCAACTGTTTTTGAATGATCTTCAGCAAAATTTTGCTTGCATGTGATATTAATGATATTGTTCTATAATTTCCACATTCGGTTGGATCACCTTTCTTGGGAATAGGCATAAATATGGATCTCTTCCAATCAGCTGGCCAGGAAGCTGTCTTCCATATTTCTTGGCATAGATGAGTGAGAGCCTCCAGTGCTGCATCTGTGTGTTGAAACATCTCAATTGATATCCCATCAATTCCTGGAGCCTTGTTTTTCGCCAACCCCTTCAGAGCAGCTTGGACTTCTTCCTTCAGTACCAACGGTTCCTGATCAGATGCCACCTCTTGAAATGGTTCAGCATCAACTAATTCTTTTTGGTATAATGACTCTGTGTATTCCTTCCATCTTCTTTTGATGCTTCCTGTGTCGTTTCATGTTTTCCCCATGGAATCCTTCAGTATTGCAACTAGAGGCTTAAATTTTTTCTTCAGTTCTTTCAGCTTGAGAAACGCTGAGCGTGTTCTTCCCTTTCGGTTTTCCATCTCCAGTTCTTTGCACATGTCATTATAATACTTTACTTTGTCTTCTCGAGAGGCCCTTTGAAATCTTCTGTTCAGTTCTTTTACTTCATCAATCTTCCAAGAAACATTATATATATATATGAAATTGGCACCATGTATAGAGTGTTGTTGTTGTTCTTGGGTGCAAGGAATTGGTTTTGACTCATAGCGATCCTATGTACAACAGAGCAAAACACTGCCGGTCCTATGCCATCCTCACAATCACTGTAATGCTTGAACCCATTGTTACAGCCACTGTGTCAATCCATCTCATTGAGGGTCTCCACTTTTTCACTGACCCTCTACTTTAGCAAGCATGATGCCCTTCTCCAAGAACTAATCCTTCCTGATAACATGTCCAAAGTACGTGAGACAAAGTCTCAGAATTCTTGCTTCTAAGGAGCATTCTGGTTGTACTTCTTCCAAGACAGATTTGTTTGTTCTTCTGCCACTCTACGTTATATTCAATATTCTTTGCCAACACCATAATTCAAAGGCATCAATTCTTCTTTGGTCTTCCTTATTCATTATCCAGCTTTCTGATGCATAGGAGTCAACTGAAAATACAATGGCTTGGGTCAGGTGCACCTTAGCCCACAAAGTGACATCCTTGCTTTTTAACATGTGAAAGAGGTCTTTTATAGCAGATTTGCCCAATGCAATACATTGTTTGAGTTCCTGACTGCTCCTTCAATGGGCATTGACCGTAGATTCCAGTAAAATGAAATACTTGACAGCATCAATCTTTTCTCCATTTATCATGATGTTGCTTATTGGTCCAGGTATGAGGATTTTTGTTTTCTTTATGTTTAGGTGTAATTCATACGGAAGGCTATAGTCTTTGACCTTCATCAATTAACTGCTTCAAGTCCTCTTCACTTTCAACAATCAAGGTGGTGTCATCTGCATATTGCAGATTGTCAATGAGTCTTCCTCCAATCCTGATGCCATGTTCTTCTTCATATAGTCCAGCTTCTCAGATTATTTGATCAGCATACAGATTGAATTAAGTATGGTGAAAGGATACAACCCTGACACACACCTTTCCGCCTTTAAACCATGCAGTCTCCCTTTGTTCTGTTCAAATAACTGCCTCTTGTTCTACGTACAGGGTCCCCATGAGCACAATTATGTGTTCTGGGATTTCCATTCTTTGCAATGTTATCCGTAATTTATTACGATCCATACAGTCGAATGCCTTTGCATAGTCAATAAAACACAGGTAAACATCTTCCTGGTATTCCTTTCTTTCAGCCAAGATCCATCTGACATCAGCAATTCTGACAGTTCCCTTTTGATGTATTGCTGCAACTGCTTTGGAATAACCTTCAGCAAAATTTTACTTGTGTGTGGTGGTATGAATGGAAACCCTGGTCGCATAGTGGTTAAGTGCTACAGCTGCTAACCAAAAGGTCAGTAGTTCAAATCCACCAGGTGCTCCTTGGAAACTCTATGGGGCAGTTCTACCCTGCCCTGTAGGGTCGTTATGAGTCAGAATCGGCTCGACGGCAGCAGGTTTTGTTTGGGTTTTTTGGTGGTATGAATGATATTCTTTGATAATTTCCTAATTCTGTTGAATCACTTTCCTTTGGAATGGGCACACATATGGATCTCTTCCAGTTGGTTGGCCAGGTAGCTAGCTATCTTCCAAATTTCTTGGCGTAGATGAGTGAGCACCTCCAGTGCTGCAATCTGTTGAAAAATCTCAGTTGGTATCCATCAATTCCTGGAGCCTTGTTTTTCTTAATGCCTATTTTTTTAACAGGTTTGCAGTGCAGCTTGGTCTTCTTCCATCAATACCATCAGTTCTTGATTGTATGTTACCTCCTGAAATGGCTGAACATCAACCATTTCTTTTTGGTACAGTGACTCTCTGTATATTCCTTTCACCTTCTTTGGATGCTTCCTGAGTCATTCAATATTTTCCCTTTAGAATCCTTCAATATTGCAACTTGAGGCTTGGATTTTTTTTCTCCAGTTCTTTCACCTTAAGATATGCCAACTGTATTCTTTCCTTTTGGTTTCCTAACTCCAGGTCTTTGCACATTTCATTATAAGTTTGTCTTCTCAAGCCACCCTTTGAAATCTTCTGTTCAGCTCTTCATCATTTCTTCCATTCCCTTTAGCTACTCTACGTTCAAGAGCAAGTTTCACAGTCTCTTCTGAAATCCATTTTAGTCTTTTCTTTCTTTCCTGTCTTTTTAATGACCTTTTGCTTTCTTCTGATATGATGTCCTTGATGTCATTCCACAACTCATCTGGTCTTCAGTCATTAGCGTTCAATGTGTCATATCTATTCTTGAGATGGTCTCTAAACTCAGGTGGGACGCTCAAGGTCATATTTCAGCTCTCATGACCTTGCTCTAATTTTTTCGGCTTCAACTTGAAGTTGCATATAAGCAATTGATGGTCTCTTTCACAGTCGGCCCCTGGCCTTGTTCTGACTGATGATATTGAGCTTCCCCATCATCTATTTCCACAGATGCAGTTGATTTGATACTTGTGTATTCTATCTGGTGAGGTCCACGAATTTGTTGCCATTTATGTCGTTGAGAAAAGGTATTTGCAATGAATAAGTAGTTGGTCTCGTGAAATTCTATCATGCAATCTCCAGCTTTGTTTCTATCACCAAGGCCATATTTTCCAACTACTGATCCTCTTTCTGTTTCCAACTTTCACATTCCAATCACCAGTAATTATCAATGCTTCTTGATTACATGTTTGATCAATTTCAGACTGCAGAAGTTGGTAAAAATCTTCAATTTCCTCACCTTTGGCCTTTGTGGCTGATGCATAAATATGAATAACAGTCATATTAACTGGGCTTCCTTGTATGTGTATGGATATTATCCTATCACTGACAGGGCTGTACTTCAGGACAGATCTTGAAGTGTTCTTTTTGCCAATGAATGTGACGCCATTCCTCTTCAATTTGACATTCCCGGCTTAGTAAACCATATGATTAGAGTAGTAGGCCACTAGAAACTAGTCTCAAACCTCACCCTTCTCCAAACATACATACGTACATATTCATTCATATTCTCATTCATTCTCCACCACTCTCTGAGTTCGCTTATTTATTTATTCCATTCTGTCCCCCAATAGTGTGGCTAAGAGTTGCTGCATCGTAAGATGGGAATTTTGATGGTAGAACGGAGTGGTTAAGAAAGATAGTAGATAATTTTGGAACAAATTCCATCTTAGGGAGAGGGCAGGCCAGAATGAAAACAAAGGAGGAATCCTTAGAACCACATGAAAACTCTGGGTTCCAGCAGAGAGTCCCTGGGATGTAGAAGATGCCACAGAAAGCAACGTGGGAGAAGCCCAGTTCTAACCATCCATTTCTAAATTTTGCTTGGGGCAGGCCCTGAGTCCAGGAAAGGATGACAGCTTTATGCTAACCTCCTCTTGATAGGAGAACTTGGCTAGTAGCAGAGTTCTAGGGTTTAGCTACCTTAAGGTAAAATCAACTTTTCTGTATTAGTCTGGGAATAAAAGCATTTATCCCAATGCTTTACCCACAGCAGATATGAATCAATGTTTACTGAATAACATATTTCTAAAAAGTTCCAACTGTCTATCTAGCTTTCCTTCCCCCATTTCCCTCCAAGCCACCCTTACTCCCACTAAACTGACTCCTCACTATTGCCCATACTTGCTGCCTCCAATCCTATGCTTGCCCTTTTGTCCTCTGGAAATGTCCTCCTTGCCTTCTCACAGCCAAGTTCAAATGTCACCTCTGCCATGAAGCTCCCCCAATCCCTCCAGTCAGTTACAGACTCTGACCAAGACCATTTTATCCGTCCCATGCTTGCACCATCTAGGCTTATCAGCAACTGTGTTACAGTTATTATGTACAAGTCCTATATCTTCTGCTAGAATGAAAGCCTCCCTGGAGAGAGAAGACAAGAATGGTTCATTTTTCCATTTCCCACAGATTACACACACAGATTTTTGGTTATATAAAAACATGCTTCATTAACTGTAGAAATAACCCAAAAGAACAGCATGCAAGGAGGTTTTTTTTTTTTTTTAATTGTATCTAAACATTATGTTATTAATTAATATGATTCATCATCTTAATTCATGTGATGACTCTGAAGGTTCTGATGTGTAGTCTGGTCTCTGAAAATGCTTGTAGGGTTCGGTGATGCCTGAATCCTATTATAGGTCAAACACAAAAAGGCAGCTATTTTTTAATCACAAACTCACCTCATTTGCTAAGGCAAAAGTTCCCCAGTGAATTGCCACCGATTTCTTTGTTTGAACATCAATGTGGATCCTTACAGCTTCTTCTGGGTCTACATGCTGGTATTTCATAAACCACCTGATAAAACACAGCAATTTATTAAGTCTGGCCTTTAAAATAAACTCTCAATTACTGCTTCATCTAATTATCCTTGACATTTCTGCACAGGAATAAATCATAGTAGATAAAAATCCATCTCCCTGAGTCCACCTTTCTGCTGGGGGTTGAGGGGTGGGAACGAGCAAAAATCTCTCTTGTACAAACTGCTATACCCCATTGCTGTTGAGAAGATTCAGACTCATAGCAACCCTTATAGGACAGAGTAAAACTGCCCCATAGGGTTTCCAAGGAGTGGCTGGAATATTCAAACTGCCAACCTTTTGGTTAGCAGCCAAATGCTTAGCCACTATGCCACCAGGGTTCCACAAATTGCTATACTACAGATAAATCTGAAGCAAAACTTTCATCTATACATATAGTAAGATTTTGTTTCATGTATGTTTTTATTTTACCAACGATTTATTCTGAAGAGATGCCTTACTATTGCCTTTAAAAGTAGATGTTTTTCGGCAGAGAAGTTTTCTGAATAAACTGAATGCTTTGAAGGCCAGTGTAGCAGGGGCAGGGGTTTGGGGACCATGATTTCAGGGGACATCTAAGTCAACTGGCATAATAAAATCTATTAACACAACGTTCTGCATCCCACTTTGAAGAGTGGCGCCTGGGGTCTTAAACGCTAGCAAGCAGCCATCTAAGATGCATCAATTGGTCTCAACCCACCTGGATCAATGGAGAATGAAGAACACCAAGGACACAAGGTAATTATGAGCCCAAAAGACAGAAAGGGCCACATGAACCAGAGACTACATCATCCTGAGACCAGAAGAACTGGACAGTGCCCGGCTACAACCGATGACTGCCCTGACAGGGAACACTACAGAGAACCTCTGAGGAAGCAGGAGAGCAGTGGGATGCAAACCGCAAATTCTTGTAAAAAGACCAAATTTAATGGTCTGACTGAGATTGGAAGGACCCCAGCGGTCATGGCCCCCAGACCTTCCGTTGGCCCAAGACAGGAACAATTCCCAAAGCCAACTCTTCAGACATGGATTGGACTGGATAATCGGTTAGAGAGGGATGCTGGTGAGGAGTGAGCTTCTGGGATCAGGTGAACACTTGAGACTATGTTGGCAACTCCTGCCTGGAGGGGAGATGAGAGGGTAGAGGGGATTAGAAGCTGGAGGAATGGACACGAAAAGAGAGAGTGGAGGGAGAGAGTGGGCTGTCTCATTAGGGGGAGAGTAATTGGGAGTATGTAGCAAGGTGTATATAAGTTTTTATGTGAGAGACTGACTTGATTTGTAAACTTTCACTTAAAGCACAATAAAAATTAAAAAAAAAAAGGTAGATGTTTTTCAGTCCTAGATATGAATCAAGGTAAAGAACTGGAAGCCAGAACTCCAATTGCAAATAAACCTGAATAACCTGCTGAAACAAATTTTTAAAATCTGCTAAAGCAAAAAGCAAACAAAAATTAGGTATAATATTCAAACACTGGAAGCAAAAAAACCCAACGGCTATTCAAGGAATTTTATTTAAACATCATAAAACTAAACAATAAGTTGTCTGGTTTGGCAAGAACTGAGAGAACAAGGGGGAATAATGGGTAATGAGATCAACAGGTATGTTAGAGATACTGAAAGGCTGCCTTGAAAAGAAAAAGGGCTCTGGAGGCAGAGGCCCGGGTGTGAATCCAGCTCTACCAACCAGTTTCTGGAATGGCTTTGGAAAGCCCCTTCAAATTCTCTGAGCTTTGGTTTCCTTGTCCATGAAAGAGAAGTTATAGCCACCTTACAAGTTCATTAGGAAACCCTGACAGCATAGTGGTTAAGTACTACAGCTGCTAACCAAAAAAGTTGGGAGTTCGAATCCAGCAGGTGCTCCTTGGAAACACTATGGGGTAGTTCTACCCTGTCCTATAGGGTCGACTCTACAGCAATAGGTTTGGTTTTGGGTTTTTACAAATTCATTGTGAGGATTAGACAAGACAAACTTTATGAAAGCATCAGGTACAGTGCCTGCTTCATAGAATTCTCACAAAAGAATAATGACTTGCCATAATCAATACTTAGGAGAATTATTATTTCTGATACAAAGGAAAAATGTACTGTCTATAAGCAATGCTTTGCTTTCCAAGCTAAGTTTAGGGGAGAAAAAACAACACTGTCTTCACTTTATTTCTATCCCCAGCCTGCTACTGCCTACTATTGCCGACTAAAGCTAGAGTTAAGACTAATGAATATGACTCAGCCTAGGTGCTTCTGCACTTTATAGAACACATTATGGAAAGTTTATCCATTTGCAGCAGTTACAGGGCTGTTATTTACTGTTAGGAGGGGCTGGGCCCTATGGGAACCCAAAAACAAAGCCGCTATGTTCGCCTCAACAATTAGATCTGTTGAGAAGTACTGTTCTGCCACATCTCCTAGCACTGGGAATTCAGGGCAGGATGAAATGGGTTTTGGTATTAAAAACTATACATCAAAGGGATAGACATATTCCCTTCTACTGTGTGTCTATCTGAAACAAATTTAAAATATTTACTCTGGTGCAGAAATTAAAACAAAAACTTAAAATCATAACTGACTTAGGTAGGCTCCCCAGTGACAGCAGATCCCAAAGGTAAGAACTCAACATTCCAAAGCTATCATGGGAAGTTGTTCTTGGTGCGATTATGTTACACTTACATAGTGCTTTGAACTTCTGTTGAATAAAAAAAAAAAAAAATGGATAACCTTATTTCTAAAGCTCTTAGTACTGACCAAAGCAAAGGGTTACATAGTAGAGGTTACCATGATTAAATTCTTAGAGCAAATGGTCCTCCCTGTCCTCCTCCCACCAAAAGGCTGCAATGAAAGCAGAAAGGGGGAATTATGGGAGCAAATTTGCTGTGGTTTGGCTGTACCAAGTTATATCAATTCTTCTTTTATTTAAGTCACATTCTATAAAATACTACATATGAACTTTTTCCAATTACAAATAAGAGACATTCTAATATATTAAGAACATATGTTGAGTAGAGCCCAGTACCATATGAAACTGATCTGTAACAGTTCAAAAAAAATTTTTTTAGATGTTTTTGGAGGTTTCATTAGAATTTTAATTATTTAAAGGGAAAAGTAAAATGCAAGCAATAATACTGGTTTACAATAATTTTAAAAATTATTAGAAATCAAGGAAATAAAAAAGGTAAAAATACCTAGCACCCAAAATAAAGAAACTACGAATAAACATGAAAGTGAGAAATAAACATTAATAAAGTTAGGGAATAAATAGTTTTGGTGAACTTAAAAAGTTAACATTTAAACAAGCCTAACAAAACCAGATGAAAGATCAGATTTGTTCAATTCATCTAAGTGCTAGAGAAACACTTGTTCTTCTGCTTATTTAAAAAAAAAAAAAAAAAATAGTTGCCACAGAGTTGATGCTGACTTTCTGACTCATGGTAACTCCATGCGTGTCACAGAACTGTACTCCACAGGGTTTTCAATGTCTGGTTTTTTGGAAGTAGACTGCCAGGCCTTTCTTTCAAGATACCTCTGAGTAGACTCAAACTGCCAACCTTCAGTTAGCAGCCGTGTGTTAACAATTTGCACCATCTAGGAATTGCCTGAATAAACACATTTGTATGTATCTGTGTTTGCACATTAGAATAAAATTTTTTTTAATGTTTTATTATCCTTTACATTGTTACTCTTGGTATTTATTTCTTTACCTGTACATATAAACCAGAGTTGACTGAAATCTAACAGAATTGTTTGAAATCTCTTCTCTTTTCCATAAGTAAACAATATTAAGAAAAAGAGACAGTGGACAAAGTCTCCTAGGTGTCAAATGATAGCATGGCCTTTAGTTGCTCTGAAGATACGTGATAAGTACGTAGAGGTCGGGTTGGAGAGGCAGTGCTGAGTTGCCAAATTCACTTCTGGGCTGACTGAAATAAGACCATCACAGACAACTCTTGGTATAGGCCAATTCCACGGTTTCTCTCTCTGGTAAATAAGGGGAGTTGCAGGACAGGGGATCAGCACATATAAGTCATAAGGGAAAAGCAGTTATAGAAAGTATCCTCAATGCGAAAGGAAGAACAAGAGTTAGACTTGATTACTAGTTGAGTTGGAATGATATATGAACTTCTGAGTACTCACAGTAATTCTTTAAACCTTGGTCCTTTTTTTTTGATAGTACCAGTTCTGATTTTGAGTAATTATTTAACTGATATGACTGTGATTAAATTATTTTAAAATTAAAAAAAAAAAAAACTAATTGCAGTTGACTCACCAAGCTCCAACCAATGTATAACAAGATCCACAATTAAATCACAAATCATTAAGTAACATAAAATCATAACTACTTTACTTTTAAATTCAGTTAAGTCATTATGTAGTAGGAATATTTTCTTTTAGGTCAGCTTTTGGAAGTCTACATACCTTGGTTCATAAGCTCCAATGGGAATAGCTGCCAGGTCAAAAGGTCCAAATCTTTTTCCTATCTCTTCAAAAGCCGTACAATAGCCAGTATCTCCTGCAAAAAAAAATCTATTCCAAGGCCCCAAGACAGACCAGCTGCCCCACAGAACCTTATTATCATCCATTAGAGTCCTCTTACACCAGTGCTGGGAAGGTGTAAAGACAAAGGTGACATTATCATGTCTGGGGACACAATTCTCCTCCCACCAGTCCAGCTCAATCACATCCTCACAGCCACATTTTTGCATCCAGTCAAGGAGACCCAAAGGCACAAACCACCTCAACTCGTTACCAAATCGTTCGTTCAGAGCAATGACAGAATTATAGTCCAGGTGGTCATAGTGGTTGTGACTGATAAGAACGGCGTCTATTGGGGGGAGGTCACTTATTGTACATGGAGGGTGACAAAAGCGCTTTGGACCCATCCACTGAAATGGTGATGCGCGATGGCTGAAGATGGGGTCCGTAAGAAATATGAGCTCATCCATTTCCACCATTACCGTTGCGTGTCCCAGCCATGTGACTCTTAAGCCAGCTTCCCTCACTCCAGCTTCCTCAGGGTCATTGATAAAATACGGTCTAACCACGGGGAGTTCTTTATCAAGTTCCTATGTATAAAAAGAAAGAAAAAGCAGCACTTAGGGGGAAAAAACATATTTCATCACAGAACATATTTTGAACTAAATTATAGAGAGGAGGGCTGTTTTGGGGGAACTAAAGTCATTCAATAAGCTTGCTATTTTTGCTTTTGTCTTAAAAATGCATGTTTAACTTCTTTCTTTCAAGTCTGAATCTGACTTGATAATCATGATAATGTAATAATGTAAGGTATTCTTGGTCCCAAATGCAATGGGCAAAAGGAAAATTAAATTGAAAACTTTGAAGACAGCTCAAGTCATTAAAAGCTTTTTTAAAGTAGTTCCAGAAGTAGACTGGCCTAAGCAAAAAAAAACAAAACCCATTGCCATTGAGTCAATTCTGACTCAGAGTGACCCTATGCTGCTGTTGTTGTTAGATGCCGTGGAGTTGGTTCTGACTCGTAGTGACCCTATGCACAACAGAACAAAACACTGCCCCATCCTGTGCTATACTTACAATCATTGTTATACGTGAGCTCATTGTTGCAGCCACTGTGTCAATCCACCTTGTTGAGGGTATTCCTCTTTTCCACTGACGCTGTAATTTGCCAAGCATGATGTCCTTCTCCAGGAACTGATCCCTCCTGACAACATGTCCAAAGTACGTAAAACGCAGTCTCGCCATCCTTGCTTTTAAGAGGCATTCTGGTTGTACTTCTTCTAAGACAGATTTGTTCGTTCTTTTGGCAGTCCATGGTATATTCAATATTCTTCGCCAACACCACAATTCAAAGGTGTCAACTCTTCTTCAGTCTTCCTTATTCATTGTACAGCTTTCACATGCATATGGTGCAACCGAAAATACCATGGCTTGGGTCAGGCGCACCTTAGTCTTCAAGGTGACATCTTTGTTTTTTAACACGTTAAAGAGGTCCTTTGCAGCAGATTTGCCCAATGCAATGCGTCTTTTGATGTCTTGATTGCTGCTTCCATGGCTGTTGATTGTGGATCCAAGTAAAATGAAATCCTTGACAACTTCAATCTTTTCTCTGTTTCTTATGATGTTGCTCATGGGTCCAGTTGTGAGGATTTTTATTTTCTTTATGTTGAGGTGTAATCCATACTGAAGGCTATGGTCTTTGATTTTCATGAGTAAGTGCTTCAAGTCCTCTTCACTTTCAGCAAGCAAGGTTGTATCATCTGCATAATGCAGGTTGTTAATGAGTTTTCCTCCAATCCTGATGCCCCGTTCTTCTTCATATAGTCCGGCTTCTCGTATTATTTGCTCAGCATACAGATTGAATAGGTATGGCGAAAGGATACAACCCTGACGCATACCTTTCCTGACTTTCAACCACACAGTATCCCCCTTGTTCTGTCCGAACAACTGCCTCCTGATCTATGTAAAGGTTCCTCATGAGTACAATTAAGCATTCTGGAATTCCCATTCTTCGCAATGTTATCCATAGTTTGTTACAATCTACACAGTCGAATGCCTTTGCATAGTCAATAAAACACAGGTAAACATCCTTCTGGTATTCTCTGCTTTCAGCCAGGATCCATCTGACATCAGCAATGACATCCCTGGTTCCATGTCCTCTTCTGAATCCAGCCTGAATTTCTGGCAGTTCCCTGTTGATATACTGCTGTAGATGTTTTTGAATGATCTTCAGCAAAATTTTGCTTGCATGTGATATTAATGATATTGTTCTATAATTTCCACATTCGGTTGGATCACCCTTCTTGGGAATAGGCATAAATATGGATCTCTTCCAGTCAGTTGGCCAGGAGGCTGTCTTCCATATTTCTTGGCATAGACGAGTGAGCACCTCCAGCGCTACATCTGTTTGTTGAAACATCTCAATTGATATTCCATCAATTCCTGAAGCCTTGTTTTTCGCCAGTGCCTTCAGAGCAGCTTGGACTTCTTCCTTCAGTATCATCGGTTCCAGATCATATGCCACCTCTTGAAATGTTTGAACATCAACTAATTCTTTTTGGTATAATGACTCTGTGTATTCCTTCCATCTTCTTTTGATGCTTCCTGCGTCATTTAATATTTTCCCCATAGAACCCTTCACTACTGCAACTTGAGGCTTGAATTTTTATTTCAGTTCTTTCAGCTTGAGAAACGTCGAGTGTGTTCTTACCTTTCGGTTTTCTATCTCCAGTTCTTTGCACATGTCATTATAATACTTTACTTTGTTCTCTCGAGACGCCCTTTGAAATCTTCTGTTCAGTTCTTTTACTTCATCAACTCTTCCTCTTGATTTAGCTGCTCGACGTTCGAGAGCAAGTTTAAGAGTCTCCTCTTACATCCATATTGGTCTTTTCTTTCTCTCCTGTCTTTTCCATGACCTCTTGCTTTCTTCACGGATGATGTCCTCGATGTTATTCCACAACTTGTCTTGTCTTCCATCACTAGTGTTCAATGCATCAAATCTATTCTTCAGATGCTCTCTAAATTCAGGTGGGATATACTCAAGGTCATATTTTGGCTCTTGCGGACTTACTCTGATTTTCTTCATTTTCTGCTTGAACTTGCATATGAGCAATTGATGATCTGTTCCACAGTCAGCCCCTGGCCTTGTTCTGACTGATGATATTGAGCTTTTCTATCGTCTCTTTCCACAGATGTAGTGAATTTGATTTCTGTGTGTTCCATCTGGCAAGGTCCATGTGTATAGTAGCCACTTATGTTGGTGAAAGAAGGTATTTGCAATGAAGTCATTGGTCTTGCAAAATTCTATCATTCAATGAGGAATGGTGTTGCATACATCTTCAAAAAGAACGTTTCAAGATCTATCCTGAAATGCAACTCTGTCAGTGATAGGATAATATCCATACGCCCACAAGGAAGACCAGTTAATACGACTATTACTCAAATTTACGCACCAACCACTAGGGCCAAAGATGAAGAAACAGAAGATTTTTATCAGCTGCTGCAGTCTGAAATTGATCAAACATGCAATCAAGATGCATTGATAATTACTGGTGATTGGAACGCGGAAGTTGGAAACAAAGAAGAAGGATCAATAGTTGGAAAATATGGCCTTGGTGACAGAAACAATGCTGGAGCGACCCTATAGGACAGAGTAGAACTGCCCCATAGGGTTTCCAAGGAGCACCTGGTGGATTTGACCTGCTGATCTTTTGGTTAGCAGCCGTAGCTCTTAACCATTACACCACCAGGCTTTCCAGACTGGCCCAGATACAGTCATTTTGTTATTGCTATTTTACTCGGCTCGTGTATTTGCTGCTCAAAACCGTCTCAGAAGCTGGTCAGCCCCTAGAAAGAAAGCTTATGACCATTTGTAGGTGTTGGATTTCAGATACGAATCTGACTTTCTGAGTGCACAGAACTCACAGCAAATCACTGTGATGATTCTTGGGCAAATCACAGTCACAGATGGTTCTCCTCATTCCATATCCTTAAGATTTTCTACCACTGATAACAACAAAAGCAAAACATGGTTCCTGCTTGTGAGAAGTTGATCACTTTTGAGCGGAAATAGATGTAAAACAATACTACAACAAAATGTGGTAAATATTATTCCTTTGGTTATTTTAGATTTTATCCTTGGATCAAGCCAGACACCCCCTCCTCCTCCCCCTCAAAAGCACTTCTGGCCTTTTACAAACCTGCTTTTACTGAACTGTGCTTTGGTATTTCTGTATCAAGGTCTCCTACAGGAAGCTGTCTTTAAACTTGCAGTGCATGTATGGTAGGGCTGTTGTTGAAGACTTGGCACCACCTCCCACTCACCCCTGAAACATTTCTTGCAATTCTCAGTAACAGTAAAAACTCTTCTTTCCCCCAAGTAACTGCATGAGTGCCATTGGGAAGACTCTAACAGTTCACGTTTCCCTTTTTGCTTTGTCTTTGGAGTCCCTGGGTGGCACAAATGGTTAAGTGCTCGACTACTAACCAAAAGGTTGACAGTTCAAATTCAACCAGAGGTGCCTCAAAAGAAAGGCCTGGCAATCTACATCTAAGACGTCACAGCCTTGAAAACCTTATGGAGCAGTTCTACTCTAACACACATGGAGTCACCATGTCTCATAACTGATTCGATGGCAACTGATAAGGAAGTTCTGAACAAAAGCTGAGACCACCTTCAGCAATGCGCAGCAGGAATGATAGAATAATATATTTATGTATTCATTTATGGCTGTATTTTATTTTTCTACTCTAATAGTCCATCTGCTCTTTAACGCTCATCCATTTGTTTTTATGCTGCCACTTATATTTTTATAAGTTAATGCAAATTTTGGGAAAAGTGTGGTATTGGATAAGTAAATAAAATACAAGGCATGCTATAGTCTAATAAGAAGGAATAAAGAGCCCACTTGCCAAAGACACCACAACACAGTCACTTAGGAGTTCCTGAATGATGAGAAATTCATGAAGCAGGGTTTCTTTTTGGGATGATGAAAATGCGTTAAGTTAGATTGTGGTGATAGTTGCACAACTCTGTGAGTATACTAAAACTCACAAAACTGTACATGTTAAATGGGTCAATTGTATGGTATGTAAATTTAGTATCAATAAAGCTGTTCAAGAAAAAGAGAAAAAAAGGTGCTGATAAGAGATGTGAATTGAGTAGTCACACTTTTTCATGCTCCTTTCTTCCTGCTGTGTTGCTTCTATGCCCATCAGGAAACAGCAGCTTAAAGAATATGATTTCTAGCACTACTGACCCATAAAACGCAAAGCACTAAAATTTTCAACTGAGCTCCCCAGAAGAAAAATTCATTTTTTACTTTCTATCCTTATCACCAGAGTTTGAAAAACATATAGAATGAGGGAGGAAGGACATGCTTATTTATTTCAGGAAAATCAAGCATTCACTTGGCATTTTCCTAGCTAGATCATGATTTTCCTGACTAGTCATCTTTTTTGAAAGCTGCCAAAAGGGAAAATCCCAAGGCCCATAATTAACTAGTAGACTAGCTAATGTTTTACTTTTCTTGGGGAAAGAAAAAAACTCTAACATTCATTGAACCACTGCTCTTTGCCAGGTGCTTTAAGTACACCATGTCATCTCACGCTGCGAAGCAGACATTACTGCCATTTTACAGGCAGCCAGGCCAAGGCATAGAGGTATCACTAAGGGATTTACCAAAGTCATACAACAAGTAAGTGTCCCTCCAGGACTGGAATTTAGATCTTCCTGACTCTAATGACCCTCTTTTCAGTACTGTAACTCCTTCCATAGCATAAATATTAACTTACGTTAAAATTAAACAGTAAAAAGCAAATTCTTCACATGCCCCCTTTGCCATGAGGCCAGAAGAACTGCATGGTGCCCAGCTACCACTACTGAATGTTTTGACCAAAGATTCTATGGAAGAATACTGATTAAAAGGGGGGGAATGCAGAACAGAATTTCAACTTCTCATGAAATCCAAATTTTCTTGGATCCATGGAAGCTAGATGAACCCCCAAAACTATTACCCTGTAATAATCTTTAAACATTAAACCTTAAACCAAAAATATTCCCTAAAGTCTCCTTAAAACCAAAAAATAGTTTAGCTTAACTAGTAAAGAATGCCTGCCTTGAGTACTCTTTTAAGATCTACCTATATGGGATCAAATTGACAACAGCAACTTGAAAGATTAGATAGGAAACTTAGGGGGCAGTGAGTTTATGTTAATGAGGGAGGAACAACTCAGAAAAAGAGGGTGAGAATGGTTGCACAATTTGAAGAATGTACTCAATGTCACTAAATTGTACCTGTAGAAATTGTTGAATTGGTGTATGTTCTAGAAGGAAACAGTTTTTCAGATTGAAAGGGCCCACTAGGCACCGAGCACAATGAATAAATAAAGAACCACATAAAATGGTGCCAAAGAGATGATCCTCAAAGGTTCTAGAGAGAAAATAGAGGTCATGCACAAAGGATCAAGAATAAGGACTGCACTGACCTTTTCCATGGCAACACTAAAAGAAGGTCATGGAGGTAATGCTTTCAAATTTTGAGAGGAAATGGTTTCCAAACTAAAATTATATATACAAACCATTTATCAAAAGTGAGATTAAAGTCACTTTCAAAAAAGCAAGGTCTCAAAATACTTCCCACGCACCCTTTTTCCAAAAGCTCTTTAAAAACAGGCTCCACAAAAACAAGAAGATGCCCAAGAAAGAGGAACCTATAAGATGCAGAAAACAGGGGCCAATACAGAACAGGCAAAGGAGCTCAGGATGATGGTGAAGGAGACCCCAGGATGGAAGCTGGCAGCCAGCCTGGAGACCTGTCAGCCCAGACTACAGCCACGTGCTAAGAGACCACCTGAGGGGTCTGAGCCAGTGGAAAATCATATTGAGAAGCCCTGGAAAGAAGAAAAATGTCTTAAATACATAGAAAGCTAAACAGATGAAAAAAAAGTATTATTAACACCAGAAAAAAAAAAATTATAAGAAAGGAGACATAGCCATAATACATTACTCAGCTCACCAAAGAAAAATATTGATACAGTCACAATAATATAAACTGTGAAATTAACTTAGCCCAAAATTGTGAGGTATCTATTCTGTCTGGCAGAATAGGAAAAAGTCAAGGAAAACCAAGGGGCAGGGTACGGGATGGAGAGTTAAATCTGATACTCTAAGATTGTCATGAATTGAATTGTGTCCCCCCAAACTGTCTGTCAAATTGGCTAGGCCATGATTCTCAGTATTATGTTATTGTCCACCATTTTGTCATCTGATGTGATTTTCCTGTGTGTTGTAAATCCTACCTCTATGACGTCAATGAGGTGGGATTAGCGGCAGTTATGTTAACGAGGTAGGACTCAATCTACAACATTGGGCTGTATCTTAAGCCAATCTCTTTTGAGATATAAAAGAGAGAAGTGAGCAGAGAAACAGGGGGACCTCATACCACCAAGAAACAAGAGCCTGGAGAATGGTGCATCCTTTGGACTCAGGGTCCCTGCGCTGAGAAGCTCCTCAACCAGGGAAGACTGATGACAAGAACTTTCCCAAAGAGCTGACAGAGAGAGAAAGCCCTCCCCTGGAGCTGGCATCCTGAATTCGGACTTCTAGCCTTCTCGACTGTGACAGAATAAATTTCTCTTTTTAAAGCCACCTGCTTGTGGTATTTCTATTATAGCAGCACTAGATAACTAAAACAATGACAGAAGTCAGTATAAATGCCAAGGAATGGCACTCATTCCTATTCCTTAGAAAAATGAAGGTAAACTCCAAAGGAAACAACGTAAAAGGTTGAAAGTTGTTGCCTCTGGGGAGGGGACTGGGTGCAGGGGCTGGTTAGAAGACTGGTATTTTTCTCTAAGCCTTTCAGTACTGACTTCTTTTTTAACTATAGACATATATTTATTCTTGTAAAAATTAAAAAGCAACCTGTAGCATAGCATATGTATAAAATAGTTGATATGCTTCATTTGAGTGTCATAAAAGACTTCACAGCAAAGTTAAGTAACGTATGTACTAGGAGTAAATACAAAACACTCAAAAAAGCCAAAAAAGCTACCTCTTTGGAACAAGGAATACTGCTGTGATCTTTTTCCATTATCAGCCACCTGAGAACATTTGGAATAGAGAGATTTTTCCACGTTGGCCAAGGGTTAACAAATCTTCCATCTTTTCCTCTCTTTGATTTAGTTACATCTTCCTCTAATCTATAATCCAATTTGAAGCTTTTCCTGGAAAATCTAGAAGAATCACTTCCACTAGAATTCCGTGCTAAATTTTGGCGTTTTCTGACTACTTCTTTAGGATATTGGCTGCTTGTCATCAGGAACTGGTTGCCTTCAGTTTCATCCATGTCCTTTGGTGAAGAACTAAAAAAAGAAAGGGAGAAAAATACTGAATTTAACATAAAGGCATTAAAGTACATTGTTGTTGTGAGCTGTCATCAAGTCAACTTCAATTCATAGCGACCCCATGTGACACAGAACTACCCTCTTTCATAGACAATAAAATTTTCTCCAAACTTACAAAAATATTATGTCTCTATTAGCTAAAACTTTCTTCCTGCAAAATACAATTTTAGAATTCAATATTAAAATCCATTACTGTTGAGTCAATTCTGACTCATAGTGACCCTATAGGACAGAATAGAACTGCCCTATAAAATTTCCAAGGCTGTAATCTTTATGGAAGCAGATCGCAACATCCTTCTCATTCAGAGCGGCTGCTGGGTTCAAACCACTGACCTTTCGGTTAGCAGCCAAGTGCTCAACCACTGTGCCACCAGGGCTCCTTAAATCCAGTATTACTGTTGCTAAACAGAAAACATATTTGCTTTACTTACTAGCATTACAAACCACTCAAAACCCCTTATCTGCCATAATCTAAAACAACATATTTGCCCAGCCAGTATTTAAACATGAAATTTTAAATTTCAATGACACCCTGTACAATAAATTAAGCCACTTTCATGAATCTATAACATGCTCATTACTTGAATTTTTTAAATATTATTGTGAAGAACACAAAGCAAGATGGACTGCCTTGTTCCACTGAGGATACCTCAGGAATTCAAATGACTTACATATAACCCCACTAGGCCTAGTCATTTTACACTGAAGATATTCTGTGACCAACGTTCCTAAAAAGTGCAATGAGGCCAAATCCCAGGAAAAAAGATATCAACACATTAATTGAGAGGCATCTGAGTAATGCATTTAACTGGTTAACAATATAAATTTGAATTAATTTAGATTCAGAACTGCCAAATCAGTACAGTACGTATCCCAGCTATGTGACCTTGTGCAAGTTTCTTAACTTCTCTGAGCCTTGATTTCCTCATCTATATAACAGAGATAATAATGTTACCTGCCTTCAAGTTTTATTAAAAGAATTAAAAAAGCTAATATAAGTAAACCACTTAGAAGTGTGGTAACATACATATATGCACATGATAACAGCTTAATAAATGTTAGCTGTGGCTGCTGACTTGCTACTACTGCTGCTACTTCCACCATCACCACCTGTCAAACCAAACCCAGTGCCGTCGAGTCAACTCCGATTAGCGACCCTACAGGACAGAGTAGAACTGCCCCAAAGAGTTTCCAAGGAGTGTCTCGTGGATTTGAACTGCCGACCCTTTGGTTAGCAGCTGTAGCACGTAACCACTA
Source organism: Loxodonta africana (assembly GCF_030014295.1). NCBI lineage: Eukaryota > Metazoa > Chordata > Mammalia > Proboscidea > Elephantidae > Loxodonta > Loxodonta africana. The sequence goes on along the minus strand of NC_087349.1, from coordinate 46,123,518 downwards.
TGCCACCAGGGTTTCCACCTGTAGGGTAATGCTATTCACCTGTATGCATCCCCCCCGCCCCCCAATGGAATCAGCTTTGCTCTTCCCCGAAGCATGCTGGGAATGAATTTGGGATTGACTTGGGCTAAGGTACAAGGCCAGGAGTGGCATGATGGGGCCAAGGCCCAGGAATGCCTTAGCAACAAGAAGGAAAACATCTGGGCCTGGACGTGAAGTCCCTGGGAACACTGGCTGCCCAAGGACGTGGGAGAAAAACAATGAGCCTTGGTCCCAGCTGGAATGGTATATAAGCTTGGGTGCCTTGCTAGGCGGTTGTGGAAAATAATCCAGCCAGCCGCTACTGGAGAGCAGCTGCTTGCCCGGGTAAGTTTCCCCGAATAAATTCACGAATCTGGAAAGGGATATTTGTCAGTTCTTGGGGTTACCTGCCAGGACACACAGTGAGGGTCTTTCCTTGCTGGGGGTGTACCCCGACACCACCACTACTTAAGTCACTAAAATTCTTAATTTCAGAACTACACACGACTCCAGACACATAAAATGATAAACAACGTGTTAAGAATTTATCTGCCATAAATTTCATTTCTTTCCTACTCTGTTAAGCAAACACTTGCTTCCTGTTCAATGAGTTTAAATACAATAAAAAAAAAAATACAATGCATACACATAACATACTTCATAACCCTAAGAAAACAGACATAATAATGAAAAGCCAAATATTTTTATAGCTACACATGATGTTTAAATAGAAATACTGTCCAAAAGAGAAAGAACACAAACCCCAGAATGAATGCATACACCGAACCAAGCCTTTTTTCCCTGTAAATAGTCTATGGTCTGGAGAATAATCACTCTTAAGAATTCACAGCTGACAAAAGCTAAAGTACAGAATGTTGTTCAGCCATCCATCGTTTGTTGGAAAGTCTAAATGGCTAAGAGAGAGAGTCTTAGGACATTTATATCCTGGGCAAATAACTTAATCTTCTAATCCTCAATTTTCTTATCTGTAAAAGACCTACCTACTATGGTTTGAAACGATTAAATGAGCTAAGGTACATTAAGTGCTTGGCACTCACCAAGTGCTAATTCTTTTTTCTCCCTAGTTCTGTTAACTGGCCACGCATCTAAATTCTTTAAGGTCTATTCAAGAGCAACAGATCTGGGTGATTAGACCAAAGGACTAACGGACCACATGAACCACAGCCTCCACCATCCTGAGCCCAGAAGAACTAGATGGTGCCCAGCTACCACCACCAACTGCTCTGACAGGGATCACGATAGAAGGCCCCAGACAGGCGGGAGAAAAATGTAAAACAAAATTCAAATTCACAAAAAAAGACCAGGCTTACTGATGATCTGACAGAGACTGGAGGAACCCCCGAGATTATGGCTCCGGGACACGCCGCTAACTCTGAACTGAAGCCATTCCCAAAGTCCACCTTTCGGCCAAAGATTCAATTAAAAAAAAAAAACCAAACCCGTTGCCGTCGAGTCGATTCCAACTCATAGTGACCGTATAGGACAGAGTAGAATTGCCCCACAGAGTTTCCAAGGAGTATCTGGTGGATTCAAACTGCTGACCTTTTGGTTAGCAGCCATAGCTCTTAACCACTAGCCACCACGGTTTCCTAAAGACTAGCTAGGCCTATAAAACAAACAAATAACGCACACGACGAACGTGCTTTTCAGTTCTCATTTTCCATGAGGCCAAATGGAAAACACCTGCCCAAAAGCAACAACAAGAAGGCAAGAAGGGGCAGAAAAACTACACGAATGGACACGAGGAACCCAGGGTGTAAAGGGAAAGGTGGAGAGTGCTGACACAATGTGGAGATTGCAACAAATGTCACAAAACAATTTGTGTATAAATTTTTGAATGAGAAACTGATTTGTGTGAACTTTCACCTAAAGCACAATAAAATATATTTTTTTTTAATAAAAAAAAGTAAATACACACACAAAAAAATCCAGGTGAGTTATCTCAATTCTCACAGAGAGACTTTACCTGGGTTATAATTAAGTTCAGGCTGAGGCTTTTACAAAGAGCAGAAACAAAGACCATCCATTTAAACAGCAATTGTCATTTTTTATAAAACTACAGCTAACACGCCAGCACTATGATCCTTAGAATCCCTTACACACAGGTGTACACAATATAGCACATCTGCTTGAGTCTGGTTCTGGAGATGAACCTAAAAATTTCTCTCATCAGAAAACGGAAACGACATGGCCTTACTACACTCCTGATTTCCCAGGGCTCTGGATGTCACACCATTCAATCCTCAGTTGTTATTGAGGGGTTCATCTCCGGGAGGTGTCAATCAGCGTCTACCCGTTCTTCTAGATGTACTCTGTGCTATTTTATTCCTAAATACCATGTTCAGCACTGAGTTTTAATTTGTAAGTTGTCTGAAGTCTACTTGAATTGGGTTGAGCATAAATCTTAAGTAGAACCAAGAAGAAAAAAAGGACTGAAGAGACAGAAATGGCCACATAAACCAGAGACTACATCAGCCTGAGACCAGAAGAACTAGATGGTACCCGGCTACAACCGATGACTGCCCTCACAGGGAACACAACAGAGAACCCCTGAGGGAGCAGGACAGCAGGGGGATGCAGACCCCAAATTCTCATCAAAAGACCAGACTTAATGGTCTGACTGAGACTAGAAGGACCCTGGTGGTCATGGCCCCTAGGCCTTCTGTTAGCCCACGACAGGAACCATTCCCAAAGCCAACTCTTCAGGCAGGGACTGGACTGGAAAATTGGATAGAAAAAGATGCTGGTGAAGAATGAGCTTCTTGGATCAAGCAGACACTTGAGACTATGTTGGCATCTCCTATCTGGAGGGGAGATGAGAGGGCAGAGGGGGTTAGAAGCTGGCAGAATGGACACGAAAAGAGAGAGTGGAGGGAAGGAGTGTGCTGTCTCATTAGGGGGAGAGCAGTTAGGAGTGTACAGCAAGGTATGTATAAATTTTTGTATGAGTGACTGACTTGATTTGTAAACTTTCACTTAAACCACAATAAAATTTTTTTAAAAAAGGACCGAACTAATTTTTATATACAATTTGAGTATAAATTTACCACTACATCAAGCCATATCCACTAAGCTGAACCTAATATAGAAACTTTTTAATATCTTAAAGGCTCCTACAGTTCTCAGTCATTATTTTTCCTCACATAGCACACCACTCCCCACCCCCAACTTAAAAAAAAGATGTGCAGAGGAGAGAAAGAATAATATTTCTATGCTGTTGTTAGGACAAGTACACTACAAGAACAAATAATCATAAAGATGATGGAAACAGGGAACTACATTTGGGGAAAGAAAAAGAAGTGAATCCTACATCCTTGAAACCAGGTCTTTAAAACAAAACTCTAAAAAAGAGTATTAAAAGGATGTTTGACAGGAACTGGGAACCAACATAAATGTATCAAAGATAAGTTACAGAGCCCAAATCTCACCTTTTTGGTTAGGGTTACTAGATTGGTAGATTACAAGAATATAAATCTAGCCTTTGCTATAATCCAAATCCACAGCTTTCAGCACAACACTGGAGAAAGTCTTCCACGATTTCCTTGGGAATAAGTTAAAGAAATGCAGGCTGGACATATGGTGGAACTTAGCTCACTTAAGGTCATATAGCTAAAAGGACTTAACACAATGCATTAGTTTCTCCGAGTGGGGTCAATTGGCCCATTTCCACAGATTCACCAAAATAACATAAATCAATCCCCCACCTACCCTTAGAAAACTAAATGAATTTCATGAAAGTGTCTCTGAGAGCCGAAAGTACCTGATAAAAAATTGGGTTTTGATTTTAGCTTAGTTAACACTGAGTTGCTCTTTCTGATGGTAACTGGCCAATCACGAAACAAGAATTACTTGATTCCAATAACAAGGTCAAATCATAAGCAGATAAAGAATTTGTTTATTTCCACTGCTATTTGTTCATGGCAGAATGGGAAACATCCAGTCTACTAAAACCTTGAATCAAGTTACTTATGATATCTTAAGGAGAATCAAAGCTAGTCAAAGTCCTAATTCCTGCCATTTAGAATTTGAATTTGACTAACCTCTCTAGTTCTTAAAAGTAGTAAGATAATGAGGGTTCTCAAGAACTCTGAACCTGTAAACCCTATAAGATCATAGGATGGGGATCCTGAGTTCTAATCTACAGAATCAAAGAGTGGAAAGGGAAGTAAACCCACAATTTTGTAAAACTCTCCGTCACTCGATCATTTTCAGCTAGTTAAAACAAAAAATGAGTTATACATAAAGCCCACTAGTTGCTTATTCACTATTCACTTATCACACTAACAATATGTAGATGTATTTCAATGTAAAAATAGGTACATACCTAACCCTCTGTTCATTCAATAAGTATTTTGGAGCAAAATTCCAAGCTAGACTATATGAAAGATGCAAAGGTGCCACTGGCTATGCACCTAACCTTAAGTCCACTAGGGAAGGTGGACAGCTAAACAGAATGAATTAGCTACTGTAATAAATGTATAAAAATGCTGTAGTAGTCAAAGGGCATAATGTAGGAGGGGCTCATGGGAAGAGGTGTTTGGGCTGAGATCTGCAGGCTGACTACAAGCCCATGCCTGTGAGGCAAGTAAGCCAGGTGCTACTGTCTTCATTTAATAGATGAACAAGCACAAGTTCGGAGAGTTTATGTCACTTCTCTGTAAGGTAATATGTCCAATAGATGGTAGAGCTGACCTCATGCTGCCCCTTGTAAGGATAAACAGCTTGTGAGATACATGTATTTGTTAGACAGATTTTTTCACATACACATATATGTCTATGTAGACATATTATGCATATTAATCAAAAAATATATATTTATTTTTAAATATGCATAGATATATTTTTTTAATAATTCTACCAAATATGTATTTTTGGCTCATTATTTTAAAAAACAAATGATAAGGGATAAAGGAGAAAAAGGCACTGTGACTAAAATGCACAAAAACAAACCCAACGGCATGACACAGGGCCTTCAGACAGCATCTAGTAATCTAATTACCTGGGCCAGAAGAAGCAAGAAGGGATTGTAAGGAGAGACAGTATAGATATAGAATGGAACCAGACTATGGGCCTGGGCTGCCACATTAAGGAGTCTGAGCTGTACCGTACGAACGGGGAAAAATTGAAGGGAAAAAAACTTAGGGAAGACAACTCTGGTACGAGAATGAAAATGAAATAGAGTGAGTAAAAACTGGAGGCAAGGAGTTGGATTGTTGTTGTTGTTTGGTGCCCTCAAGTCGGTTCCCACTAATAGCGACCCCATGTACAACAGAACAAAACACTGCCTGATCCAGTGCCATCCTCACAACCGTTGCTATGTTTGAGCCCATTGTTGCAGCTGCTGTGTCAATCCATCTTGTTGAAGGTCTTCCTCTTTTTCCCTGACCCTCTACTTTACCAAGCATGATGTCCTTCTCCAGGGACTGGTCCCTCCTGTTAACATGTCCAAAGTACTTGAGATGAAGTCTCACCATCTTCGCTTCTAAGGAGCATTCTGGCTGTACTTCTTCCAAGACAGATTTGCTCATTCTTCTGGCAGTCCATGGTATATTCGACATTCTTTGCCAACACCATAATTCAAATGCACCAATTCTTCTTTGGTCTTCCTTACTCATTGTCCAGCTTTTGCATGCATATAAGGCAAGTGAAAATATTACGGCTTGGGTCAGGTGTACCTTAGTCCGCAAAGCGACATCTTTGCTTTTCAACATTTTAAAGGTCTTTAGCAGCAGATTTGCCCAATGTAATACATCGTGACTGCTGCTTCCATGGGCACTGATTGTGAGTACAAACATATGAAACCGTTGACAATTGTAATATTTTCTCCTTTTATCATGATGCTGCTTATTGGTCCAATTGTGACAATTTCTGTTTTCTTTACATTCAGGTATAATACATACTGAAGGCTGTAGTCTTTGATCTTCATCAGTACGTGCTTCAAGTCTTCTTGTGTTATCTGCATATCACAGGTTGTTAATGAGTCTTCCTCCAATCCTGATGCCATGTTTTTCATAAATCTGGCTTCTCACATTATTTGCTCAGCATGCAGTTTGAATAAGTATGGTAAAAGGATACAACCTGACACATGCCTTTTCTGGTTTTAAACCATGCAGTATTCGCTTGTCATGTTCAAACAACTGCTTTTTGGTCTATGTACTGGGTCTGCATAAGCACAATTGAGTATTCTGGAATTTCCATTCTTTGAAATGTTATCCATAATTTGAAGAATCAGAGAGCAGGAAACAGAAGAAGCCTAGGATATCCCCTAATAACGAAGTACTAGGCTACATGTTTTACACATTTCATTTAAATTAATGTTCCTTCCAAACCAATTACATCTTCTAATTAAAGCACAAAGAAGTTGACACTCCAAAAGATGAGGGAGTGACAGTGAGAAGAAAAAGGAGAGAACAGAATAGATTCAAGAGAAAATGAAGAAGCTGAATCAGTAAGACCTCAGAGTATCTGAATGGTCTCAAACTTTAGACAATTAATAGGGCAGGTGAAAGAAGGGACTATATAGTAGTGGGAGGAGTCACAGATGACAGCATCACTAACCAAGTAAAGGAATTAGTGCAAAACAATTATTTGGAGCATAGGAGAGAGGGTGGATTTTTGATCCAGGGAGTTTGAGGCCAAGTCTGAGATCACAGGTAAACAAGAATCTGAGAGGAAGTACTCACTGACTCACACCCAATGGGGACGAAGACCCTGGAATCCAGGTAGCTTTGGGGGTGATAAACGTGAAAGTGAGAGAACAGAGAGGTTTCCAAAGTCCTAGAAAGTAAAATGAGAGTGAAATATGCATTCAGGGATCTGTGTTCTCTGAATAACAAACTTTTTCTAAGTTATCTATTCACACTGTCTCCATTTCCTCACCTCCTATCTATTCAGGCTTGCATCCCATCAACCCACAGAAACAGGTCTCACTACCAAATAGCTGTTAGCTGTCTTCTCTTAACACTATCCTCCTTCTGCACCAACCTACGCAAAATCCAGTGTCCAGAAGTGATCCTCTTAAAGCCATATTTGATAAAACAAACAAAAAACCTTTGAAGGATTCCCTCTTGCTCTCAGAATGTGGGCAAAAGTCATTAGGATGGCCCATGGGGGATGTCTGTGTGTGTCTAGCCCTGCACACACTCTCCTTTGCTCCTTGTGCCCAAAACATACCACCTTAGTCTATCTCCTCAGATGCACAGTACTCCCACCCTCAGGGCCATTGACTGTCACCACAGGGCCTTTCACATGATCTTTTCTTTTCCTTGGGGTGGGGATGAGTGTGAAAATAGATATTCACAGGATTATGTACTGTCATGAAAGGCGTTTGAGCAACACAAAATGTTGGAGCACTAAGAGGCACCATTTCATACTATGCACTGTTAGAATGAAATGCTAGAAAGCAGCAGAAGCATGTAAGAATCTGGACCATGATAATCTAGACTGGTTCTTTTGGAGGAAAAGTACCAGGAACTCATCAGTGAATATGCAAAACTACAAGCTCTGCCAACAGACGTTCCTTGTCCTGTGGTGAAATGCGTGGATCCTGCCTGAGAGCTGCATCATGTGAGGCCACTCCTGATGAAATATCAACCTTCTGGTCACTCTGTAGCAAAAATCTCACAAAGGACATCCTTAAACACCAGAGATACAATGACAGAAAAACTAGGAATGAAGAAGAGTGGGTTATATGTATGGTTCTGCTATTAACTTGGTTTGAGCTTTGAGAACACAATCACTTCAAATATCTAGGCTGGAATTTCTTTAATTAAATGTAGCGAATTTCCCAACTACTTGTTATGTATATGTCTCCAAAGTTCACACTGAAAGTGAAAATTCTACCTTGATTTCTGTTGAACATTGAGTGAAAGTAGATTTGCATACTCATAAGTATATATAAATTGTAAACTACCTGTGTTTTAAAAGGTGGTTGAAAATTTGATAAGATCTTTACATAATTGTGTATTTCATCCAGTTTAAGATACCACGAAATGTAACAGTGGTATTACTTGCCACTCAGAAAGTAAAAATGCTATCAGTTAGAATTATGTCATCCATTATATGACACATTTGACATCAGTGGTATTAAACTGTCTTGAAATTTATGAAATATGGCATTTTATATATGGAAATATATATGTTGGAACAGAAATGAAAACATTAGCCTTGGTAATTAAATACACTTAGAAGCATAAATATTTTGTGAAAACTCCTTTCTTCTGTTTTCTTGAGCAAAAGACCTCTGTAAAGTGTTAAAAAGCAAAGATGTCATTTTGAGAACTAAGGTGTGCCTGGCCCAAGTCATGGTATTTTCTATCACCTCATGTGAGTGTGAAAGCTGAACAATGAATAAGGAAGACCGAAGAAGAACTGATGCCTTTGAACTATGGTGTTGGTGAAGAATATTGAATGTAACATGGACGGCCAAAAAATGAGCAAATATGTCTTGGAAGAAGAGCAGCCAGAATGTGCCTTAGAAGCAAGGATGGTAAGACTTCGTCTCACATATTTTGGACATGTTATCAGGAGGGACCTGTCCCTGGAGATGGACTGACACAGTGGCTTCAACAATGGGCTCGAGCATAGCAATGGTTGTGTGGATGGCGCAGGACCAGGCACTGTTTCGTTCTGTCGTACATGGGGTTGCTATGATTCGGAACTGACTCAATGGCACCTAACGACAACCTTTCCTCTGTGAACAACAGCTAGTTATAACACATACAAAACAGCTAAATTTGGGCTACAAAACTAGAATCCAAAACCAAATTTAAAGATAATAAAGCCCTATGACAACTGATAGCTATAAATTACTTTTTTAAAAAGCAAAGAGAATGTTTTCTCTTACTAAGACTCATATTACTGAATAACTGTTTTTTTTTTCTTATGGAGTGATTCAAGTTACTAGAAAGAAGTCTCCAAGCGGAGTCATATAACTGAGTTCCAAAGAAGGTAATAATGTAACATGCAAAAGTCATAACCACGAATTGAATTTCCTTAAGATACTACAGGAAGGATTTATATCTAATAAGAAATTGAGCTCTATCATATACTTATCAAGCCATCTCATAACTGAATAGATACGTAAAGGTAGTCAATAAGCAATGAAAAAGTGCTCAACATCATTAGTCATTGTTAGGTGCCATGAAATTGATTCTGACTCAGAGCGACCCCATGTGACATAGCAGAACTGCCACATAGGGTTTTCTTGGCTATAATCTTTATGGAAGCAGATCGCTGGGTCTTTCTCCCTTGGAGCTGCGATTCAAACCACCAGCCTTTCTGTTAGTAGCCAAGTGCTTAACAGTTTGCACCACCAGGGTTCCGTAGAGAAATACAAATTAAAACTACAATGAGATACCAGGATATACTCACTAGAATGACAAAAATTTAAAAGACTGACAACACCAAATGTTGGCAAAGATGTGAAGCAACTAGAAAAAAGAAAAAAAAAAAACCCGAAACCCAGTGCCATCAAGTCGATTCCAACTCATAGCAACTAGAGCTTCCATGTATTGCTGTTGGTGTTGTTATATGCTGTAGAGTCAATTTCAACTCATAGCAATCCTATTGGACAAAGTAGAACTGTCTCATAGGGTTTCCTAAGCTGAAATCTTTATTGTAGCAGATCACCAGGTCTTTTCTCATGCCCAGCAGTTGGTGGGGTCCAACTGCCAACCTTTTGGTTAGCAGCTGAGTCCTTAGCCATTGTGCCATTAAGGTTCTGCAAATGAAAACATATGTCCATCAAATACTTATACAAAAATGTTCAGAGCAGCTTTATTCATAACAGCCAAAAACTGGAAACATCCCAAAAGTCAATCAACAGGAGAATGGATAAAAAATTATGGCATATTAATACAATTGAATATTACCCAGCAATAAAAGGAAATAAACTACAAATACATGCAACACTGTGCTGAGCAAAAGAAGCCAGACATAAAAGATTGCTGTATGATTCCATTTATATGAAACTAGAACAAGAAAATTGGTGGGGGGAAAAAAATCCAGACTAGTCATTGCCTCCAGGGAGGAGCAACTGAATGGGAAGAGAACTTCCTAGGATGATGGAAATAGTCTATATCTTGACAGTTGTATGCATTTGCCAAAACTTCTCATATTGTGCACTTAAGATCTCAGCATTTTACTGTATATAAGTTTTACCTACAAAAACAAAAAATAAACAAATATGGAACTCTAGTAGGTTTACCTGCTGCAATTGTATAGGCTAGCAATTATAAAACTTTCTATGTATTCCAGATTTAAGCAAATGAATTAACACACTGAGGATAATGGAAGTCAGGTTTCATACTGTTGGGGGAAATATAAAGGAGGAAGACTAGATCATACCCTGTGGCATTGGATTTGAATAAGAGGCACCAGTATGAACTTCATGGTTTCTATTTTTATATAGATAAATAAATATAAATGGGTATGTGTGTGAGAGGGAGAGAGAATGATTATTAAAGCAAATGAGGGGGGCAAAATGTAAACAATTGTTGAATGCGGAGAAAGAATATATGAATATGCCTTGTACCATTTATAGTTTTTCTTAAATTTGAAATTATATTTAAAAAAAAAAAACAATTCTTTTAAACAGCATCTGGATGTTAAGTACTCTCTGTACTTGTCTCTGTAGCAATACAGCTCCCAGTGTAAGACAGGGCTCAGAAGGAGTCCTTCTAATACTAATTTTGGCACCACTTTGCCTCAAAACACTGGCCACACCAAAAAGATTTTCTCCATTTAAAGCAAAACCCAAAACACCCAGCTAAAAAATTGTTGAATGGCTGACCTTAGAAATGTACTGGAGCCTCACCATAAAGCTGCCCTTGGGGTCCATGCCTGCATCTGACAGGTGCAATCACTCGATTAAGTTCTAAGGTCTGCGTAACATGAGGAGGTGCCCTGACTGACATGGAAACCAGGCTCAAGGGAAGCTGCAGTGGCCCCAATCACACACCCACTCTCACAAGCACTTATTTTTTTTGAAACAGAATGAAATTAAGGATTTGGATATACTATAGCTTCTGGAATACATTAAACATTTATTACACTAAGGAAAATATAAATTCTATCTAGTAGCTATCAAAGGAAACCCTGGTGGCATAGTGGTTAAGTGCTACAGCTGCTAACCAAAGGGTCGGCAGTTCGAATCTGCCAGGTGCTCCTCGGAAACTCTATGGGGCAGTTCTACCCTGTACTATAGGGTCACTATGAGTTGGAATCAACTTGATGGCACTGGGTTTGGTTTTCTCGTTTGTTTGTTTTAGTAGTTATCAAGTACATTCCCTACATTTATTTGAAGATTAATTGCCTATTTAATAGCAGAAGGACTTACCCCATGCCTTTAATCAGAGGTCTGAGCTATGACTTTTGGTGACGAGAGGTCTGCCAAGTACAAATATTTTACTCCAGTAATTGCACACATGGGTAAAACACTTTCAGAAAGGAAGAATTCTCTTTCAAAAGCAAATGCCTCATCATTTCTTTTGTTGACATTTAAGATTTGCCAATTGCCTAGAATTGAATGCAATACTTCATTTAAGAAGTTAAACAAAAAAAAAAATACATGAAATTGCAGAACACTCTTCTTAGAGTATACATTTAATAAATGCTAACTGAGTGACTGTCCATCACATACCAAGAAAGATACTGACATTAAACCTGGATAATGTTTAGAACTGTATTTTTAGATACCTCTGACTAAATAACACTATTCATAATATTACATTTCCCTCACCTTATCTTTATTGAAGAAAAGAGTCCTTTTAATACAATGCTAGACAACACAGCTAATAAAA